>NW_005871068.1:4205131-4223852 GCF_000147115.1 Myotis lucifugus
ACTGCGCCCCCTTGGGACCAGGCTCAGAGGTCGGAGGGCCCTGGGGCCGGCCCACCCTCAGCGAGGCCGCCTCTGGGGGCAGGACTGAGAGTTGGGGGGCCTTGTTCTGAGGGCGGGCACTGCGCCCCCTTGGGGACCAGGGCTCAGAGGTCGGAGGGCCCTGGGACCGGCCCACCCCTCAGCGAGGCCGCCTCTGGGGGCAGGACTGAGAGTTGGGGGGCGGGTCTTGGCCTGAGGGGCGGGGGCCCGGAATTAGGAAGCCCCCCAGGGGGCAGGGGCCAAGCCTCTGTACGGACCCAAGGAGTCCCCACCCCCCCTGCTGCACCAGGATGTCAGCGGATTCCGGAAATGATGGCGGACTCTCCTTTGCTCCCTGGGAGTCCTGCCCGCTGGGCTGGGGGTGTGGGGCTGGGGCCGCCCGCCCAGGGCTCGGCAGCTTTCATTTATGAGCGGGGCTTACCCTCGCCAGGAGGAGGATGTCCCGGTCTTCCCGGGAGGTCAGGGTCCCAGGCAGTGATATCTGAGGGCACACCCAGGACCGCAGTAGGAGAGCCCCGATTGTCAGCCTTGGAGGAGCTGGGCAGGTGGGGTGACCCTCATCCCCATGGAAGGGCAGTGTCCCGAAATGCTGGCAGGAGAGAGTAGTCCCAGGCCGCTGCACCAAACCTCAAGTGAAAGATTGAAGGGCCCACCCACTATCCTATGTAATAAAAGGCTAATATGGAAATCGTCCCCTCCACTGGGAGTTCCACCAGAGTTCGACCTGGGGTGGGGCTGGCCTGCCACAGCCGGCACCTCCACCCCCACAGCTGGCCCTGTGTCTGATCGCCACTCCCATCCAGATCGGGTTTGGGTCATCCCACCAACTTCCCGTGGCCTGCCAGGGCCTCTGTCGCCAGCGGGCCCCATCCCCAATTGCCACCCCTCACCCTGATAGGGAGTGAGGCTAGCCAGCCAACCTCCGGTGGCCCCTCCCCCCAGGGAGCCCAGCCTGATCCGGGGGCAGGCTGGCCAGACCCCACCCACGCACAGATTCATGCACAGGGCTTCTAGTTGAATAAGATAAGAATCCTGAGCCCCACCTTTGCATTAGGCTCAGGGTAGGCCTGCCTGGCTGAGACTCACCTTCACTTATTTCCATCCAATGTAACAGAAAAGAGGTCTTCAGTGAAGGTGCAGCCACCAGTCAGCAGAAGGGCGGTATACCAGCCACTTCCTGGAGACCAGGTAAATACCCTGCATGAGTACTCAAGGACCCAAGCAGCCCATGATGGAGAGGGCTCCACATAACTGTCACTTGGGTGTCCCCCAACAGGCATAGGATCTAAGGAACTTTTCACTGTTTCCTTTGGGTCTCAGAGAGCTGCTAGCTTTGGTTTGAGGTGTCAATTTCACAGCAGCAGAATAGAGAGGGGCCAGGACCTGCCAATATTTCACATGATGATTCTGGTAGTTAACTGAGAAGAATCCGACACCGTAGAACACAGGTTCCTCACTGGAAATCCCTCTGCTGTCAGCCCTGTACCCCCTCAGAAGGGCTGCCAGGATGTAGTCTAAGGTTCCCTGCAAGGGTCTCTCTAGGTTTCTCAAGGAACAGATTGATCAGAACGGAAGCACTGTGGGTTGCTAGAGCAATTCGGTCTAGGAAACCTGAAGAGGCAGCCTTAGCTAAAGCCAAGGTAGAATCGATCTCACCACTGACTGAAGGCACTCACACGATCTTCTTCTCCTTTATCCAGGTGCCCTATTTCCTGATTTCCTGTCCAGACTCCTGCCTGCTGTCCCTGACCATAGTGACATCATGTCTGTAGGTCACAGCAGCAAAAAACACCACCGTGCCCAAAATGAGCCTCAGAGTTGTGGCAATGCTTGGGCCACTGCAGCAGAAGAGGAGTCCCCTCCTTCCTTCTCTACTCAGCATGAAGGTATTAGCCAGGGTTCTTGTGGGTGGGTCATTTAACACTTCCCAGGGTCCTCAAAGCTCACCAACCACCACAACCTCTTTTGTAGGTATTTCTTGCCCTGGATCTTATGAAGCTTCCAGCGGCCAAAATGAGCATGACGCTGTCTCCTCTGCGACCCCACCCTTTACTGGGGTCTCAGTGGTGGATGATTTCAAAACCAGGACTGCCTCTTTGGAGCTGTTCCTCCTGACTAAGTACAAGCTGAAACAACTCATTATGAAGGAAGACCTGCTGCGTATTGTTGGGGAAAAGTACGAAGACCGATTTTCTGAGATGCTCAAGAAAGCCTCTGATCAAATAGAAACTGCCTATGCATTATACATCAATGAAGTCGATTCAAGCAATTACTCCTATGCCCTTGTCAGCAAACTAAAACTCCCCAATAATGGGAGGGTGCGTCCTGGCAGGGGCCTCCCCAAAACCGGTTTCCTGATGCATATCCTGGGTATGATCTTCATGAATGGCAACTGCGTCTCTGAGGAAAAGATCTGGAAAGAACTGCGTCTAAAGCGAGTGTACGCTGGGAGGAAGCACTTCATCTTTGGGGAGCCCAGGAAGCTCCTCACCGATTTTGTGAGGCTGAAGTACCTGGAGTGCCGCCAGGTGCCCCACAGTGATCCTCCATGTTCTGAGTTCCTGTGGGGTCCAAGAGCACACCTTGAAACCAGCAAGATGGAAGTGCTGGAGTTTTGTGCAAAGGCCAATAGTACCCACCCCAGTGACTACCCATGCTGTTATGAAGAAGCTTTGAGAGAGGAGAAAGAGAGAGCCCGAGCCAGAGAGGCAGCTGGGGCTGCCACTATTGCCCAAGTCACAGCAGCTTTCAGGGCCATGGCCAGCACAACCTTTCTACCTGTAGAGGAATCTAAAGCTTTTTGCCCTTCAGACCAGAATATATAGCATCTCAATAGGGATAGTATTCCTGGAAGTATTAAAGGATCCCTATTCTAGTTGTTGGGATAATGGAATAGAGATCAAAAAGCATGCTTATTCTTAGTTTTTCTTGTTCCTTTTAATCTCCACTTTTAATTAACTAAGTTATGCTCTGATGTCTTAAGTTTATTGAAGAAGTAGGAGAAATTAAAGCTTAATAAATTATATCTTATTTTTGCTGGCTCTCTTATCCACCACACACTGAGTCTGCTGTTGGGGAGTCTCAGTGTTGGGACTGGGGATGCTAAAGGAAATGCAGCCTCTTCTCATATAATTTTATCACCTGCAAGTTGCACTCATATGAGGAAGGTATTGAAGCACCCCGTAGGACCTAGAGGTAAAGTAAAAAGAATGGGTGAGGAAGAGGGTGTTCCTCATGAGAGCAGTTAGGCAGAAAGTTCTTGAGCAAGAAACTGGGATTTTTGGCAACTGTATGTCCTTAGTGGGTTGTAATTTTCATTTATGGTATGTGGTGGGCAAATGGAGGTTGTGGAAATGGTGAGCAGAGGCCAGGCCCTCCTATGTTGTGCTTGAGAATTGGGGGGGAAAGTATGGGTTAGTCTGCTCTAACAAAATATCACAGCCTGGGTGGCTTAAACAACATTTTCACAGTTCTGTGGCCTGGGAAATACACAATGTCCCAATGGATTCGGTTTCCAGTGAGAGCTCTCTTATTTGCTTGCAGATGGTCTCCTTCTCTCAGTGCCCTGGCCAGGTAGAGAGAGGTTTTTTTGTTTGTTTGTTTTGTTTTGTTTTGTTTTTCTCTCTTGTGCTTCTTAGAAGAACACTAATGGCATCCTGGCCACCCCATCCTCATGACATCAACTAAACCTAAGTACCTACCAAAATTTCAACTCCAAACACCATTAAACTTGGGGTTAGGGCCTCAACATTTGAATTGGGGTAAGGGGTGCAGGGGGCGCTACCATTTGTCTCTAAATGACAACTGCTGCTACAGGTTACTTTGGCACTGTGGGTAAACCAGAGAGAACTCTCCACCTGGGTCAGGATAGGATGATACCCTTTGTTCTTGTCATAGGGCAGGTGGACACAATGTGCCAACTAGGTGTTCTATGCTCATCATCTCCAAGCAGTTGCTGAGAAATAGAGATGACATTCCCTAGAGGTGAGATGCCAAGAAGCCACTGTGCTAACAGGCTTTACCCTCAGTTGGAAAAGCCAGAACCTGCTCCCTCAAAAGGGTATTTCGCTCGGGTAACCTTGAGGGAGTTTGGCAAACTCTTGTGAGGGCTAGCTTTGGTCCAGGGTGTAATGAAGGTAAACAGCTGGTGTGGATGGAAGACCACCTGGGAGAGATGGAAGGACTTGCACCTTGACAGCAATTCCGGAAGTTTGACTTGCATCCAGGTCGGGAAGGCAACTGCTTACCTGAATTAAATGACAGGCACTTTAATGTGGAAATTTTACTTAGTTTTATTAGCTAAGGATACTTTTTGGTTCATTGAGTGTTCTTTGAGATAATTACTTCTATGACATGTTCTGTCCTCAAAAAAATTCTAAGGGAGGCGGGTGGTATCATCTGTGATCAAAATAATACTATTAACTGCCATTTTAAAAATATCGGGCAATATTTGCTAGCCATCTTGCCATGTGGTTTATATGTTTGTTTTCCAAGCTCAACCACCACCTGGGGATATATATCTAAAGAAAATTCTCCCTGACATAATTGGATTAGGTATGTGTATGAAGCACTGTATGCAAATAATATTGGCAGCAGCAAGTAACATAGAATACTGTAACTATTGAAAAAGCTTGTGTTTCTGTGCTTGTTGTTCAAGCTCATATAAAGCAACTGTGCTACTTAAAACATTGTAATTTTTCATTGCTGCCATTAATTCCAAGTAGTGATTGACAATGTAATTTTTAAAATGTAATTGATTTGTAGGCAAACAATGCAAAATTAAACAAATTTTCCTTCATAGGCTCTTATTCAATACAAAATTTCTTGAGATAAAATGTATCTTTCACAAAATAAATACCACGTGGACAGGATTGGGATTCTTGATTTCTTAATTCTTCTCTCCTGTAAATATTGTTACCTTCCCAGTTGTACCATACTTATTTTCTGGTCTCAACGTCCTTCAATCTTAAAGTTCTCATTCAAAAATTGTCCTCCAATCAAAAGCATGAATGATTTTGCTCATATTGATACAGTCTCATATTCTTTGATACCTCCTGATTTTGCCCCTATGGCATGAACAGTTTCACAATATTTTCTTCCTTAAAAGAGTCATAGTCACTCTTATCCAGTGAGTATTTTTATTTCTTTGTCTTTTCCAACCATGGCCCTCTTTCAGTGATTCATTAATCTCCAAGTTTAACCAAAGATGATTCTGTAGATTTTCTGTTATAGATGACATGTACATATTACTTTGCAATGTAATTCTCATAATATTTGTACCTCTTTTTAAAAATGTGTTTGTATTTACCACAGAAGTTAAAAAGTAATGAATGAACACCAGTATTTTTCCAAATAAATTTTTCTGTACTGATTAAGGAATTACATATGAGTCCTTATCCCCCAGTTGCCCCCTCCCCTGCCCCACGCTCATGCCCTCACTGCCCCCTCCCCTGGTGTCTGTGTCTATTGGTTTTGCTTATATGCTTGCATACAAGTCCTTTGGTTGATCTTTCCCCCTGACCCCCACCCTCCCCTACCTTCCCTGTGAGGTTTGAGCATCTGATCGATGCTTCTCTGTCTCTGGATCTGTTTTTGTTCATTCATTTAAGTTGTTCATTATATTCCATAAATGAATAAGATAATGTGATATTTTTTATTTCAATCAGCATTTCATTCCTGCAAAAAAAGAGCTTTCTTTCTTTTTCCATTTTATCACCTTTTTTTATTATGCCCTTGCAGAATATCTAAAAAACTCGTTGCCTCATTTTTTCTTTTAAATATTTACAGATTATTACTGGATCATAAAGCAGTCATTAGTATTCTCCACAATTATATGTTCTGTCATTTTAGCTCTCTGCAACCCTGTATTCTATATTCTTGCTGAACAAGGACAGTTTCCTATACTTTTAGCTGCTCCATATACTGTTCTGGAAATTTCTCAGTCACACATTAGTTATTGAGATTCTGTGTCCCTGAACCTCTGGTACTCAACAAGCAAATTTCCTACCCCTTCTGCATTTTATTCTGATATGAACATCAAAATATAACAATCCTCACACCATCTAAAATTACACTTCTCTCTTTTATATCTCCATTGTTTGAAAAATGTTACTTTTAAATCAATTTTTATTTAAGTATAGTTAGCATACAATATATATTGTTGAAGGTGTCCAATACAGTGATTTTATTCTTTTTTATTTTTAAAATATATTTTATTGATTTTTTACAGAGAGGAAGGGAGAGGGATAGAGAGTTAGAAACATTGATGAGAGAGAAACATCGATCAGCTGCCTCCTGCACACCTCTTACTGGGGATGTGCCCGCAACCAAGGTACATGCCCTTGAATGGAATTGAACTTGAGACCTTTCAGTCCACAGGCTGACACTCTATCCACTGAGCCAAACCGGTTAGGGCCAATACAGTGATTTTAATTTTTATACCATACAAAAATGTCTCCGTGCCATTTCTTATACCTTTTCTCTTCCCTTTATAATATTACTTGGTTTATTCATTAATATAGTTTTCTCCTAGTTGTCCCAGAAACAATTTAATGATGTTTACATGAAAAAGACTTTACATTAATAATTAAAAAATGTAAATGATTAAAATAAGATTTTAAAAAATGAGATTAGAAATGGCAAGTAGAACTGAAAAAGGAGGTAGTACTCAAAATTTTAGTTGTCTAGCCTCATTTGCTTGGATCTCAAACTTATTCCTACCCATTCTAAGATACAAATGTGATGTTATTTACGTATTGAGGACCATGAAATGAAAACGAGTACCATTGCCTGGCACAGCTCTTTTTCCTAATACAAGAAGTACAAGAGAGCAATAAGATTACTGGTCCAGAGCATGCCAACAATAGGAGAGCAGCCAACGAGCTAGGAGTAGAGGTGGAGAGCAAGAGAGCTAAGGGGTAGGAGCATGAGAACAGGGGGTGGGAGGTGGGAGTCTGAGAACCAGCTGGAGAGCACAACAAAGAGTCAGAGCATGGGAGAGCAAGAGCACATAAGAAGAGAGCTCTGGAGAAGAGAGTTTGCCAGATGGAGGTGAGCATGGGAGACAGAGGGGAGCTTGCCCAACTGAGGGAAGCTTGGGGGACCCAGAGAGCCCTCTCTGGGCTCTTTAAACATGTGAACAGGTAACATGGTAACTGACATACCCTGTTCTCACCTCAGCCTTACAGTGCATACAGCAAAATATTTCAGGGCTATCCCAGGTGCATTACTCTCTGCTGTACTGGTGGCTGCAGTGACTCATAAGAAGGCATGGACTTAATACTTTTCCAACCAATCCCTCTCTCTGTGGTACATTTTCCCTGTTGTGCTGGGCTTTTGCACAGACTCTCCTTCTTGCCTAATATCTCTCTTTTGCTTCACTTTTCTTCTTCTTGTGTCCTCCTGCCTTGGCCCCATTATTCTCCATTTTGAGAGAGCTCTTCTTGGTGTATCTTCTAATACCTGACTCCCTTTCTGATCCTATCTATATATTAAAAAGCCTAATCTGCAAATTGTCCCCTTGGGAGTTAGACCAGGAGACCAGGAGTTTGATTGCTCACTATGACATGTGCTGTCCAACTAGGGAGTGGTGCGGAATTAATGAAGGCCCTGGCTGGCAGCCAGCAGCCTGGGAAGGGAGGCCCCTGCTGGCAGCCAGAAAACCCCAATCCAACTGATCGCCAGCCGGGCCTAGGGACCCTACCCATTCACAAATTTTGTGCACCATGCCTCTAGTAGTTTTATAAATGTTTTCAGCATCTCAAGGGAACTAGGCTAGGTTCCTCGTTTTCCTTATTTGCATCTCACAAAAAGCTCATATTATAACCACTATGATTTTTAAAATGTGAAAATTTTTAAAAATGATTTTTACTGTTCATTTTCACAGCCTTCACAGGATCTGCAATCAAATGTAAATTACATTTAATGGTTTGAGATGTTAATGTTGAATGGATAGATGCCCTTAGTTACTAAGAAGATTGCATTCATTGTTGCTAAGTGCCAAGAGTAACATAGTTGTTTCTTGGGAGGGTGGCACATATTTGTACAAAAGAGGGATATGGAACAATGGGATCTCCAGGGAAGACTGTGGCAGGCAGAATTTTATTGGGGCCACATGATCTTTACCTCCTATTGATTTTACCTTTGTGTACTCCTATCCTCAAGTGTAGAGTAGACCTGTGGCTTGATTAGAAGGAATAGATTATGACAAAGGTGCTGGATGTCACTCCCTTGCTAACAGACATTATATAAGACACTATTTTGCTATCAGGAGTGATATTACTGTCCTACATGTCGTGAAGAAAAAATTAACCATGTTAGAATGGCTCAGGGAGTGCACAATGTGGCATGAAAGTGCAGGCTGTGTTTAGGTATGAAGATTAGTCTTTAAGCACATCAGCAAATAACTTTAAATGCTATAGGCAAAAGGAGATGAATTCTTTCCAACAAACTAAGTGAGCTTGAAAGTGGAGTATTCTTGTTCACAAGCAGTTTCCAACCCTCTCTGATTCTTCTAACAAAAAATAAGCTGAAATGAAAATTGAGAACGCTTCTTAGACTGTGCCACGCCCAGCACAGGCAGGTTCAGTGAGCCTGAGGAGGGGCGGTGAAGGATTAAAGAAAAGACAGACAAGAGAATACAGCTGAGGCTCAGTGGATCTCCCGTGCCTGGATGAGGACACAGAAAGATCCAGCCTTAAAGTTGAGGCTTTATTTTATAGGCAGATCAAAACAAGGGTAGTGGTCAACATGTTTACAATGTTCTTGTGAGTTTCACCTTGTTTTGGCAGCACTTGCTACACCTCCCACAGCACATTAGCTACCTAGGAAGGAACTAGGGAAGGCTATAAGGTTAAGCTTAATTATGCTAAGCGGGCTCTGCCCTCCAAGCTGGGACTTGTTTGTGGCCCTGCCACAGGTCAGTCGAGGTTCAACCCTAGAGCCACTACCTACATATCCCCCCTTTTTTGTTTTTAAGCTACTACAGTAAAAGTTAAACATCAAGAACAACGCTCTGACTATTACAACAATAACAAATCAATGCCAATGCAAAAATGAAACTACAGACATGTTAACATTTTAAAACTTGAACATCAAGAACAAAGTTCTGGCTATTAAAACAATAACAAAACAATGCCAATGCAACACACCAATAAGAGAAATCAAGCTACTGACATATTAACATTTTTTAACTACAAAATGAAAGTTTCTTTTGCTGCTAGTGTATATTTACTCAGAGTAATCAGACTTAGCTGCGCAAGACTTTACAGAAGACTGGTAGCTAACCAATGCTAGCATAGCCAGAAACATGGGTGAGGGAGTGGCTTCCACTTCTTGCTTTTCTACCATCTGCTAGGATCCAGTTGTTAGCTTCTTCAGTTGACCCCATGTTGGAATCTCAGTCCCTTGCATAGCCATTTTCTTCTTCTTCTGCATTGCTGTCATTGGGGCAACTCTCAGTCTTTTGAACGTTGGGAGGAGTGTGTCTGGGTCTATTGTGGTGATGCACGTAATACCCTGGCACCCAAACTGGCTGTGCTGCTCCTTCTGGAAAGATAGAAGACACAACCTCTTCCCCACATCATTACTGGATCTGGTAAAACTCATCTGGTTTGTGCATCCTTCCACCGAGCTAACTCAGTGGAGGCTATTACACTGGAAGTACAATGCCTTTCAGCCGATGTACAACTCTCTGCATCGTAATTCAAAAAAATGTGACACATAACATCCTTCTCCCCACCCCCTTTTTTGTAATTGCTTTAATACCTGATTTATAGTATTGATTGCTTGTGCCATTACTTTAATTTCTCCAATATAGTCCTGATCTATCACCCTGGGCAGAACTTGAAACCCTTCCAATGTTAAACCCTTCCAATGTGGAAGAAGAAGAAAATGCTATGTTCTTCCCTAAAATTAGTTCCATCATGGCCATGGGAAGGGGACCATACATTCTCGTGGCAATGGTCTGAGGCCCCATTTCTGGGGATAGTACATATTGGGAGGTGGGACTGAGGTCTAATCCTGTGCTTCCCAAGGTGGCATGGTAAAGGTTCCAAACGGTTGGCTTTGGGTTGGCTTTGGGACTGAGCTGGCTGGAAAGGCTGCAGTGGGGTTAAGGATAAGACCCCTACTGTTTGTGAGGCCTGGGATGGCCCCACTTGAAGTTTTCTTGCCTAGGGGGCATTGTATTATCATCAACATCAGTCTTGGAGTGGCATTCATTTACCCAATGCTTTCATCTCCTGCATCTTGGACATAGTCCAGGCTTCTTGTTTCCACTCCCTGTAGCCTTTTGACTTCTATTTCTAGCATTATAATTTTTAGGAAAATTCCCTATTTTACCACAGTTAAAACATGCCCCTTTCTTTTTTTGCTGACCAGCGAACAACATCTCCTTTAATGAGGCAGCTAATACTGCTGCTTGAACGTAGGATGGTCCAATGTCAGCACAAACACTAATAAGACACTTCCATAATAAGTAGTCTCCAGGTGAGAGACAAGCCTAAGCTTTGCAACAATATTAAGCCTCTGGTAACCTTCCACTATCTGTCTTAGTTCCCCTGCCACAGTCATTCATTCCCTTTCGGGAGTGGGCTCTAGGTAGTTCCAAACCAGTGATCACAGACTGAAAGTAGAGAGAGGAATTTTCCCTGGACCTTCAGCTATATAACCATCTCTAACTTGTTTGCCTACCTTCTCCCATGTGTCTACATTTACCTTTCCTTCCTCAGGAAACCATGGGCAGGTTTTATTTACAAAATCTAACAAATCGAAAAGCTGTTGATACCTCACAGAACAGCCCCATGCTTGGAGCATAGCCTTAAGCATAGATAAGTATAAGTTCTTTTCTTGCGATCCTGAATTTCCCATGTTTTACACTTAGCTATTACTAAACTGTGCTCCTTACCTTACTTTTTGCTTTCTGCACGTGCTTCACTGGAGCGTCCTTTTACTTTGCAATTGTAGTTCCCCTGTACTCAGGCCCCATGTTGGGTGCCTCATGTGCCAAATGTGCTGCATCCAGCACGGGCAGGTTCAGTGAGCCTAAAGAGGGGCAGTGAAGGATTAAAGAAAAGACAGACAAGAGAATACAGCTGAGGCTTGGTGGATCTCCCGTGCCTGGATGAGGACACAGAAAGACCCAGCCTTAAAGCCTTAAAGCCAAGGCTTTATCTTATAGGCAGATCAAAACAAGGGTAGTGGTCAACATGTTTACAATGTTCTTGTGAGTTTCACCTTGTTTGGCAGCACTTGCTGCACCTCCCACAGCCCATTAGCTACCTAGGAAGGAACTAGGGTGGGCTATAAGGTTAAGCTTAATTATGCTAAGAGGGCTCTGCCCTCCAAGCTGGGACTTGTTTGTGACCCTGCCACAGGTCAGTCCAAGGCTTAACCCTAGAGCCACTCCCTACATTAGACCCAATAGAGAATTGAGGTCATCATGCTACATGCTGCCACTTAAAATGCAAAGATAGAGTGGTGGATACTAAAGGGAAACAATGTTTTGATACAGTGAGTGCATTTCTTATAAGATTACCAAAGAATTCTCAAGAATATGAAATTTCCAAGGAAGCATTTCACAAAACAGATAGGAGTGAAGAGGAGTATTCTGATGAATGTGGACAGGGAAAGCACAGAGAGACTGTCTTGTGTTTCCCCTCAGACCCAGAAGGATCAGGAAGGGCTGTGAGATTGAGCATCCCCTCACTAATTTTCAGGGTTCTCAGGGACATGAGATCTTTGGTGTACATGGCTGATGTTAATGTGAAAAAATGGGAGTAACAAGGACCTTCCAGGAGTCAAGGGAAAGACCTAGAGTGAGGAATAAGGGCACACCCTTACCCTGAACAGACAGGCCCCATGGAGCCTGAATCCTGATGTCACTCCTGGGTGGGCAGTAGCAGGAGAGCCTCATGTGCATTCCCTGACTTTCACTCTCTGGCACCTCAGGAGGTGAAGGCATTGACCTACAGCTGTGAGACGTAGGTGAGCACAGGGAGGCAATCTAGGCCCTGCCAGAAAACAAGGACAGAACCATCAATTACAGCTCTGGGGAACATAGACACTAAGACCATGAGGTGGCACAGCGTGCCCAAACTGTCATCTCTGAGATTCTTTAGGAAGAGCCCTTAGACTGACTCTGTAAGGAGGGTGTCAGAGATGTGAGGGCCTTCTTCTGAGGGGAGGGCCCTCAGGTAAGGAAAGGAAGGAGTTCCAAGCATCTTCCAGGAGTCAAGTGAGGACCCTGAGTGAGAATGTTGGGAACCAGTTCCTCTCAGAACTGTGAGGGCCTAAGAGTAACACGTCCTTGCTACTGCCATGGGATACATAGGCATTGTTGGCATGATGTGATGATGCAATCATACCCTCCTATGGTGTCATAAAGAGGGTGAGGGACTTAGTCTAAAAGGTATGGCCTGAGTAGTAGTCAGAGGATTTCTAGGCTTTCCAGAGACCAAGGTGAATACTACAAGGTCGAGGTAACCACACCCCCCACAATAGACAGTGCACCATAAAAGTAATTCCTTACCTGTCCTCAAGAATCCAAGGACAGGTATGTTCAGAGAAGGAGATCCGCACATTCCTCTAGGGCTCTCAGAATAGACCTGGTCTTAATATGAGGGGCAGGCCCAAGTGTCAGGGAGGAATCATACAATAAGAGAGCAGTGGGTCAAAGCAAGGACAGAGGGTGCATCCACTCTTAAATAGAAGAGATGACAATGCATCTGACTCCACGCCTGCTTTCAGCACTTGAAGACCCAGGACAGGGCTGGCAAACTGAAGCTCCCCCAACACTTATTTTACTTGGTCTATGGGACGTGCAATCCTTAGTTTGAGGATGTAGCTAATATTCAACTAATGGGGTGGGGCCATTAGTTGAATATTAACAAGTCCAGTTATGAAGCCAAATGAGGACCCTTAGTGAGGACTGAGGACCCCAAGGAAACCAGGACAGAAAACCCACCACTGAATAGACAATAGTGGGAATACATGGACAGGGTTAATGAGTTGAGGGCTCCCTTAACTTCATTCATTTTGGTCCCATGGCTTGCTACCAGTTGCATGATGCTCTTGAATGTAAAATTACAGACTCCTCAAACTCAAACACTGCCAGCCTCTACTGTCACCTCAGTATGCCTGAGGCAGGACTGGAAGATTACAGCCTAAAATTTTCCCAAGGCACCAGAGACCTGTGGGTTTTTAGAGCAGTGCCATGTTAGTGTTCCCTGGGAAGAAGCACTACATCAATGGAGAACCTAGGAAACTTATCACCAAAGATCTAGTCAAGCTAGAATACCTGGTGTACCTCTAGGTTAATGACACTGATCCCCCATGCTGTGAGTTCCTTTGGGGTCCCAAGGCTTAAGCAGAAAAAACCAAGATGACAATCCTGGAATTTTTTGTGAAGCTCACAGGTACATTTCCAAGTGCCTTCACATCACAATATTAAGAATCTTTGAGAGAGGATGTAGAAAGAGTACAAGCCAGATGGGCAGTTGGGACTGACTGACACTGGTACCATGGGCAGGAAATGTTCCAAGGCCTGGTCTAGGAGTGCCTCTATTACTAGTAAAATCTAAGGGTTAATGTTTGTTATAAAGAAAATATCTGCCCTAACCGGTTTGGCTCAGTGGATAGAGCTTCGGCCTGCGGACTCAAGGGTCCCAGGTTCGATTCCGGTCAAGGGCATGTACTTTGGTTGCGGGCACATCCCCAGTGGGGAGTGTGCAAGAGGCAGCTGATCGATGTTTCTCTCTCATCGATGTTTCTAACTCTCTGTCCCTCTCCCTTCCTCTCTGTAAAAAATCAATAAAATATATTTTTTTAAAAAAAGAAAATATCTGACTCCATAATAGAATGTTGCCTGGACATGGGAAGGAATCCCACAGTAAGATAGTTGAAACGATAGAATAGAAGAAAAATAAAATTTCATCCATTTTTTCTTTTGTAAACTTGTTTTATACCTCTACTAGATGCCTGGTACAGGAAATTTGTGCACAGGGAGGGTGTCCCTCAGCCTGACCTGCAGCCCCTCATAATCCGGGACTCCTCAGGGGGTGTCCGACTGCAGGTTTAGGCCCAATCACTGCAGTTGGACATTCCTCTTGCAACCCGGGACCACTCACCTTTAACTGCTCACATGCCTACTGGCCCCTAACTGCTCACATGCCTACATGCCAGCTTGCCCCTAACCACTCTCCTGCCTGCATGCTTACCTCTAACCACTTGCCTTCCTGCCTGCTCACCGCTAACTGCTTGCCTTCTTCCCTGCTCAGTGCAGTTCATAGCGACCCGTTGTTCTGGACATTCTGGTCATCCCACAGTAAGGGTTGCTTAGGTTTTATATACATAGATAGGTATTCTTCGCTTACTAAAGGGTGTAGGATATAGTAAATCTTTTTTTTAATTTTAATTTTAATTTTTTTTTGCTAAAAGTATTACAAAGGGTATTACATATGTGTCCTTTTTCCCCCAAATATAGTAAATCTTAACACGCTAGATCTCTTACACCCTTTCTCCTCTATTCCACAAGTTAATTGTGCATATGCCCTTAGAGCAGTCCAGTGTCAGTACCAAGGAAGGCAAGATAAAGACCCAGCCACCCTTCATAGAACTTTCCTAGATAAGAGCTTCAATCACTTAAAGAGGATGTTGAGATACTCTCTATGCCTTATAGGAAACGTAAAAGGGTAGGTGATTTCGGAGGTTCCAGGTGAAAGCAGTAAGTGTGAATTGTCTGAGTCAAGGCAGTTTAGATGTGGAGACACAGCAAGTCAGCCTCTGAGATGTCCTTGTCAGTTAGGCTACATGGTGGAGCAGATGAGGCTGTGGGACTGGCGAGCAGAAGACAGACACTCAGATGAGATGTCTGAGTTGAGAAAGAAAATATTTGCATGGAAGCCTGCACTGTGGTGTAAGGTCCAAAATAAATGCCTAATAATATGTGCTGCCTTGACCTGCCCTGAAACCAGCAGGGCCTCAGATTGCTTAACTGCAAGTTCCCCGCCATACTCTTCACTTGCTGATAAAGTCCCTACCAAAATCCATCTTTTTGGAGGGGACAAGGCCCACATTTTATGTATTCCTAAATGGTGTATTTCTCTACCCTACCCTCCTGTGGACTTTGCAAACCATCTGATTACATACTGCAGGGGAATTAGGGGTCACCTCATCCTCTTGATACCCCACAGCCTGCCTCTCACAGAACTTGTTCATTCACTGTTCCTGAGTGTTAACACATCTGAGTGCCACTGTGTGGCATGTGGTATCCCTCTCCCCCAACTTGTGAGCGTGTGTCATTGATAGATTCCTGTCTAGCTCATCTTTACAGGGTCCAATGTACTGGTTTTGGACACCATATCACCCTAGTGCAGAAATCCCATCCTCATCTCATGGGATAAAGAGGGGGCCATTGACCATGCTCTTAGGAATTAATTTGATAAGGCAGATAATCCAGAAATACAATCTCTTGTCTGGGTCAGTGTATTAGTTAGCTCAGGCTGTCCTAACTATATGTCACAGAGTGGATGGCTTAAACCACTGACATTGATTTTCTCACAGTTCTGGAGGCTGAAATTCCAATATCAAGGTAAGAGCAGTTTTGGTTTGCTCAGAGCCCTCTCTCCTTAGCGTGCAAATGGCTTCCCTCTTCTCCTGGCTGTCCCTTGTGTGGGCACATGCCTGCTGACTCCTTGGGTGAACTAAACTCTTATAAGGACCCCACTAAGTTTGGATTATGGCCTATTTTAATGGCCTCATTCTACCGTAACATACTTAACCAGACATAGTATCTCTGGCCATGTGAGGGCACAAACAGTAGTCCACAGTCACCCATGGCACCTGATTTCAGACTTCCACCCTTTAGAACTGTGAAAAGTCAATATCTGTTGTTTATACACCACCCAGTCTGTGATATTTTGTCATAGAAGCCCAAATGATCCAGAGATTTGAAAATGAAACCTTTGGCTTCCCACAGTCTCCAGCTGGCTGACTCACCCTGCAGATCCTGATACTAGCCAGTATCTGTAATCATGTAAACCAATGTCTCTTTATCTCTACATCCTATGGCTTCTGTTTCTCTGGAGAACCCCAACTCTTTGGCTGCTGTACATATTATCTCATACTTAGTGGCTTAAAATGACATAAATGTACACTCCTGTAATCTAGAGTCCAGAGTCCTACATGACTCTCAAGGGACTGAAATGGAAATGTGGTCAGGCTGGGCTCCCTCTAGAGGCTGGGGGGAGCATCAACTCCTGGCCTCAGGCAGTTTCTGGTGGTGGCTGGTGACCTTGGCTTGTGGCTGCATCCCTTCCATCTCTGCTTCTGTCTTCACATCTCTTTCTCCTCTGTCTATACTCATCTGACTCTCTCTGATAAGGACATGTGTGATAGCATTTAGGGTACACCCAAATGATCCAAGGTCATCCCTCATCTCAAGGTCCTCAGTCTCCTTGGAGGCTGCCATAAGTGGGCACATTCCTAGACTCTGGGCATCAGGACCTGGTGTCGCCAGCACAGCCTTCCTCTCTCCCAGCCACAGTGGACTTCTCTGGCCCTGGCACTCTGGGGCCTGCACACAAGAGGTGATTCATTGTTTGCTGAGGAATGTATGAACAAGGGGACACTGGAGGTCTCTTCTGAGCAGATCTCTGCACAGCACTCTGGGCAGGCTGCCCCCAGCAAGAGCTTAGCTGAGCAGGCTCTCCCAGCAGTGGAAAGAGACCCTGCTGTCTCAGTCTCTAGGCCTGCAGTCCTAGGCCATTCAGGTTTCTCTCCAGATCCTCAAACAATGGGCTTCCCTCCTTTCATCACCAGAAGAAAGTGAATTGTTTGAATTCAGATGCCTGTAGCCCTGGGGGAGTTAGGCCTGGGTGGAAACCAGCTTCGGTAGGCTCCTAAGAAATGTTATCAGAGCTTCCCTTGGGTTTTGCTCCTTGGCCAGGCTCCTGTGGGACCCCACCAATTGTTCTCAGGTCTGGAGCATATTTTTTTGTTGTTGTTTTGAAGCCTTTTGTAAAGTACCAGTGCTGCAGGCTTTCATCCCTGTCTTAGTCTGTTCACTGTATCATTTCTGAATCTCAGACCCTGGGAGAGGCACTCCTCTTTGTTCTGTGCCCATAGTCCAACCTGCTCCTTGGCTTGGTCCCCACCCCAGTCCTGACAGTGGACTAAAAAAAATGGTTTATTGTGTTTTTTTGTTTTGTTTTGTTTTGTTTTTGTGGTGTTTTTTTTTGTTGTTTGTTTGTTTTTGTTGTTTTTTGAGAGAGTGTGAATGGAAGGGAGATAGAAACATCCATGAGAAAGAACCATTCATTGGTTGGCTCGTGCACATCCCCCACTGGGGATTGGTTCCACAACTCAGTCATGTGTCCTGAGTGGGAATCAAACCCATGACTTCCTGGTGCATGGGTCAATGCTCAACCAAGAGACACACCAGTCAGGGGACAGTGTTCTGGCCTCCGTCCTGGACTTTGCGGCTGTCCCATCTTCTCACATGGTTTTCAATGTCTGATTGTCATAAAATTCTGGTAGGCTGGGCGGTCATATGGGGCTGGTCCTGGGGGTATGGAATGCATAACCTGTTAGAAGCTTGGGACCATCAGGAAGTAAAGAGCCCAGCCATTGCCCCAGGCTCTCCCAGGCATGTGGAGACCCAGAGGAGCCTGAACCAGAGTCCCAGAGGTTGGAGGGGCTGGCTGGGGAACTGATTCTTCTCTGTGACACTTGGTATCACCAGCCGCCATGGACTGGGCCACCAGGAAGGACCTTCCTAGGCTGAGTCAGGAGCCCCAGGCTCTCTGCCCTCTCACCCCCAGGAAACAGAGAAAACAGAGATGCCTCTTTGCCCTCCCAAATGGCCCTCTGCACCACCCCAGCCCTGACTCCATTGACAGCACTGGGAGGACCCTGGTCACACTGACTGGGTGGCAGCTGGAGGGTTCTGAGTCAGATGGGGGGGGCACAGGAAGAGTGAGAGTTGTTGGTGCAGGCTGACATGAGGCTGGCAGACATGGGCTTGACTCCAGGTGCTGCCCAGAGTCCAGACTCCAGCTACTAGTAGTTAGCTCCCACCAACACACATCCCCCCTCCTCCCACACACAGGCTCACATGTGTGCTGCTGATCCATCCCCATAACACCCTGCGCCTCAGATCCACCAAGCTCCCTCAAAACCCTCTGCAGACAGCCCCCAGGAGCACAGCCCATGCCCCCATGATCCCCCTCCTTGTTGCCCACACACTCTGGAGACACAATTGCACCCTTTCCTTCCCATGGGCACCTGTCACCCTGGGGCCATAATTACCCACATGATGAACGGTGAGCAAAGCCACTCACCTCCACACATTTGGGTCCCAACTGTACATACCTCTCACTTTCCAGCCCCTTCGTGCTGTGTAGAAGGAGCAGTAGCCACCTAGATGGGTGTAGAAAAAATCTGACATATTTCTGCTTCCTGCAGGTCCAGGCTGTGGGGTTGGCTAGCCCACTCCCAGCTTTAGTCTCCCCATCTGTGCAATAGGCTGATGATTCCCAGGCAGCCCAGAAGTGCCTGCCACACAGCTCCACATCCTCCTCCCCTTCCCTGGCTGAGGTACACCTGGTGTCTCCTCACCCACCTCACCAGTGCCTTCACCTCCAAAACCCTTCCTGAATCATTCTTCCCTCCCCATGAGCTGTCT
>NW_005871068.1:4224265-4226862 GCF_000147115.1 Myotis lucifugus
TCTTCCTCACGCTCCTCTTCTTCACTGTCCTCATCCTGTATTTCTGTATCCTGGTATTGGCTTGAAGATGTTAGAAAACAAAGCCAACTTTCCCTCAGTATTTTACCTCCCCGAGCTCCTGTTCCAGCTCAGGTACTTTATGAAGGAATTGGAAGAATTGTGTCTGCATTTGTCATGTGGCCCCCTGAGGGCTTCTTTTGCAGCAGGCTCCTTGCTCTACTTTCCTGTGGTTGCCCTGGTGTACAATGCTCTGAGCTCACCCTGCATCTGCTCTGTGTCCTGGGAGGTACATATGAATGAACCCTGTGAAGGTGGACGTTTTGTCTCCCACTGGCTACTAGGTGCCTGGACCTTGGGCAGTATCAATAGGAAATGGAGGGCAGGAGAAGAGCGAATTGGGTATTGGTTTTCTGGATTCCTCCCAGCCAGGGTGCTGGTGTCTGCCTGTACCCTGAACAAAGCACCTCACTTTTGGAATTTTCTTCACTCAGCTCTACTTTTTGGCTCTAGATTCCAGTAACTCCTCCGCTGGTTTCCTTAGACCAGAGGAGCGGGTAGGTGGATGGAAGGTGAAAGTTACATAACTTTTTCTGCTGTTTCTTCCCCATAAGGCTATACAGTCACTGCAGCCCCTGCCCGGCCCCAACTACATAAGCCTCCCTTTACTAGGCTCTCCTTACATCACCAGGCTTGCATGGGCAGTAGTCTCCTGCTGGGATCCCAGGGGCATTGGTCCTGCATCCTACAGTCCAGGAATCTTTCTCACAGTCTCAATGATAATCAGAATGGTGAGCCAAGGTTTTTTTCTGGGATCATATCTCATGATGCTGAGGAATGAGCACAGAGGACCCAAAGATTTACGCAAAAGTATGAAACATTTATTACAAGCAGATACAGACTCCCCATAGAGGGAGAGGGTCCGATTATGGCTTGCCTGTTGAAGCCCTGCCCTCTAGGGCTATATATTTGCTACAATCCTGCTCTATAGCTACCCCTGTTGCCACATGATTGATTCCCTCACTTGTTATTGCCTGCACCAGTTCACCTTATTGTTGCAGGTCTCCCTGTTTTCACATGCCTCCTGCTCTGAGTCTGAAAACATTCTGTTATTCCTGCATGGTTGGTTTCTGTGGTTAGGCTACTCAAACTGCCATGTCTGCCCCTTCCTATGTTCCACTTGCCTTTGTTTTCCACTGGCCCCCTGCCCTGACTTACTGCGTGTCAAACTAACTCCTCTCATCAGTGGCAGTCAGCACTATTGTCCTCACCCTCTTCTCCCTGGGCACCACAGTCGGGTTTCCCTTCTCCATGTCACACCCTTTATGTCACAGAATCCAGGATGCCAATTCAGGTGACATAGCTCACACAGAGCATTTACCCTGTCATTCTTTTTTTTAAATCCTCACTGAAGATATGTCATTATAGATTTTTCTAGAGGGAAACAAAGGTACAGGGAAATAGAGAAACATTGATCTCTTGCCTCTAGTATGTGACCTGACCAGGGATTGAACCCACAACCTTTCACTGCATGGGACAACACTAAAACAGCTTGATCCACCAAGCCAGTGTGCATTGTTGTTACTTTAAAGCCCCTCTTGCCTCTATGACTAAGAAGGGTGCATGTCTAGTCCATCCTCTGCCCTGTAATATTCCACCACAGGCTTCTTTCAGGGGACACAGAACCTTCCACCACTGTGGTTCCAGGAATACCCACACCCCATAGAGTGATGAAGGCTTCCTGGATTCCAGGGAGGGGTCCCTGGCTTTCCATGGCCTAGTTCTCACTCCCTCTCACCCATTCTGACTCCAGGTTCTCAAAGACTCACCACATGTGTTGCTGCCCTCCTGTAGGGGTGTGGCTAGAGTTTGATTCTGGAAGCTACTCCAGAGAGAAGGTGGCTGCCCAGGATGAGCAGACCTTCCCTGTAGCCTCCCCCCTCCAGGCAGGAATCAAAGGTGTCTCTCCTATTATCTCAATGCAGGAAAATAGAGTACATAAAGGGGTGTTCTATGCACACTCTCTCCACGGAGTTTCTGACAAATAATCATAAACTCCCTTGAAGTGAAGGTGAATAGAAGCCACAGTGTTGGCTCTTTGTGCCTTGAAGTGGTAGAGTCAGATCCCATTGTAGTGAAAGAGCATTTTAACTAGAATGCCTTGAGTGGACTTAGGTGAGTTCTAAGAGAGGGCTAGACTATGGTAGGAAATAAAGGAAAAGATAGTGGAGTTGGTTTGGATGGAAGGACAGCTGGAATAGAGTGAATGATTTGGTCCTTGATTAAAGTCTAGAAACTATAAGTTGCATCAAGGTTTTGTGGCAGGGGAAAACACCAAACCAATCTATACTAATAATAGAGGAATATGCAAATTGTCTGGGACGCTGTCACAGTAACAATAAGAATGGAACAGCAGGCTGCATGGGGCGACCATGCCAGCAGGGGGGTTAGAGAGGGACGACCAAACAACTGAATAGCAGGCTGCCATGTGGGGAGACCAGGTGGCAGAAGGGGCAGTTAGGGGTGATCAGGTCAGCAGGCAGAGGGGGTAGGATGATCTGCTGTAGGGAGGCAGTTGGGGTGGATCAGGCAGGCAGCAG
>NW_005871068.1:4227044-4236345 GCF_000147115.1 Myotis lucifugus
CAGGGTGCCAGATTGTGAGAGGGATGTCCGAGTGCCAGATTAGGCCCAATCCTGGCAGTTGGATATTCCCTGAGGGGTCCCTGATTAGAGAGGGTGCTGGCTGGGCTGAGGGGACCCCCCCCCATTTACAAATCTTCTGCACCAGGCCTCTGATTTTGTGAATCAGAACAGTAGAATGAACAGAATGACTGGAACAACCAGTGGCTTTGACTTGCACTGCACCAGCCAACCTTCCTTTCCTGATGCTGATCAGCCCCCATTTCCCCAGGCTGGCCCCGCCCCCAATTGACCTGCAACATCTTGAGGGAGACAAAAAGAGACTACCTTGAGTCTCCAATAATACCCAGAAGGCCCAGGAAATGCTGTCAGATTAAGTGAGCATTCCATCACTATTTTTCAGGGTTCTCAGGGACATGAGAGCTTTGGTGTACATGGGTGATGTTAATGTGAAAGAAATAGTAGTTCCAAGGACCTGGCAGGAGTCAAAGGAAGGATTCTGAGTGAGAACTAAGGGCACACCCTTACCCTGAACAGACAGACCCCACGGAGCCTGAATCCTGATGTCACCCCTGGGTGGGCGGTAGCAGGAGAGCCTCATGTGCATTCCTTGACTTTCACTCTCTGGCACCTCAGGAGATGAGGGTTTGGCCTGCAGGTTTGAGACCTAGGTGAATACAGGGAGGGGATCTAGGCCTTGCTGTAAACAAGGGCAGAACCATGAATTACAGCTCTGGGGAACATAGACAGTAACACCCTGAGGCAGCGCAGCATCTTCCCAAGTCCTCATCCCTGAGACTCCTCAGGCAGGGCCTTTAGTCCATTTCTGTAAGGAGGGTGTCAGAGGAGTGAGGGCCATTCTCTGATGGCAGAGACCTCAGGTAAGGAAAGGAAGGCGTTCCAAGAATCATCCAACAATCAAGGTGAGTATCCTGAGTCAGAATTTTGGGAATCCATTCCTGTAAGAATTGTGACGGCCCAAGAGTACCCACCCTTGCTACTGCCATGGGATACCTGGGCATTTTTAGCATGATGTAACATAATCACCACTTAATATGGTGTCATAAGGAGGGTGAGGGATTTGGCCTAAGGGGTATGGCCTTAGTCCAGTAGTGGGAAGATTTCTAGCTTTCAAGAGGCCAAGGTGAATACTAGGAGGACTCTGGTAACCACAGCCCCCCAACAGTGAGTACACCATAATAGTAATTCCTTATTCAGCCTCAAGAATCCAAGGACAATTATGGTCAAACCAGGAGATCCTCATATTCCCCATGGCCCTCAGGGTGGACCTGGCCTTAATAAGAGGGGCAGGCCCAAGGGTCAGGGAGGAGTTATAGAACATGATCGCAATAGGTCAAAGCAAGGCCTGAAAGTCCATAAGCCTCTAAATGGAATGTATGACAAGGTACCTGACTCTGCACTTGCTTTCATCACTTGAAGACCAAGGACAAGGGTAGCAAACTGAAGCTTCCCCAACACTTATTTTTATTTGGTCTTTTGGAGGTGAAATCCTTCATGTGAACCTGTAGATAATATTTAACTAAAGGGGTGGGGACACAATGTCAGATATAAAGCCACATGAGGACCCTTTTTTAAGAACTAAGGACCCCAAAGAGTCAATGACAGAAAACCCACTTCTGAGCAGTAATCACTAGGAATACCTGAAGAGGGTTGATGAGTTGAAGGCCTCCTTCACTTCATTCTTTTTGGTCCCATGGCTTGCCACCAGTTGCATTATACTCTTGAATGTAAAATAACAGACTCCTCAAACTCAAAGTCTGCCATCCCCTACTGTCACCTCAGTATGCCTGAGGCAGGACTGGCAGGATGCAGCCTAATGTTTGCCCAAGTCACAGGAACCCTTTGGGTTTTTAGAGAGGTTTCCCTGAGGGAACTGCACATGTAGACTTCCTTAGAATCAAAGTGTTGCTCTCATGTCAAAGGTGCATGTATACTCTTGACATTCATCCTCCAGGGACTCTCATTACCTATCCTTCTAGTACCCTCCTGATCATTTTCTCTGACCATAGTCTTCATAACTCAGAGACACAAGAGTAAGAGCTGCAACAATCAGAATCAACAAGATTCCCAAGTTGAAGCTGCAGAATATTGGAGGTCGCTTCCACAAAAGAAGAGCACCTCTCCTTCTCATCTTCTGGTTGGAGGCTAATCTCCTGAGCTAATCAGCTACTGACCGAACTAGTACTTCCCACGTGTCTTGAACAGCTCCAAATACCTCTATGACCTCTTGAGGAGCTTTTCACACGAGATCTGAGTACAGACAACATGAGAAACATTCATGTTCCTCTGAGGTCCCATCTCCTGAGAACTCATGCTGGGACCCTCTAACTATGGAGGTGACTATCTTTCAGAAGTTTATCTTGTACAAGTGTACACGAAGCAGCCCATTCTGCAGGAAGACATGCTAAACATTGTTGACCAAAAGTAATGCCAAAAATCTGTGGGAGATCCTCAAGAATGCATCTGAGAGTCTTGAAGATCTCTATGAAATTGACATGGCAATCTTGCCTTGCTGTCCTTGGAATATCTATGCTTATGTGAATTCCGATGTGAATGTATTCAACATTTGATTTTCTCCTGTTAATATGTCTGTGTTAATTTGATAATTAGGTCACCAAGAGGAACGTAGTAAGTGGGATGTAGTGTCTTAATATGTTTCAGCTCCCACATAAATATGTACTGCAAACTCTAGGGAATTCACTTTAAAAAGTAAAAAAAATTACTATATTTTATATGGTAAAGTGAATAGAAGATGGAATCCTGTAAACTGCTTGATTAAAACCAGAGAAGGTAGTAAAAGAGTGGGAGGCAAAAATAGACAACCCCCCCACACAAATAATTAGGGCAAGAAATAAAAAACAGTAACATGTATGGTTGATGATAATCCAAGTATAGCAATGATTACTTTAAAAGTCAGTAATCTAAGTGTACCCATTAAAAGAAATAACTTGTCTGAGGGGATATAAAAAGAAGACCATATTATATAGTCCCTTTGAGAAACCAACCTTAAATACAAACATACAGGTAGATTGAAGTAAAGAGATGGAAAAATATATACCTTTCTAATGCAAATGAACAGGAAGCTAGAATGGTCATATTTATTTCACACAAAAAAATCAAATTCAGATCTGGTAAAATCATCAGTGTTAAAGTAAGGTATTATGTAATAATAAAGAAGACAATTATCCAAGAAGATGTAACACTCCTTAATGTGTGTGCACCCAAAAACACAGTGTCAAAATACCTGAGGTAACCACTGATGGCACAAACCCACTATTACAGTTGTACTGGTATACTTCACCACAACTCTCTTAGTAATTCACAGATGCAGAACTTAGAAAACCAGTAGGGATAAAAGTAACTTGAATAGCATCAACAGGATAACTGGATTTAAATGACATTTTTAGGAAACAACATCAGAAAGCACAATTTCTCAAGTTTACATGAAAATACATCAAGATGGACAAAATTCTTTGCCATAAAACACACATCATTCAATTTAAATAACAGAAATCACACAAAGTCTTCTCTAAAACCACAATGGAATCAAATTAGAAATCAATAACTAAAATATACCCCAAAATTCTCAAAATAGATGGAGATTAAGCAAAATACTTCTAAATAACACGTGGCTGAAAGAAGAACTCAGAAGGGAAATATAAAAAACTTATTCTGAACGTAATGAAAATCAAACACACTTATCAAAAGTTTTTTCTGGTGAAGCAAAAGCAATATTTGAAGGGACATTTATAGCATTGAATGTGTATACTAGAAAGGAAGAAAGTTCTAATCTAATGATCAGAACAGTAACCATAGAACTAGAGAAAGAACACAAAATTAATTCCTAAGTAAATGGAAGAAGCAAAATAGTAAGTATTAGAGCAGAAACCAATACCAATGAAAATATGAACAGAAAAAATCAGTAAAAGCAAAAGCCAATTTTTTAATAATATTAATCCTATATAATAAAAGGCTAATATGCAAATTGTCCCCTCAACTGGGAGTTCAACTGGGAGTTCGACCAGGGGGCAGGGCCAACTGGAAAACTGCTGCAGACCCTCCACCTGGCCAGCCAGCAGGATAGGCCTGATTGGCACCAGCTGGCCATACCCCATCAATGCACATTTTCATGCACCAGGCCTCTAGTTGATAATAAAATTGATAGAACCACTAACCAGGTTAACTAAGAGAGAGAAGACAGAAATTACTAATATCAAAAATAAGCAGAGGCCATAGCTAATGATTCCATGGTCATTAAAATGATACTAAATAAATCTTAGGAACATCCCTATGCCCACAATTTGATAAACTACATGAAATGGACCAATTTTTGAAACACACAATTGACCAAAGCTTACAAAAGGAAAATAAATATCTGAATAAATCTACTTCTATTAAACAAATTGAATCAGTAATCAATAAATCCTCTCAAAATGAAAATAACATTTTCAGTTGGTCTCACTGATGAATTTGATCAAATCCTTTGGAAGAAATGATACCAATGTTCTACATATAAGCATATGAAAGGATGCTTAACATAATATATCATTAGGAAATTGCAAATTAAAACAGAAATACATTAGTGCACATCTACTAAAATAGCTAACATCGAAAACACTGAAAAGGCCAAATGCTAGAGAAGATGCTGAGCTTGAAGAACTCTCTCTCTCTCTCTCTCTCTCTCACTGCTGGTGGGATTGCAGAATGGTACAGTCACATGGAAAGACAGTTTAGTGGAATCTAACAAAAGTAAACATATTCTTACCATACAATACACTCTTTTGTGTTTATGCAACAGAGATAAAAAGTTATGTCCATGCAAAAGCTTGCACACAAAGGCTTTAGCAGCTTTATTTGTAAGTGCCCAAACTAGAAAACAACCAACATGTCCTTCAGCAGAGGAATGGATCAATAAACTGTGGCATTTGTGTACAATGGGATATGGTTCAACAATAAATAAAAAGAAATCAGCTAATCAGCCGAGCCCTGAAAAGATATAGAGGGCCCCTACATGCATATTACTAAGTGAAAGTAGCCCATCTGAAAATGCTACATACTATATCATTTCAACACCTTGACAGCCTTTAAAGGTAAACTATGGATTCAGTGTAAAAAATCAGGACTTCCAAGGGTTAGAGGGAGGGAGGAACATGTAAAGGACAAGAAGTTTTATGCAGTGAAACTAGTCTATATGAGGGATACATGTCAATATACATTTGTCAAATACCACAGAACATGCCACACAAAGAGTAAACCCTACTGGAGGCTGAGTATTTCAGTTAAAAAATAGTGTATCAGTGGTACCTGTTTCATTGTAACCCATGTACTACACTAATGCTAAGAGAAGATGTTTACCATAGGAGAAAATCTGTGGTTAAGGGGTTGAGAGTGTATGTGGAAACTCACTATATTTCTGCCCAAGTTCACCATAAATGTGAAATGGATAAAAGAAAATAAACAATGTCTATGGAAAAAAAACCTATTTTCACTGTTACATATTTAAATTAGTTTCTGTTTCCCTGGATAATCTGAATTCTTTATTTGGCCAATTATTATAATTAATTTTTTCACGTGACAACTTGGTTTTATTTATGAAAAGTCAACTCTGTTACTAGCAGTAAAATTTGTTCAAATTTCATCAGTCATTAATAAGTAAAATAAACCAAGACAAAACACCCCAAGGACCTGAAACCTGAAACTTTAAAAACATAACTGTTCCTGTCCTAGTGTTTGTATGCACAAACACACACAAATCTCAAAACTTATAAGAACATTAAGAGAGAGAAATTTATTCAACTTGTAAAAATGTGAGCACTACACCTAAAGCTCTTATAGGGATAGTACTGCATTAAGTAGATTTGTTAGAAAAATGTTTAAAACATTGAAACCATTCAAGAAGCTAGAGAAAGAATAGCATATTGAACACTAAGAAGTAGAAGGTAGGAGAAAATAAAGATAAATGTAAAACAATGAATTAGAAGACAGCAGAACCAAAAACTAGTGAAATCTAGTACTTTGAAGGATTTATGTACAAATTGATAACTATTACAAACTTACATGGAACAAGCAGAAAAAAAGTGGTTCTAGGTAAATAAATTTTGAAAAAATTAGGATGTGAAAGTTAATGCGCCCTTATAAGAGAACACTTTAAAGTAGTGTTACCAGTATCTCAAGATAATGAAAGGTGCACAAGGAAAAAGTTATACCTAATGGACAATTTCAGGTAATAAACTCAAAGAAAATTTATAATTATCGAAGTGTCTCTAATAGGTTTATGGATAAAGATGATCATCCAACACAAAGGAGAAAACAGACATCACATATCTCCGAATGCAAGTGCATACTGTTACCTGTGCTTGCCAATAACCAAACAAATACCTAACCTTAATAGGAACAAGATTCTTCCTATAAAAGTTGAAGATTGTTGTAGATGTATGTCAGGTAACTGGGTTAATTATTCTATTCACTGTACTACTGTATATGTTTGAGAATATCGACAATAAGAGGATTTTATTTTAATGTCATGTCTTTTATATGAAGATTCAAATGGAGCAGTTTAGGCAATATATAAATGGTTACATAGGTCCACAGAAAAATAGAAATCTCCAATCAAAATGTCAAAAACACAAACTACACTCTACCCCAAGGCTACATAAAAATACTGCAAGACCAGCCAGGTTTATGTACTTGTTAACACCAAATGGCAAAGGAAAAATGAATTACCATCTCATATAAACTCTACTAAACCATACAAAAGATTGGGAGTTATTCATCCATTGTATCAGGCTACCACTCCTCATACAAAGACCAGATGAGGATCTCTCAATAAAACAACTTATGCTAACATGAAATAGACACAAATATTGTACATAAATTCATAGTATTTCCTATGTGGCAGTTAATAAACATTAGAAAATACCGTGAACTACAAATCACTCCATTTGCCAAAAAAAAATAGGTAAAAAACATGTGACAATGCGTAGGAGTAAAGAAAAAGTCATTGGCAAAAATTCACACCAGCTCATGATATCTTTTAGCAAGCTTGCATTATGACCAAACTTCCATTTTGCAAGCTCTACAATGAGAATCATTATGAGCATAACCAATAGAGTTCAGAGAAGGACATAGATATTTGCCATTTAATACAGTTTAGAACTCAATAAAAAATACATAGATAGTACATAGCTATTACAAAAGAGTACAAACACCAAAGTAAATAAGAGGTAAGAATAGTGCATAGAAAGAGATAATAATGGTAAAATTATGATCTCCTAATTAATAAATACAAGGAGCCCTAACTGGTTTGGGTCAGAGGATAGAGAGTCTGCCTGTGGACTGAAGGGTCCCAGGTTCGATTTCGGTCAAGGGAATATACCCTGGTTGTGGGCACATCCCCAGTAGGGAGTGTGCAAGAGGCAGTTAAATTGATGTTTCTCTCTCATCAATGTTTCTAACTCTCTATCCCTCTCCTTTTCTCTCCGTAAAAAAATCAATAAAATATATTTTAAAAAATAAAAATACAGGGAAATTGGTGCAAAAAATGCACATTGTAAGGAACTTCAGAAAATTGATGTATGAATCATCACTATAGCAGAATCAGGACTCTGGTTAAACCAAGTCACTAACAAATAACATTTAATCAAAATATACCATTCACAACAGTAAAATATGAAACATATCTAACAGAAAACCAAGCAGAAATGTACAAGTCTTTTTTAGAGCAACTGTAAAAAGTTTCTGATAATGCTTATGAAAAAGGCATCTCAGAGTAGAATACTACGTTTACTGAAGGGAAAGAGAATATTGTGAATATGTTAATTCTCCTGAATATATTTACAGACTTAATTCCTAACCTGTAACTGCAAAGGTGACAACCAAGATCAGGCTGCTGTTTCCCATACCCCATATCATCCCTGGAAAAAATTAAAGAAGAAATAACAGAAATGATATTGATGATCGGAGGAAACAACAACAAATATGACAAACTGCTGGGGAACCCCAGCTCAGTGTTGAACTAGAACGTGTGTGCACGCAGGTGGGGAGACAGACTTGAGGTTGAGACTGGTCTGTAGGGAGCAATAAAGGCAGATTGAGAGGATGGACCGGAGGAAGGTTTTAAGATTCAACCCTTGATTCTTCCAGGAAACCCTGGGAGGAAGCCTTTGTACTGCTTCACGGAAGGACCTTGGGGCAGCACCCCAGAGCCCACATGCCAGCACCGTGGGGTGCTCTGAGGACCAACGTTTGGGATGGTCATGGCAGTATGAGTCCAGAGGCTGTGCTATAACCACCTGAAATGTTGTTAGTGGATAAGGACGGTCATCTTAATAGACCACCAGCACAGATTAAAGGAGAGTAGCAAGCAGCACAGCAATGGCACGTCATTCGTTTTAGGAAATTTGGGCAATGGCAGTGATGTCGGGCAGAGGTCCCAGGCTGAGCTGTCAGGCTAAGGAGCACCCCCGTTCCCACTGGGGGCTGGAGGAACCTGGACAAGAAAGCAGGGCTTTCAGTGCAGGAAGGGAGCAGGCTATCTACCCAGGGCCCAGGAACCCACTGGATTCGCACCCCTGCAGCCTTGTCAGGGAGGCCTCAGGAGGAGTGGCGGGAGGAGAGGCACCTGCACACAGATCAGGAGTCCCAGGGAGTCCAGGCCATTGATGTGAGGGGCTGGCCCCAGGTGAGCAGAGGGAGGGAGCCCCACACTGACAGGGCATCAAGAGGAGGCGTCAAGAGAGGACTGAGGGGAGCACCCACCCGGGTCAGCCTTGGGAAGCCCAGGCATGGCTGCTGAGCACGGGGCCCTGAGCCTTCCGACTGGGTCAGGAGGGAACTGAGAGCCTGGGCCCCTGGACCGGTGATGAAGCAGGGCAGAGGGAGCCGGCCTCGCACCTGCCCGGGCCCCGCAAGGCCCACGTGGGTCTGCAGGACGCTGCCCCTTCCGGTGCCCACCCGCGTGACCGGAAGTGCCTGCCTCACCACTGCGAAGCCCGAGCTCTGGGGGACGAGGCCCGGCTAACGGCTGCTGCCCAGGCCGAGTGGAGGGAGCTGCCCAGGTCCTGTTCGAGTCAAGGTGCGAGGGGGGCGGAGTGCGCACGGGGGGGGGGGCGCTTCCCCAGCAACCCCAGGCCCTTTTCCCCGAAAGGAGGGGCCCCCAAGCCTGCCCTCCACCCCTATTCTCAGCCCTGGAGGCCCCAGAGAGGCCTTGGACAGGGGGCTGTCAGCAGGTCAGCAGAGGGAGGATGTGCAGGTGATGGGGAGACTCAGGGAGAGTCAGGGGGTG
>NW_005871068.1:4238081-4249497 GCF_000147115.1 Myotis lucifugus
GTGGGGGCTTTGGTGGGATTGGCTGACTGTGAGAGAATGTCTATGTGATGGGAAGACTCAAGAAAAGTCAAGGGGTGGGGGCCTTGGTGGGAGGAGTTGGCAGAGGGAGGATGTGCAGGTGATGGTAAGTCTCAGGGAGAGTCTGGGGTTGGGGACCTTGGTGGAAGGGGCTGGCACAGGGAGGATGTCCAGGTGATGGGAAGTCTCAGGGACAGTCAGGGGGTGGGGGCCTTGGTGGGAGGGGCTGGCAGAGGAAGGATGTGCAGGTGATGGGAAGACTCAGGGAGAGGCAGGGGGTGGACCCCTGAGCACTGCCCTCAGACCCTGCAGACATGGCCTGGGTTAAAGCCCAGGTGCAATGTCCCTGCTGAGGGAGCACACATCATCTCACTCTCCTCCTCCAGGTGCCAGCATCACCTCCTCTCCTGCCACACAAGAGCTCGCTGCCCCTGACCAGTGTTGTCATGCCTCGGGGAAAGAAGAGTAAGCACCGACGAGAGAAACGCCAACAGGGCCTGAGTGAAGACACTCAGAGTCTCAAGGGTGCTGAGGCCACACCAGAGGAGATTGAAGTGCCCCTCTCCGCTCCTCGCAATGATGCTTCTCCCCCGAGCTCCCCTGCACCTGACCCATCCCAGGAGCCCCAGGGAGCCACAGCCACTAGCTCTCTTGAGGCAGGTGTCTCAGGCCCAATATCTGATGCCAGTGCCAAGAGCCAAGGTGAGGAAAGTGCCAGTGCCTCCCAGGCAGCACCTTCTGCTCTGCGGGCTCGCAGAGATCCTCTAAGCAGGGAGGTGTGCAAGGTGGTGCAGTTCCTGTTGGGCAAGCTGAATAAGAAGGAGCCCATCACTCAGCCCGCACTGCTGAGGTTTGTCAAAAGGAAGTACAAGAAGCACTTCCCTGAGATCCGCAGGAGAGTCTTTGAGCGCATGGATCTGCTCTTTGGCCTTGACTTCAAGGAAGTCAACCCCAGCAACCACACCTACGCCTTTTTCAACAAGCAGGGCCTCCGGGTTGAGGGAGACCTGAGCAGCGATGAGGTCGTGCCCAAGACTGGGTTCCTGATGTTGTTGCTGGGCGTGATCTTCATGAATGGCAACCTCGCCACTGAAGAGGAGATCTGGAAGTTCTTCAAAGTGTACGGGGTCCACCCCGGGAAGAAGCACCTGGTCTTCGGAGAGCCCAGGGAATTCATCACCAAGGATCTGGTTGAGCAACATTACCTCGAGTGCCGCCAGGTTCCCGACAGTAATCCTCCACGCTGCCTGTTCCTGTGGGGCCCAAGATCCCACGCTGAAATTGGCAAGATGAAAGTGCTGGACGTGCTGGCCAGGATCTACAATAAGCTCCCCACTGCCTTCCCAAACCTGTATGACGAGGCCTTGAGAGATGAGGAAGATAAAGCATGGTTGAGAGCCGCAGCCATGGTTGGCTCTTTTTCCAAGCACAGGCCTTGTTCCAAGGCCAAGTTCTGCACCTGCTCCCACAACTGGTGAGATCTGAGGCAGCCTTTTCACCTTGAGTTTGAGAAGAGCAGTTCAACCTTCTGAAGAGTAGAGTAGTGGGCTCTGGAGGGAACAAAATGTTTATGCTCTTGGGTTTCTTTTTCTTCTGTAGATGACTAATTTTTAGGGTTTTAAGTATTTTCAAAAGTTGTTCCTTCTATGAAAAGGTTTATTTGCTTCAGAATCTAAGTTTATTAATGTCATGGATGCCACATTTATTAAATTTGATCTTTAATATTAAGGTTTGTTTATTACAAACCGATTGAAAAGCCTTCATTATGTTCTTTTTCCTACAGTTCAAGGCATAGGAACAGGATTTTTCCTGGGCATTTGAAAATATTTGGGATAACAAAATGGAGAAACAAAAGTAAAGGCTGATTAATTCTTAGCTTGCTTCATTCTCCTTGTTCTTTTCTTATAAAATTAAATAGCATATACCTGGATTTGCTTATCTCCTTTAAAGTTTTTAAGAAAATAAATTTTAATAAAGTTTAATAAATTTGAATTCTTGCTCATCTGTTTTCCTGCATTAATAGACCATCTGATCTTTGGAAACATCTAAAGCACTAGAGATGGTAAGAAAAGGAAGCCTAATAGCCACTGCCCATAAAATTTAGAGTCTAGCATCAGCATTGGTCATATAAGGAAAATGGTGTCATACAATGCAAGAAATAAGTAAATGACGAGGAACAGAAGAGATGTGGAAGAGAGCAATTTATTGCCCATCATGTGAGCAAGGCAGTGTTGGGCCTTGGAAATCTCTAGTCCCTCAGGGTGTGGGGGACAGGAAATTTCAGTCTGGCTGCTTGATGCACTGGATGAAGCTGAGGAAATGGGGGGTATGGACCATACCTTTAGGTGATAGGTCTTAGAGTTGAGTGGCTAAGCCTGGAATGGAAAACAGATCTTAAGAGTTATTTTGGATGTGGGAAAACCTGAGAGAAGTATCCACATGGGGCCAGACTAGACGGGGTCCAGTCTGCTTGCTCCACAGCATGAAATAGGTGTTTGGGGTACAGAATATTCAGAATGTTTCTGAGAAGTAAAAGTAATACTCCCTTTAAGTGAGGTACCAAGGAGCCACTGGAAAGTGTTTCTTCTCATGGACTAGAAGAGCCAGATCTCACTCCATGAAAATGGCACTTTAATTACAATATTTGTGTGTAACTTGAAAAATGCAAGGGTGGGTTCTATTTGTGGTGGTGGTGAAATGAAAAAAAATTAAGGGTGGTTTGGATGAAAAGGCACCTGAGAGAGAAGTTGTTGTTCCTTGAGACTAATAAATTGTGAGTGCAGCTTGTTAGAGAAGGCAACCTCACACCCTTATTGTATAACAAATGCTCTATTTAGGAATTTCTATTTATTTTTACTTGCTCAGAAACATTTTGGCTGATATGGTTTTCTATCTTATATTAAGTTGCATGTTCAGTAATAGAAACGGAAATTCTATGAGGAAAGGTGGTTATTATCTGGCGTCAAAATCATCCTATATAATAAAGAAGTTATATGCAAATTAACCATCACACTGTCAAGCTTGTCACAATATGGCTGCACCCACAGCAGAGGCGGGGTTCCAGTAATGAGCCTTAACCACGATCAGCAGGGACCTGAGGCTGCTTGGTGCTGGGCCAAGGCATGGGACCTGAGGCCTCACCACCTGTCTGGCGGGGCTTAAGGGGGAACCTCAGAGTGTGCCTCCCACCCCAGGCCAGGCCAATGGACCTCAGGCTGCCCCCCACACACACCAGCGCTGGGCCAGGGGACCTCAGGCTGCACCCCTAGGTTGGTCGGCCTTGATGGTGGACCTCAAAGTGCACCCCCCACCCCAGCACCAAGCCAGAGGACCTCAGGCCTTGCCCACCCCAAACCCAGGCCCCAGCCAGGGGACATGAGGCCGTGCCAGCCATCTGGCCAGGCTTGACTGTGGACGTCAGGCCACACCCCTCACCCTGTGGCTTGATGGGGACCTCAGACCGCACCCCATGACCCGACGGGCTTGACGGGGGACCTCAGTCCTCGCCCCCCACTCTACGGGGCTTAACAGGGGAACTCAGGCAGCACCTCCCGCCCATCAGACCTTGACAGGGGTACTCAGGCCATGCCACCCACTTGGCAGGGTTTGACGGGGGACTTCAGTCTGTTCCCCCCATCCTGGTACTGGGCAGGGGGACCTGAGGATGCACCTGTGCCCCAGGCCAGGGGAACTGAGGCCACAACCCCACCACAGCACCAGGCTGACAGTGTGTGCTGGGGTATCTGAGGCTGAGTCACCAGCCTGGTGGGACTTGCAGGGGCCCTGAGGCTGCAACCCCAGTTGGTGGGGCTTGAGGGGGTACCTGAAGCTGCGCCCCCCACCACGTTGGGCTTGACAGTGTTGGGGCTGGCTGGGTCTGGTTCTTGCCCAATGGGGGTAGGGCCGGCCAGGTCTGGGTCTCGCATGATTTGCAGGCACTTTTGGCCGGGCAGGAACCTGACTCTGGGTCCTGCGGTGCGCCCCAGACTCTGACAGGAGGAAGTTTTTTATATACATTTTACTAATTTTCTTTCATCTCTGACTTTTCTATTATAGAGAAAGGGCAAATAGCAATATTAAAATATTTCCTCTAATTAATTCCCTTTTAATGTTCATGAATTTTGTGCATTGGGCCACTAGTCTTACTAATAACTGCCATGCATTAAAAGCACCAAAATCACCTAATGTTGTGCCAGATGGTTTATATTAATCACAAATGAATGTCCACCCTCCTGCATGAATGACTACCAGAATCATTTTGTGGCTAAAGAACTTGGAGTAATCTCACACTCAAGGCTAAAAACTGACAGAGCAGGACTTGACCATTGCTCTGAATTCCTCGAGAGTCCATACTAAGCCAGGCTTCCAAGTCTGTGGTACACCTCATGTCACTTAATCCATTTTTTCTGATTTCAGCTTAAAAAATGTCCTTCAGGTATCAGAAAGCAGAACTTCTTAATCAAAATATTGATTTGAAAAGTAACAGCCCCAGCAACAAGCAAGGTAATTATCAAAAATATAGACGGAAAATGCTGATATTCAGTGATAATATCAAAATCTACAAGGGAAATATCAGTAAACCACAAAAACTCCAGAGATAACAAAGTCATTTGGCTCAGCCCCTCTACCATAGAGAGTAAAACTCTTAGAAGCAACATGAACTAAGAGGCTAAGTATGGCTTGTAAAAGGAAGGAAGAGGTCATTGTGTTTTCAATGACAGCACATCAATAGTACTGAGCTATTTGTTTTGGCTGCATATTCTCATCTCACATGACGCCATGTATCACCAGACCCTCTGCTATGTTTAGAGTAGGAAGATTAGTCAAGAGTTCTCAAGGATATGGCATTACCACGGAAGCTTTTGACAGGAGAGATAAGAGTCAAGAGGAGGATTCTGACGAATGAGGACAGGGGAGACACAGAGACTAGCTTGTCTCACCACTCAGACCCAGAAGGCCCAGGAAGAGCTGTCAGGTTGAGCATCCCCTCACCTATTTTCAGGTTTCTCAGGGACATGAGAGCTTTGGTGTACATGGGTGATGTTAAGGTGAAATAAAGAGGAGCTCCAGGGGCCTTCCAGGAGTCAAGGGAAGGATCCTGAGTGAGCACTAAGGGCACACCCTTACCCTGAACAGACAGGCCCCACGGAGCCTGAATCCTGATGTCACCCCTGGTTGGGCACTAGCAGGAGAGCCTCATGGGCATTCCCTGAACTTTCCTTCTATGGCTCCTCAGATGGTGAGGGCTTTGTCCTGCAGCTGTGAGCACAGGGAAGGAATCCAGGCCCTGCCAGGAAACAAGGGCAGAACCATCAATTACAGCTCTGGGGAACATAGACCTTAAGACCATGAGGTGACACAGAGACTGCCAAAGAGATCATCTCTGAGATTCCTTAGGCAGGGCCCTTAGACCAGTGATGGCGAACCTTTTGAGCTCAGCATGTCAGCATTTTGAAAAACCCTGACTTAACTCTGGTTTTGTGTCAAATATAGAAATTTTTTGATATTTTCAACCATAGTAAAACAAAGCCTTATATTTTTGATATTTATTTTATTTATTTAAATGCCATTTAACAAAGAAAAATCAACCAAAAATTGAGTTTGCGTGTCACCTCTGACACGCGTGTCATAGTTTCGCCATCACTGCCTTAGACTGATTCTGAAAGAAGGGTATTAGAGATGTGAGGGTCTTGCTCTGAGGGGAGGGTCCTCAGGTAAGGAAAGGAAGGAGTGCCAAGCACCTTCCAACAGTCAAGGTGAGAAACCTGAGTGAGAATTTCGGGAACCCATTCCTCTCAGAAATGTAAGGGCCCAAGTGTACCCCCCTTGCTACTGCCATGGGATACCTGGGCATTGCTGGCATGATGTGACATAATCACCTCCTACTATGGTGTCATAAGGGGGTGGCTAAGGGACTTGGTCTAAGGGTATGGCCTGAGGCCAGTAGTGGGAGGATTTCTAGCTTTCCAGAGGTCAAGGTGAATACTAGGAGTACTAAGGTAACCACAGCCCCCACCCCACCCCCAATGGTAAGAACACCATAAAAGTAATTCCTAACTCAGCCTCAAGAATCTGAGGACAGGTATGGTCAGACAAGGAGATCCTCATATTCCCCATTGCCCTCATGGTGGTCCTGGCCTTGATATGAGGAGCAGGCCCAAGGGTTAAGGAAGAATTATACTACATGAGAACAGTGGGTCAAAGCAAGGCCTGAGGGTCCATCAGCCTCTAAATAGAAGTGATGACAAGGCACCAGACTCCCACACTGGCTTTCAGCACTTGAAGTCCAAGGACAGGGCTAGCAAACTGAAGCTCCCCCAACACTTATTTTACTTGGTCCATGGGAGGTGAAATCCTTAGTTTGAAGATGTAAGCACTATTCAACTAAAAGAGTGGGGACACAAGGCTAGATATGAAGCCAAATGAGGACTTTTACTGAGGACTGAGGACCCCAAAGGGACCAGGACAGGAAACCACATTTAACACTAGAAATACCGGCACTGGCATGGTGAGTTGAGGGCTCCATTCACTTCATTCTTTTTGGTCCCATGGACTGCCACCAGTTGAGTGATGCTCTTCAATGTGAAATAACAGACTCCTCAAACTCAAAGACTGCCTGCCCCTACAGTCACCTCAGTATGCCTCAGGTAGGACTGGCAGGATGCAGCCTAAAGTTTCCCAAAGCACAGGATGAAGGTTTTTATAGTGGTGCCCTTGAGGGGTGGTGCAAATGCAGACTTCCTTACAATCAAGGTGTTACTCCTATGCCAAAGCTGCACCTACATTCTTGACCTTCATCCTCCAGGAGCTCTCATTACCTATCTTTCAAGTACCCTCTTCACCATTTTCTCTGACCATAGTCATCATGCCTAGAGGCACAAGAGTAAGAACTGTAATAATCAGAATCAACAAGATTCCCAAGATTAAACCCAGAGCCTCAGGATATTGGAGGCAGCTGCCACAATAGAAAAAATGCTCCCCACATTCTCATCTTCTGGTTTGGAACATAATCCCTAGAACTCATCAGCTACTGATCTAACTGGTACTTCCCAGGCATCTTGGAGAGCTCCAAAAACCTCTATTACTCTTCAGGTGCACGTCACACAATATCTGAGAACAGCCAATATGAGATACATTCATGTTGCTCTGAGGTCCTATCTCTAGAGAACACATGCTGTGACCCTCTAATGATGGAGGTGACTCTCTTGAAGAACTTTATCTTGTACAAGTACAGAGTGAAGCAGGCCATTCTGTAGAAAGACATGCTAACCATTGTCAACCAAAAGTAATGCCAATAATATCTTTCTTGTAGAGATCCTCAAGAAAGCCTCCGACAGCATTGAGGATCTCTTTGTGGTTGACATGAAGGAAATGGACTCAGCAAAACCTCCCTGTGAACTTGTCAGTAAACTGAAACTCCCCAATAAGGTGAAGGTGCATGCTGGCAGGGGGTTACCCAAGACTGGTCTCCTGATGAATGTCCTGGGTGTGGTCTTCATGAATGGCAACTGTGCCAGTGAGGAAGAGACCTGGGCCTTCCTGAATGCCATGCGAGTGTTCCCTGGAGGAAACAGTACATCCATGGGGAACCTAGGAAGCTTATCACCAAAGATCTAGTGAAGCTAGAGTACCTGGGGTACTGCCAGGTGCCCCAACACTGATCTTCCATGCTACGACTTCCTCTGGGGCCCCAAAGCTTACACAGAAACAACCAAGATGGAAATTCTGGAATTTTGGGCCAAGCGCAACAATAGCATAACAAGTGCGTTCCCATCACAAAATGAAGAAGCTTTGAGAGAGGAGGTAGAAAGAGCACAAGCCAGATGGGCAACCAGGGCTGGCACTGGTACCACAGGCAGGAAATGTTCCATGGCCTGCTCCACTATTTTCTCCACAACTAGGAATATGAGGAATAATTTTTGTCATGAAAAAATATATGACATCATGATAGAATGTTGGATGGACATGGGATAGAATCCCACAGAAAAATTGTTGGAACAATAAAATAGAAAAAAAAATATCATCCACTCTGATTTTCCTTCCTCTTTTCCATTTTTCTTTTGTAAATTTAATTGTTTTATACCTCCATATGCTTCGCTTATTAAAGCATTTAGTACAGAGTAAATCTTAGCAAATTAGATCTCTTCCACCCGTAATCCTCTGTTCCCCAAAAGTAATTGTGCATGTGCCTTTTGGAAGGCCCTGTGTTAGTACTGGGGAAGGTAAGATAACGACCAAGCCTCTCTTCATAAAACTTAAGCAGGAGCTTCACTCACATAAGGAGGATGTTGAAATACTCTCTATGCTCTATAGGAAATTTAAAGGGGTGGGTGATTTGGGAAGTGAGTCATGGCAGTTTAAATTTGGTGACACTGCAAGTCAGCCTCTGAGATGTCTTTCTCAGTTAGGCTACATGGTGGAGAAGATAAGACTTTCGGACTGGTGAGCAGAAGCCAGACACTCAGGTGAGTTGTCTGAGTTGAGAGAGAAACTATTTGCATAGAAAACAGCACTGTTGTGTAAGGTCTAAAATGAAGGCCCAATAATATGTGCTGCCTTGACCTGCCATGAAACCAGCATGACCTCACATTGCCAACTGCAAGTTCCAATCCATACTCTTCACTTGCTGATAAAGTCCCTACCCCCAATCCATCTTTTTGAAGGGACAAAGCCTCCATCTTATTTATTCCTAAGTAGTGGATTTCTCTTCTTTACCTTCCTGTGGACTTTGCAAACCATCTGATTACATGCTGCAGGGGAAGTAGAGGTCACCTCATCCTCTTGATACCCCACAGCCTGCCTCCCCCAGAACTTGCTCTTTCACTGTTCCTTCATGTAACCCTGCCTGATTGCCACTGTGCGGTTGGTGGTGTCCCTCTCCCCCACCTTGTGAGCTTGCATCACTGATAATTGCTGTATAGCTTATCTCTACAGGGCCCAGTGTTGTGGTTTTTGGACACCCCATTACCATAGCGCAGAAATCCCTTCCTCATCCCAAGGGGTATAATAGGGACTATTGAACATGCTCTTAGGAATTAATTTGGTAGGGCAGATAATCCAGAAAAACAATCTTGGTCTGCGTCAGTGTATTCGTTATCTCAGGCTGACCTAACAACACACCTAGACTGGATGGCTTAATCAATGGAAATTGATTTTCTCACAGTTCTGGAGGCTGGAATTCTAATGTAAGGAGCTGGCAGGTTTGGTTTGCTCTGAGCCCTCTCTCCTTGGTTGCAGATGGCTACCCTCTTCTCCTGGCTGTCCCTTGTGTGAGTGCATGCCTGCTGTCTCCTTGGGTGACCTAAAGTCTTATTAGAACCCCACTAAATTTGCATCATGGCCTATTTTAATGGCCTCATTTTAACTTATCCATCACTTTAAAGACATTATCTCCAACTAGAGCCACATTCTTTGGTACTGTGGGTTATGAACTCAACATGAATTTGGGGGACCCAATGCAGCCCCCAACAGGCAGGAATCAGATGTGTCTTTGCTATTCTCTTAATGAAGGAAAATAGAGTACACAAATAGGTGTTCTATGCACACTCTCTCCAGGGAATTTCTGACAAATAATGGTGAAGGTGAACAGAAGCCATCATGTTGACACTTTTTGCCTCATAGTTGTAGAGTCAGATCCCACTGTATTAAAAGAGCATTTTTCCCTAGCTGGTTTGACTCAGTAGAGAGAGAGCATCAGCCTGTGGACTGAAGGGTCCCAGGTTTGATTCTGTTCAAGGGCACATGCCTGGGTTGCAGGCTCTATCCCCAGTAGGAGTGTGCAGGAGGCAGCCAATCAATGATTCTCTCTCATCACTGATGTTTCTATCTCCCTCTCCCTTCCTCTTTGAGATATATCTATCTATATCTATCTATCTATCTATCTATCTATATCTATATCTATATCTATATCTATATCTATATCTATCTATCTATCTATATATATATATATAGATAGATAGATATAGATATAGATCATTTAGTGGACTTAGGCGAGTTCTAAGGGAGGGCTAGGTTTTGGAAGGAAAGAAAGAACATAAAATGTAGGTGGTTTGGATTGAAGGACAGCTGGAAAGGATTGAATGAGGTATTCCTTGATGAAATTCTTAAAACTATAAGTTGCATCAGGGTCATGGGGCAGGGGGGACCAACAAAGCAATATTAAATAACAAATGCTCTAATGGAGAAAAGCTACTTAATTTTAAATTGCAAATCAAAATTTTAGCTGATTTGGTGTTGTTCTGTCTGAGAGTATCACATTTTCTCAGACATATCCTGGATATTTTTTTAAAAAAGCCTAATGATACTGTGTAGGTAAACATCAACTGGCTTTCATTAAAAAGCCAGTGTTTGCCAGTCATCTTGACAGATGCTTCACTTACAACACATACATTTCCACAGTCTCAAATTCTAGGGTTTATCACAGTCAGTTGGCGATGGTGAACTTGCCATATTCTGATAGTCACAAGAATGTAAGTGCCATAACTAGACTAGACCCCTGGTCTGAATTCATCTAGAGCAAGCATGTCAAACCCACAGCCGGCACACAATGTCCAAACTCTCCCACTCTGATGCAGACCTTGTATATCTGCATTTACTTTTCTTCTCACTGCTTCAAACTATATCTCAGGAAAGTAAATAAAAAGTTTTGTGCTCCATATGGTGGACTGGAATGCATAGCCAGAGCACTAAGCATAACAGACCGTTGAGAAATGTGAATCATGAAAGGCAGGAGATAATATCCAGTGATAATATGATCACGTAAGATGGGACGTTACAAAATTACCTGGCTCAGCCTGTCTCTTAGAGTAAGGAAATCGTTAGGAACAGGAGTTCATAAACAGCCAAGTCTGGGTCCTAGAGAGAAGCAATAGAAGATCCTGGGTTGTATGTCTTTGCTTTTGTTTTTGTCTGGAACCTGCCATCTACCCTGGGTCCTCTGCCTGTACCTCCGTCTCCCCATCTCACATCACACCTGGGACACAGACCTGTTTTCTGTGAGACCGTGCAGTAGGGAGGTTAGTCAAGAGTTTGCATTTTTTAAACTAAATTTTATTGGGGTGACATTGGTCAACATGAACATAGAGGTTTCATGTGTGGGTTTCTATGTCACAAGATCTGTATACAGCACCACGTGCCCACCACCCACAGTTAAATCTCCTGTCATCTCATATTATGACTCCCTTCCCTCTGGCAACCACAGCACGGCTATTCTCATTCATAAGTTTAAGTTTTAAATCCCACATATGAGTTAAATCATATGGTCCCTAGCTTTTTCTGTCTGACTTAATTACTTAGCATAATGTTTTCAAGGTCCATCCATGTTGTTGCAGATGATGCTATTTCATGCTTTTTTTAATCATTTATTTATTTTATTTATTGTCTAAAGTTTTACATATGT
>NW_005871068.1:4249597-4250869 GCF_000147115.1 Myotis lucifugus
CCCCCCCCCCAGTGTCTGTATCCATTGGTTATGCTGAAATGCAGGCACACAAGTCCTCTGGTTGCTCTCTGACCATCCCCCCCGCCCCCGCCATTTGTCTCTGGATCTATTTTGTTCATCCAATCATGTTGATCATTATATCCCACATATGAGTGGGATATGTGACATTTATCTTTCTCCGACTGGTTATTGCGCTTAGCATAATGCTCTCCAGGTCCCTCCATGCTGTTGCAGATGGTGACAGTTCCTTCTTTTTTGTAGCGGCGTGGTATCCATTGTGTCTCATCTTTTTAATGGCTGAGTAGTATTCCGTTGTGTACGTCTACCACTCTTCCTTATCCAGTCCTCTGTGGAAATGTCACCGCAATAAAATTAAATAAGCAAACAAAACTCCAGTATATTCTATTACATAAAAATAGCTTAGTCTTTGCCTCAATGATTAACTCATAAATCAAGAGAAAATATCCTTTGAAATTTAAATATAGAGTTCATACGCCTGTCTTGTAATTTATATATTTAATTTGTGTATATAATAAAAAAGGTTTCAATGAAAGAAATAAAAAGAGTTTTCAGGGATGTGGCCTTCCCCAGGAAGCCTTTCCTTCAGGAGGCCGGAGCCCCGATGAGGACCTGGATGAAGGCCCCAGTCACAGAGCGAGGCCAGCAGACCCTTCCCTCATCGGCTCTGAGGCCTCCCTGTGGGCTGATGGGGGGGGGGGACACCCTGGGCGGAGAGGGCCTTGCCTCAGGGCTGGGCCAGGGAAGGGTCCGCGGTCCTGAGGGGAGTGCAGGTGACCACCCCTGTGAGAGGGCGGGGTGTCCACCCAGAACACAGGGGGCGCCCGAGGTCCCGCCAGCGGTCGCCTGGAGAGGCCCTGTCCCTTTAACTGCGGGGCAGCGCCCAGCTCCCTCCCGGGGCGCCTGGGAAGGGAGCCCTCCCCTCAGGGGGGTAGAGTGAGAAGGCCCGGCTGTGGCCCCCGTCAAGGTGAGGAGGGGAATGAGGATGAGCGCCCCCCTCAGCGGGCCCCGCCCTCCCCCCTCAGCGGGCCCCGCCCCTCTCCCCCCTCCGCAGCCCCGCCCCTCTCCCCCCTCTGCCCCGCCCCTGCTCTCAGGCCTGGGAGACCCTGGGCACCACGCAGGCGCAGGGCAGAGGGAGATTCCCGCCAAGGGTCTCGGGAGGGAGTGGTCCCGGGTTGTGGGGGCGGCCTGTTCAGCAGGGAGAGTAACACCCCAGCAGAGCCAGGTGAGTGGACTCGGGAGGACGCCCGTCCA
>NW_005871068.1:4251640-4269710 GCF_000147115.1 Myotis lucifugus
CCTGCGCCCCCTTGGGGACCAGGCTCAGAGGTCCTGAAGACCCTGGTGCCGGCCCACCCTCAGCGAGGCCCCGCCTCTGGGGTTAGGACTGAGAGTTGGGGGGCTTGTTCTGAAGGGCGGGCACTGCGCCCCCTTGGGGACCAGGCTCAGAGGTCGGAGGGCCCTGGGACCGGCCCCACCCTTCAGCGAGGCCGCTCTGGGGGTAGGACTGAGAGTTGGGGGGCGGGGCTTGGCCTGAGGGCGGGGCCCGGATTAGGAAGCCCCCGGGGGGCAGGGCCAGGCCTCTGTGCGGACCCAGGAGTCCCCGCCCCCCTGCTGGACTAGGATGTCAGCGGATTCCGGAAATGATGGCGGACTCTCCTTTGCTCCCTGGGAGTCCTGCCCGCTGGGCTGGGGGTGCGGGGCTGGGGCCGCCCGCCCGGGGCTCGGCAGCTTTCATTTATGAGCGGGGCTTACCCTCGCCAGGAGGAGGATGTCCCTGTCTTCCCCGGGGGCCCGTTTCCCAGGCAGTGATATCTGAGGGCACACCCAGGACCGCAGTAGGAGAGCCCCGATTGTCAGCCTTGGAGAAGCTGGGCAGGTGGGGTGACCCTCATCCTCATGGAAGGGTAGTGTCCCGAGATGCTGGCAGGAGAGAGGAGTCCCAGGCCGCTGCACCAAACCTCAAGTGAAAGATTGAAGGGCTCACCCACCATTGAATAAGATAGAATCCTGAGCCCCATCTTTACATTCAGCACTTGAAGGCTGAGGGTAGGCCTGCTAAGCTGAGACCCACTCTCACTTATTTCCATCCAATATAAGAGAAAAGAAGTCTTTAGTGTGAGGGTGCAGCCACCAGTCAGCAGAAGGGAGGTATGTATACCAGGCACTACCTGGAAACCAGGTAAATACCCTGCAGGGCTCCACATAACTGTCACCTGGGTGTCCCCCGACAGGCATAGGATCTAAGGAACTTTAAACTGTTTCCTTTGGGTCTCAGAGAGCTGCTAGCTTTGGTTTGAGGTGTCAATTTCACAGCAGCAGAATAGAGGGTGGGGGCAGGACCTGCCAATATTTCACATGATTTTGATAGTGGACTCAGAAGTATCTGACACTCTACAGCACAGGTTTCCAACTGGCAACCCCTCTGCTGTCACCCATGTGCCCCCTAGGCAGGATAACCAGGATGTACTCTAAGATTACCTGCTAGAGCACTGCCTTCAAGGAAACGTGCAGAGGCAGCCTTAGCTAAAGCCAAGCTACAATCCATCTCGCCGCTGAAGACACTCGCACCATCTCATTCTCCTTCATCCTGGTCCAGACTCCTGCCTGCTGTCCCTGACCATAGTGACATCATGCCTCGGCGTCACAAAAACAAGAAACGCCATCATGCCCGAAGTGAGCCTCAGAGTCATGGCAATGCTCAGGCCACTGCAGAAGCAGGAGAGGAGTCCACTCCCTCTTTCTCTACTCAGCATGAAGGTATTAGCCAGGGTCTGCCTATGGCTGAGTCACGTAACACTTCCCAGGACCCTCAAGGAGCGCAAACCACCACCACTGCTTCTGTAGCTGTTTCTTGCCCTGGGTCTGATGAAGCTTTCAGCAGCCAAGAGGACGATGAGGCTGTCTCCTCTGAGATCCCACTCTTCACTGAGGTCTCAGACGTGGATGATTTCCAAACCAGGATTGTGTCTTTGGAGCAATTCATTCTGAACAGGTATAAATTGAAAAAGCCCATTTTGAAGGCTGATATGCTGCGTATTGTTGGGGAAGATTACCAAGACCGATTTGCTGAGATGCTCACGAAAGTTTCTGAGCAAATTGAAACCTTCTTTGCATTAGACATGAATGAAGTGGACTCAATCAGACACTCCTACGCCCTTGTCAGCAAACTAAAACTCCCCAATAATGGGAGGGTGCGTCCTGGCAAGGGGTTCCCCAAGTCTGGTCTCCTGATGCATATCCTGGGTATGATCTTCATGAATGGCAACTGTGTCTCTGAGGAAGAGATCTGGAGAGATCTGCGTCTAATGCATGTGTACCCTCGGAGAAAGCACTTCATCTTTGGGGAGCCCAGGAAGCTCCTCACCGATTTTGTGAGGCTGAAGTACCTGGAGTGCCGCCAGGTGCCCCACAGTGATCCTCCACGTTCTGAGTTCCTGTGGGGTCCAAAAGCACACCTTGAAACCAGCAAGATGGAAGTGCTGGAGTTTTGTGCAAAGGTCAATGGTACCCACCCCAGTGCCTTCCCATACTGTTATCAGGAGGCTTTGCAAGATGAGAAAGACAGAGCCGAAGCCAGAGATGCAGCCAGGGCTGCCACTACTGCCCAAGTCACTGCACTTTCCAGGGCCATGGCCAGCACAACCTTTCTACCTGTAGAGAAATCTAAAGCTTTTCGTCCTTCAGACCAGAATATAGAACATCTCAATAGGGATAGTATTCTTGAAAGTGTAAAAGGATCCCGAGTCTAGTTATTGGGATAATGGAATAGAAAACAAAAAGCATGCTTATTCTTAGTTTTCCTTGTTCCTTTTAATTTCCATATTTGTAAAATTAACTGAGTTATACTTTTGTGTTTTTAGTTTATTCACTAAGTAAGAGAAATTAAATCTTTATAAATTAGATCTTGTATTTGCTGGCTCTTTTATCCACCACACACTGAGTCTGCTGTTGGGGAGTCTCAGTGTTGGGACTGGGGATGCTAAAGGAAATGCAGCCTCTTCTGATATAATTTTATCACCTGCAAGTTGCACTCATATGAGGAAGGTGTTGAAGCACCCCGTAGGACCTAGAGGTAAAGAAAAAAGAATGGATGAGGAAGAGGGTGTTCCTTACGAGAGCAGTTAGGCAGAAAGTTCCTGAGAAAGGCAGTTTGGAAATTTAAGTAACTGTAAGTCCTTAGTGGGATATAAGTTTCATTTTCACAGTTCTGGAGCCTGGGAAATCCACAATCAACGTGCCAGTGGATTCGGTTTCCAGTGAGAGCTCTCTTATTTGCTTGCAGATGGTCTCCTCCCAGTGCCCTGGCCAGGTAGAGAGATGTTTTTTTCTCTCTTGTGCTTCTTAGAAGAACACTAATGGCATCCTGGCCACCCCATCCTCATGACATCAACTAAACCTAAGTACCTCCCCAAATCTCCAATTCCAAACATCATCACACTGCGGGTTAGGGCTGCAGCATGTTAATTGGGGAGTTGCAGAAGGGGGACGCTGGCATTCAGTCTATATATGACAACTGCTGCTACAGGTTACTTTGGCACTGTGGGTAAACCAGAGAGAACTCTCCCCCTGGGTCAGGATAGGAAGGTAGCCTTTGTTCTTGTCACAGGGCAGGTGGACACAATGTGAAAGCTAGGTGTTCTATGCTCATCATCTCCAGGCAGTTGCTGAGAAATAGAGATGACATTCCCTTGAGGTGAGATGCCAAGGAGTCACTGTGATGAGACACTTTACCCTCAGTTGGAAAAGCCAGAACCTGCTCCCTTAAAAGGGTATTTCACTTGGCTTATCTTGAGGGAGTTTGGGAAACTCTGAGAGTTAGCTTTTGTCCAGGGTGTAATGAATGTAAACAGAGCTGGTGTGGATGGAAGGGCACCTGAGAGGGATGGAAGGACTTGTACCTTGACATCAGTTCTGGAAGCTTGCGGTACATACGGCTGGGGAAGGCAACTGCTCACCCAAATTAAATGACAGGCACTCTAATGTGGAAATTTTACTTAGTTTCCTTAGGTAGAACCATTTTTTGGTTCACTGAGTCTTCTTTGTCTGAGATAATTACATCTTCTATGACATCTCCTGGACTGAAAAATATTCTAAGCAAAGTGGGTGGTATCATCTGGGATGAAAATTATATCATCAACTGCCATTTAAAAAATGTAGGGCAGCCCTGGCCGGTTTGTCTTAGTGGATAGATTGTTGGCCTGCAGACCACAGGATACTAGGTTCGATTCTGGTCAACTTTGGTTGTAGGCTCCTCCCCAGCCCCGGTCCTCGTCGGGGCAAATGCAGTAGGCAACCAATCAATGTGTCTTTCTCACATCGATGTTTCTCTCTGCCTTTCCCCCTCTTCCAATCTCCCTAAAAATCAATGGTAAAATATCATCGGTTGAGGATTAAAAGTGGGGGGAAGGTCAAAGGGGGAAAAAAGGACACATATGTACTACTCTTTGTAATATTTTAAGCAATAAAACAAAATTTATATATATATATATATATATATATATATATATATATATCTACACTAATAAAAGAGAAACATGGTAATTAGCGTACAACCACTACCCTTTTCATTGGCTAATCAGTGAGTATATGCAAATTAACTGTCAGCCAAGATGGCGGCTGGCAGCCAGGCACTGAAGGGAGCATGAGGCTTGCTTGCTGCGTACTCCAACGTTCCCCGCTTCACTTGCCCGTCTCTCAGCTGCAAGTCTAAGCAACTATGTACTATGTTGCAAATAAGAAGGTAAACAAAACCCCAGAAACCAGCCGGACTGAAACCCAGCCGGACTGAAACATTGTATCCATGTTTTCAGCAGCGAGGCCTTAGAGCTAAAGCTGGCCCAGAATAAAAAAAGAAAAGAAAAGAAAACAAGGAGTGGTTGGAAGCTTTAGTCACTCGCCAGCCGGAAAACAGCCCTCAGCCCCTCAGCCAGCCTGGCCAGGCACCCCAGTGGGGACCCCCACCCTGATCCAGGACACCCTTCAGGGCAAACCAGCCAGCCCCCACCGGTGCACCAGGCCTCTATCCTATATAGTAAAAGGGTAATATGCCTCCCGGCACCAGGATCAGCGTGAAAGGGGGCAGCACCAAAACCCCCTGATCGCCCTGCGGCTCTGTGTGTGACAGGGGGCGGGGCCACAACCCCCCAATAGGCCCTACCCTGAGCATGACTGCGGGTGGCATCGCAACCTCCCAATCCGCCCTGCTCTGTACATGATGGGGCGGCGCCCCAACTCCCCAATCGGCCCTGCTCTGAGCCTGACCAGGGGCTGCACTTAGGGATTGGGCGTGCCCTCTGCCACCCGGGAGCAGGCCTAAGCCAGCAGGTTGTTATCTCCTGAGGGGTCCCAGACTGTGAGAGGGCACAGGCTGGGCTGGGGGACCCCCCTCCCTGCACCCCCCGAGTGCACAAATTTTTGTGCACCAGGCCTCTAGTATATCTACACTAATAAAAGAGAAACGTGGTAATTGGCGTACGACTGCTACCCTTCCCATTGGCTAATCACGGGCAATATGCAAATTAGCTGTCAGCAAAAATGGCGGTTAACCACCAACCAAGATGGCGGCTAATTTGCATATTGCCAGCAGGATGGGGCAGCGCCATCGTGCCTGCCCCTCTGCCATCCAGGCCTGCTATCTGTGACCTGGATGGCGGGCGACCCAACCCAGGGCTGGCGGGGCGTGACCGCAGCTGTCCTCTACTGGCCAAGACCCCAACCGGCTCTCCCACCAGCAGACCGGGGCTGGCCTGGCGGCTTCAGCTTCCGCCCGCAGTCACACCCCCCAGACCCGCTGCTGCCAGCAGACCAAGGCTGGGGAGGCAGAGGCCCCCAACCCGCTCCCCCCAGGCAGACTAGGGCTGGGGAGGCAGCTGCTGCAATCGCCCACACTCATGCCCCAACCCGCCTGATCGCCCAGGACCAGCTCCCGCTGGCAGACCAGGACTGGCGGGTAACCCTGGACCCGCATTCCCGCCGGCAGACCCGGGCTGGCGGGGTGGCTGCGGCGTCCGCCTGCAGTCACGCCCCCAACCCGCGAGAGCGGGGAGAGGTTGGGGGGAAGGGGCGATCGGCCTCACTCACACCCCCAACACACGGGCAGACCGGGGCTGGCGGGGTGGCTGCGACGCGGGTTGGGGGCGTGAATGCAGGCGATCACCCCAAAACTGCTCCCGCTGGCAGACCAGGGCTGGTGGATTGCCCTGGAACCGCATTCCCCTGTGTGCACCTGCCCGTGGGATCACAGCCGCGATCACGGAGCAGGAAAGGGCGGCCTGCAGCCAGCCCCCCTGTGTGCCTTTCCCTAGGTAGCCCTGGGGATCCCACAGTAGGGAAGGGCGCCCCACCCTGACCACAGCTCAAGGGAGAGTACAACATGCAGTGGAGGCCAGGAGCCTGAGTGATCAACAGAGAGGGGCGCCTGCTTGAAGCCTTCAGGGTGTGGCTGGTGGTAGGCCTCCAGCAGACGAGCACACACACACACACACACACACACACACACACAGACACACAGTGCCTACTCTGAGCTTCCAATGTGGTTGGGAGCAGACCACCAATGGACACACACACCCGGCAACTGCTCGGAGCCTATGTGGCGGGGCTGGGGGCAGGCCCCCAGCAGACACACACACACACACACACGGGGACGGCTGCACCGAGCCTCTGCTGCCAGACTGTGGCCATCAGTAGGACATCCACTGAGGGCTCCCAGACTGAGGGGCAGGCTTGGCTGAGGGAACCCCATCCCCCAGTGCACGAATTTCGTGCACCGGGCCTCTAGTATATATATGGCAATACTTGTTAGTCATCTTGCCATGTGGTTTATATGTTTGTTGTCCAAGTTTATATAATACAGTTTTGCTACTTAAAATATGTAATTTTTCATTGCTGCCTTTAATTCCAAGTAGTGACTGACAATGTACTTTTAAAACTTAATTGATTTTCTGGCAAACAATGCAAAATGAAACAGATTTTCCAAATGCAACATTTCTTGAGGTAACATGTATCTTTCAGGAAATAAATACCATGTAAACAGAATTGAGATTCTTGATTTTCTTAATTCTTCTCTTGTGTAAATTTTTACCTTCCCAGTCATTAGTTACACCTCAGACACTTATTTTCTGGTCTCAGTGTAGTTCAATCATAAGGTTTTCATTCATAAATTTTCCTCCTAACAAAGGCATGAATGATTTTGCTCATGTTGCTCATATTATTTGGTGCCTTATGATTTTCTCCCTATGGCATTATCAGTTGCATAACCTTTTCTTTCTTAAAAGAATTATATTCACTCTTTTCCAGTGAATATTTTTATTTCTTTGTCTTTTTCAACCATGGCCCTCTTTCCATGATTCATCAATCCCCAAGTTTAACCAAAGGTGATTCTGCAGATTTTCTGTTATAGATGACATGTACATATTACTTTGCAATATAATTCGCATAATATTTTTACTTTTTCCACTTTAAAATGTGTCTACATTCTCCACAAATATAAAAAATAATGAATAAACACCAGTAATTTTCCTAATACAGTTTCATATTTCAACCAGCATTTCAGTCCTGCAAATAAAACACTTCCTTCTTTTTCCATTCTATCATCTTGTTTCTTTATTATGCCCTTGCTGAAATTCTAAAAGCTTCGATGTTCCATTTTTCCTTTTGGATATTTACATGTCACTACTGGATCATAAAGCCATTGTTAGTATTCTCCATGGTTATAATATATGTTCTGTCATTTTAGCTTTCTGCAACCCTGTATTATATATTCCTTGCTGAAAATGGTCAGTTTCCTGTACTTTTAGCTGCTCAATATTCTGTTTTGTGAATTTCTCAGGCCCACATTAGTTATTGAGATTCTGTGTCCCTGTACCTTCATCACTCAACCAGCCGATTTTCTACCCATTCTGCATTTTATTCTGATTTAAACATCCAAATATAACAATCCTCACACTGTCTAAAATTAAATTTCTCTCTCTTTTTAAAACCGCTATTGTTTAAAAATGTTATTTTTAATTAATTTTTTATTTATGTATAGTTGACATACAGTCTTCTATTGGTTATATTACGTTCAGGTGTCCAATAGAGTGATTTGACATTTTTATACCTTACAAAAATGTTTCTTTGCCATTTCTTATACCTTTTCTCTTCCCTTAATGATACTACTTGATTTATTCATTAATATAGTTTCCCAATTGTTCCAGAAATAATTTAAGAATGTTTATATAAAAATCACTTTACAGTAAGATAACACCTAAAAATGCACCCTGGCTGGTTAGCTCATTGATTAGAGCATAGGTCTGCACACCAAAGGATTGTGGGTTTGATTCCTGGTCTAGGGCACTTACCTAGGTTGTGCTTCTCTCCCTGACCCTGGTTGGGGAACAGTGGGTGAGGCAACCAGTCAATGTGTCTCTCTCACATTGATGTTTTTCTCTCTCCCTCCCTCCCTTTCACTCTCTCTGCAAAGCAATGGGAAAAATATCTTCAGCTGATCATTTAAAAAAATAATAATGCAAGTGATTAAAATAAGGTTTTAAAAATTACATTAGAATTGGCAAATAGAACTTAACAAGAAAGTAGTATTCGAAATAAGAGTTCTGTAGCCCTATTTGATGGGATCTGAAATTTGGTCCTACCCTTTCTAACATTCATTACAAAAAGGAGATAAAAAGATGACATTTTCTTATTAAGACCCATAAAATGGAAACCAATGTCATTGTCTTACATAGCTCTTTTCCCTAATACAAGAAATAAAGGAGGGTAAAAGAACTAGTGAGCCAAAGCATGCCAACTATAGCAGGGGAGCCCAAGAGCTAGGGGGAGAGCTTGAGAGCAAGGGGAGGAGTGCCAAAACTAGGGGTCAGGGCTGGGAGCATTATAGCCAGCTGGAGCGTCCAAAGGAGAGAAGAGCACCCAAGAAGAGAGTTCTGAAGAGGAGAGCATGCAAGACAGAAGGGAGTTCCTGAGACAGAAGGGAGTCCAGTGATGGAGACTGAAGGGAGCATGCAGACAGATGGGAGCACAGACGAAGAGCGTCTGCTGGACCTCTCCTGGCTCCTTAAACATGTGAACAAGCAAGATGGTAACTGACAAACCCTGTTCTCATCTCAGCCTTACAGTGAGTACAGCAAAATGTTTCAGGGATATTCCAGATGCACTGCTCTCTGCAGGGCTGGTGGCTACAGTGGCTCAGAGGAACTCAGGATCTTAGTGCGTTTCCAGCCAATCTCACTTTCTGTGTTACATTTCTCCTGCTCTGCTGGGCTATTGAAGTGACTCTCCTTCTCTCCTAATACCTCTTTTGCTTCACTTTTCTTCTTCCTGTTTCCTCCTGGGTTGGCCCCATTTTCCCCTTTTTGGGAGAGCTCTTCTTGATGTCTCTTCTGATAGCTGAATCCCCTTCCCACCCTACATCTTCATAAATGTTTTCAGCATCTGAAGGGACCTAGGCTAGGTCCCTTGTTTTCCTTATCCTACAGGTGGGAAATTTGCATCCCATAAAAAGATCATGTAGTTTTGAAAAATGTAGACATAAATATCCATCTTCACTATTGTAAGCAATGTGACTTTTAAAGTGTCTAAAATTTTTAAGATGGTATTTACTAGCCATTTCCACAGTCTTCACATGATCTGTATTGAAGTTTAAATTACCTTTCACTGTTTGAGATGTTACTGTTGAATGTATTGATGTCCTTCCTTACTTAGAATATTCTATCCATTGCTGCCAAGTGCCAAGAGTAAGACAGCTGAAACAAAAGGCATGCAAGCAATATTTTTATGTCCATGTATTAGTTCCCCCTTTTTATCATTTTGTTCCTTACTTTGACCTTTCTCATCAGCCATAACCCAGAGATTATTCCTTATCTCTCCTTTTGTGTTTACATAAGCAATTTTATCATATCCCACTGCCTTTGTATCACTAAGAATTTTATTTAAAATCACTACCTTTATCATAAGTGTATTCTAACCATTGGCCCAGTCAAGTACAGTGGGCCTCAGAAATGCTATACTAGGTGAGAAAAAAAGTGAACATTGGTGGACACTAGCAATTTCACTATGAGTTATAGCCTTCCTAGTCATTTTAAATGCTTTTGCATAAAATAATTTTAGACTGACATAGAATTGTAGAAATAGCACAAACTTCTCATGTACCTTTTCCCAGCTTCAACCTAAGATATCAGTCTATGTATAACAGTACATTTATCAAAAACTCAGAAAATGACATTGGCACAATATTATGAACTAAACTGAATTTTAACTCATGTTACAAAGTTTTCATATGCACCTTTTTGACAGGGGAGTGGAAATAGTTCTGTAAGGTTTTTTTTTAGCATTTTTTTATTCATGTAACCACTACTACAATCAGGATATTTAAGTGTAACCTCGTCCTCCCTCCCTCCCTTCCTCTTTCTTTCTTTTTTTCTTTCTTTCTTTCTTTCTTTCTTTCTTTCTTTCTTTCTTTCTTTCTTTCTTTCTTTCTTTCTTTCTCTCTTTCTCTCTTTCTTTCTTTCTCTTTCTCTCTTTCCAGATCAGTGGTCGGCAAACTTCAGCTTGTAAGCCACAGGCAGCTCTTTGGCCCCTTGAGTGTGGCTCTTCCACAAAATACCACGTGCGGGCACACAAGTACAGTGCGATTGAAACTTCGTGGCCCATGCTCAGAAGTCGGTATTTTGTAAAATAAATTGGAAATTTTTCTGTCTTATTTTATGATTTTAAACAGGATAATGTGGCAATCAAGTAACTGTTTATTTGGAAATATTCAAGAACTCAGCAGTAAAATCGTTGTGCTCAAGAAATAGAGGTCAATCAAATGAGAGATGCTCAACCCTTAGATTCCCTAAACTTATATTTTGTTTGAAAATTGTGAACATACACACACACTTGGATTTACTTAGTTTATTTAGGAATGTAGGAGAAATTAAATTTTAATCAATCAGATATTGTGTTTATTGGCACATTCAATCCCTAAGTATTAATTAGGTATCTGCTTTTTGGAAGACACTGTGCTATTTCTGGGAATGCTACAATTTCTGCCACTGGAGCAATTGGACCTTTGTATGTATCATGGAAGTTGTGAATGATAATTAAAAAGAAGGAGGTAGAAGGTGTGAATGTAAGCAAGCACCATTGAGTATAAATGCCCTAAGACAAATCTGTTTGGATACTGGGAAACTACAGTGCTTCAGTAGTACTCAAGTTAAAGTATAGCCTTGTTGATGGTGAGGTAAGGCTATGGGAGTGGAGAACTGACACTAAAGCTTCAAATGATTTATTGCAGAGTTATAGATTAAAGCCTGTAAATGCAAAATCACATAGCAGTTATCTTTGAACCTGGATAAATGAGGGAGGACATTTCTACAGGAGTAGGCTAGGTAGGTGTGAAGGGTACTTGTACCACTGCGTTGGATGACTGTTGGCAAAATAATTCTTTTACATTCTCAACTGCAAATATAGTCTGCATTTCATTTAAAAAATAAGTATGACGCAAAGGTTGGAAGCAGGAACCTACTGGATGAAGGTGATAGCCAGGAGAATTATTCTGAGGCTTTGATATCAAATCAAGGAACTGACCATCTTTACTCTTTGGGATTTCAGAACTGCTATTTTCTAGAGACCTTTTTCTACATTTCATTATACCTGTCCACAGTTGTCATTTTATGCCTGCCCCATCATTGTACATTGGTTGTGGTCAGAGAGATCAGATGTCTCTTTTATGTCATAGATCCACCCATAAAGATGTAATTGGCCCAGTTGGTATAATTCACAAAATAAACCCCTAGAGTCTCACCATTATTTGCAGGTGGACCTCATTTAGATGATAATATTTGAATTTTGAGGTGATGTGGTAATTGAATCTGGCTTTTGAGGATCTTGGCTGGGTGACATGTATTTGCATAAAAGAGGGACATGAAAAACAGGGACTCCAGGGCAGACTGTGGCAGACAGAATTTTATTGGGGCCACAGGATCTTTACCTCCTGGTGATTTTGCCTTTGTGTTCTCCTATCCTCAAGTGTAGGTAGGCGCTGTGGCTTGATTCCAAGGAATAGATTATGGCAAAGGTGCTGGATGTCACTCCCCTGATAACAGACATTATGTACGACACCATTTTGCTATCAGGAGTGATCTTGCTATCCTGCTTGCCTTGAAGAAGAAATCAGCCATGTTTGAATGGCTCAAGGAGAAGGCAATGTGGCATGAAAGTGCAGGCTGTGTTTAGGTATGGAGATTAGTTTCTAAGCATGCCAGGAAATAAAAACAACTCTAAATCCTATAGGCAAAAGGAAATGCATTCTGTCCAACAAATTGGGTGAGCTTGAAAGTGGAGTTTCTTGGTCATAAGCAAGTGTGACCAAGTCCAGCACGTAAGGAGATTAAACAGTTACTCCCATTCTTCTAACAACAAATAAGCTGAACTGAAAATTGACAACTCTTCTTAGACCCAACAGAGAATTGAGGCCACTAGGTTAAATGCTGCCCCTCAAAATGAAAAGATAGAGTGGTGGATACTACAGGGAACCAAGGTTTTGACACCCTGAAACTGCCTTTCTTGAGGATATTGATTTTAAGCTGTTCATTAAGAAACAAAACTCAGAAGGAACTGTGACCCTAGCCCCCTCTTCTGCCTAAAAAATTCAGAAAGAGAGGCCTGCTTTGGGAAGGGAGCATTGGCTTAATCACCTTAAGAATCTTCACCCTAGCATTAGTTAGAAAGATTCCATGGCTGACAGCTAGACCCTCTGTGTCCCATGGATTCGGAGTTGCCTAAAAAGCATATTTCTGCCATATATTTTCTGCCCATCCTCAATTACCATTCTAATTTCTGAAATTTAAGACACCATCTTCCACACCTTTTCTCCAAAAATGTCTTATATACCCAATGTTGCCTCATTGTCTTTGGAATTTTCATGCTTATGTGAATTCCCCATGCACATGTATTAAACGTTGATTTCCTCCTGTTAATCTGTCTGTGTTAGTTGATGATTAGTTCAGCCAGAAGCTCTTAGAAGGTGGGGGGGGATTTATTAATATTTTTTAGTCCCCACAGTGCAGAGAATCACAACTTCACTGGAGCAGGAGTCCAAAGCAGAAACCAGTGCTGGAGCCAGTACCAGGATGGGAAAACTTGTTACTGGCTCCAATATGTATTTGACAAATTATTGGAGACTCAGTGTAGTCTAGCTTGAAAGTTAAAAACTCCAAGCGGGTCTAGTCTAATAGGGACTCCTAAATTCATATTAGTTGTACTTGTAGGAGTCCTACCAGGTCCTCACAGAGAAGAATAACAATCAGATAAAAATGCCCACACCCAGTATATCCACAGGGAGATATTGGCAGGTTCCATACCCTGCAGAGGAGAATTTCACTTAATGCAGTGGTTCTCAACCTTCCTAATGCTGCGACCCTTTAATACAGTTCCTCATGTTGTGGTGACCCCCAATTTCATTGTTACAAATTGAACATAACTAAAGCATAGTGATTAATCACAAAAACAATATGCAATTATATATGTGTTTTCCGATTGTTTTAGGGGACCCCTGTGAAAGGGTCTTCCGACCCCCAAAGGGGTGACAACCCACAGGTTGAGAACCGCTGACTTAATGTGATAAAGAACTGCATACAGCCTGCACACTGTGTTGATGGTTGGGCCTCACTGTCAGTCAGCCTGGGGGTTGAACCCATGCACATATGAACCAATAGCAATCAAGACTCAATTATAACAGGAAGGTCCACACAACACATACAAGGGACATTATTAGTGTACCTAGGCCTGGTGATCAAGGAGACTGTGCCACTGGATCCCACAATTCAACCACTTCATAAGGCCACCCTACCAAGAAAGGGAGTCATAGCAGATCTACCTAATATATAGAAACAAACTCAAACAGGCAGCCAAAATGTGGAGACAAAGAAACAAGCCCCAAATGAAAGAACAAGAGAATTCTACAGAAGAAGAACTAAATGAAATGGAGATAAGCAAATTACCAGATACAGAGTTCATATTAATGATTTTAAGGATACAGAAACAGTATGAAAAACGATATAGAAACTATGCAAAATGACCAGTCGGAAATGAAGTATGACGTAGCACTAGTGAAGAACACAGTGGAAGATATACACAGCAGATTAGGGGAAGCCACGGACTGGATCAGTGAATTAGAAGACAGGGTAGAAAAAAAACACAATCAGAGAACCAAAAAGAACAAAAAAAAACAATTAAAAAAACAGGAGGATGGTTTAAGGGAGTTGTGGGACAACACAAAACATAACAGTATCCCCATCATAGAAGAAGAAAGTGAATAAGGTATAGAGAAGCTGTTTGAAGAAATAATGGCTGAAAACTTCCATAACCTGATGAAGCAAAAAGTCACAAGTTCAGGAATCACAAAGAGACCCAAGCAAGAAGAACCCAAAGAGACCCATGCACATAATTATTTAAAGGCCAAAAATTAAAGACAAGGATAAAATCTTAAAGACATCAAGAGAAAAGAAAACTGTTACCTACAAAGGAGTTCCCATAAGACTGTCAGCTGATTTCTCAGCAGAAACTCTACAGGCCAGAAGAAAATGGCATGAAGTATTCAAGGTAATGAAAAACAAGGATCTGAAAACAAGACAACTCTATCCAGCAAAACTATCATTCAAAATACATGGTGAAATAAAGAGCTTCACAGACAAAAACAAAGACTAAAGGAGTTTATCACAGCCAAGCCAGCATTACAAAAATGCTAAAGGGACTGCTGTAATGAGAAGAAAAAAGAGAGCGAGAAACAGGAATACAGAATTAAAATGGTAATAAATAAGTACATATCAATAATAACCTTAAACATAAATGGACTAAATGCTCCAATAAAAAGACATTGAGTGGCTGAATGAGAAAACATGACCCATATATATGCTGTCTACAAGAGACCCACCTCAGAACAAAAGACTTACACAGCATGAAAGTGAAGGAATAAAAAAAAATGGAAAATTTTAAAAAGCTGGGTTAGCAATACTCATATCTGACAAAATATACTTTAAAATGAAGGCCATAACAAGAGATAATTGCACCCCTATGTTCATAGCACACAATTCACCATAGCTAAGATTTGGAAACAGAGTATGTGACCATCAGCAGATGAGTGGATTAAAAAACTATGGTACATCTGCGCAATGGAATATTATGCTGTGATAAAACGAAGGAATTCTTACCATTTGCAACAGCATGGATGGAACTGGAGAGTATATGCTAAGCAAAATAAGCCAGTCAGAGAAAGATAAATATCACATGATCTCACTCATTTATGGAACATAATGAACAACATAAACTGATGAGCAAAAACAGATCCAGAGACAGAGAAGCATCGATCAGATGCTCAAACCTCAGAGGGAAGGTAGGGGAGGGTAGGGGTAAGGGGGAGAGATCAACCAAAAGACTTGTATGCATACATATAAGCCTAACCAATGGATACAGACACCAGGAGGATTAGGGCATGAGTAGGGGTGTGTGTGGGAGGGGCAATGGGGGAATAAGGACACATATGTAATACCTTAATCAATAAAGAAAAAAGAGGCAATTAAGGTCACTACATTACTAAAGGTATTTATCTAACAAATCCCTGGGAAACATACATGTGCCTAATATAGGAGCAACTAAATATACCTAAAAACGTAATTCTGGAGGACTCTAAGGAGAGATCAACAACAATACAGTCATAATAGGGGACTTTAACACCTCACTGACTTCAATGGACAGATCTTACAGACAAAATATCAAAAAGGAAACAGTGACCCTAAATGACATACTAGATAAGATGGATTTAATTGACATTTACAAAACATTTCAGTCCAAAACTGCAGAATATACATTCTTCTCAAGTGCACATGGGACATTCTCAAAGATAGACCACATGTTAGGACATAAAACAAGTCTCTACCCGTTCAAGAGGATTGAAATCATATCAAGGATTTTCTCAGATCACAATTGCATGAAATTAGAAATAAATGACAATAAAACACTCAAATACATTCAAACACATAGAGGCTATATAGAATGATATTGAACAATGAATGAGTTATCAATTAGATCAAAGAAGAAATTTAAAACATCCTATAAAAAAACTAAAACAAACACAAAACAACCTCAAATTTATGGGAAACAGCAAAAGCAGTCCTGAGAGGTAAATTCATAGCACTATAGACCTACCTCAAGAAACAAGAAAAATCCCTGATAAACTATTTAACCCTACAACTAAGATAATTAGAAAGAAAACAAGAAAAGCCCAGAGTAAGTACAAGGAAGGAAATAATAAAGATCAGAGTTAAAATAAATGACATAGAGACTAAAGAAACAACACAAAAAATCAATGAAATAAAGAGCTGGTTCTTTGAAAAGATAAAAGGGATTGATGAATGGCTAGCCAGACACATTAAAAGACAAAGAGAGAGGACCCCAATAAACAAAATTAGAAATGAAAGAGGTAAAGTAACAAATGACACCATAGAAATACAAATGATTTTAAGAAAATATTACAAACAATTTTATGCCAAAAAATTGGACAACCAAAGTGAAATGGACAAATTCTTAGAAACATATAATCTTCCAAAACTGACTGAAGTCATAAATGCAGAAAAGACAAAAACAAACAAACAAACAAACAAACAAAAAAACGACAAATGAAATTCAAGAAGTAATAAAAGATCTCCCAGAAGAAAAAAAAATCCTGGACCTAACAGCTTCACAGGGGAGTTTTACCAAACATTCAAAGAAGAACTAAAACCTAATCTCTTCAAACCATTCCAAAAAATTCAAGAGGAAGGAAGGCTTCCAAGCTCTTTTTTATGATGCCAGCATTATCCTAATTCCCAAACCAGATAAAGACTGCAAAGAAAGAAAATTATAGGCCAATATCCCAGATGAACATAAATGCCGAAATCCTCAACAAAATATTAGCAAATAAAATCCAACTATATGTTAAAAATATTATCCACCATGCCCAAGTGGGATTTATTCCAGGGATGCAAGGCTGGTACAATATTCACAAATCAATAATTATGATACACCCCATAAACTAACTGAAAAATAAAAATCATATGATCGTATCCATAGATGCTGAAAAAGCATTAGACAAAATCTAGCACTCATTTTTTATAAAAACAAAGTGGTAATAGAGGGATCATACCTCTATATAATAAAGGTCATATATGACAAACCTACAGCCAACATCATACTCAATGGTATATCCATTTTCACCACTCTTATTCAACATAACACTGGAAGTCTTAGCCACAGTGATCATACAAGAAGAAAAAATAAAAGTCATCCAATTAAGAAAAGAGGAAGTGAAACTGTCATTATTTGCAGATGACATGGTATTGTGCATAGAAAACCCTTAAGACTCCACCAAACAAAACTACTAGATTCAATAAATTAATTTAGCAAAATATCAGTATATAAAATTAACATCAAATAATCAAAGGCATTTACATACATCAATAATGAACTCTCAGAAACAGAAACTAAAATCAATCCCATATATATTTGCAACAACAAAAAATAAGATAACTTGGAATAACTTGTCCAAGGAGATAAAAGTCCTATATTCAGAAAACTACAGGGCATTGAAAAACAAAATAGAGGAAGATACAAACAAATGGAAGAATATACTGTGTTCATGGATTGGAAGAATTAACATCATCAAAATGTCCATACTACCCAAAGCAATCCACAGATTCAACAAAATTCCTATTAAAATACCAACAGCATATTTCACAGATGTGGAAAAATACTCCAAAAATTTATATGGAACCAAAGAAGACCCAGAATAGCCACAGCAACTTGAGAAAGAAGAAAAAAGTAGGTGAAGTCACAATACCATATATCAAGTTATATTCCAAAGCCATGGTAATCAAAACTGTCTTGTACTGGCACAAGAATATGCATATAGATCAATAGAACAGATTAGAGAACCCAGAAATCAAGCCATGCCACTACACTCAATATTTGACAAAGGGGCAAGAACATAAAATGGAGTTAAGACAGTCTCTTCAATAAATGGTGTTGAGAAAATTGGGTCGGTACATGCAAAAAATGAAACTGGACCACCAATTTATGCCATACACAAGAATAAACTCCAAAGACTTAAAGATAAATCATGAAACCATAAAAATCCTAGAAGAAACCAAAATCTCAGACATCTCTCCTAGCATATGTTTGATGATAAATCACACAGGGCAAGGGAAACAAAGTAGAAAATAAACAAATGGGACTACATAAAAATAAAAAAGCTTCTGTATAGCAACAGAAACCATCAACAAAATTAAAAGGGAACTGACTGTATAGGAGAACATATTTGGCAATGATACATCTGATAAAGGGTTAATATCCAAAA
>NW_005871068.1:4270448-4341467 GCF_000147115.1 Myotis lucifugus
AAACATAGAAACATGGAACAGACTGAGGAATCTCAGAGGGAAGGTGGGAGTGGGTGGGAAGAGATCAACCAAAGAACTTATATACATACTAGAGGCCCGGTGCATGAAATTCATGCATGGGGGGGGGGTCCCTCAGCCCGGCCTGCAATGATGCCAGTGTCCCACACCAAGCCTCTGGCCAGAGGTCCCTCCCTCCGTGCAGCCAGGGTGCAGGATGCTGGGCCCCCAGCCCCTCCATCCACATGGCCCGGGCATGGGACACTGGACTCACGTCACCGGGAGCAAACTCGAGCCCAGCATCCTATGCCTGGCATCTGGCCAGAGGCCTCTCCCTCCACACGGCCAGGGCGTGGGATGCTGGCCCCTAACCCCTCCATCTGTGCGGCTGAGGCATGGGATGCTGGGCCCCCGGCCCCTCCCTCTGTGCAGCTGGAGGCCCCTCCCCCAGCACAGCCAGGGCATGGGATGTTGGGCCCTGGACCCTCCCTCCGCACGGCTGGGGTACGGGATGCTGGAACCCCAGCCCCTCCCTCCACGTGGCTGGGGCGCGGGACACTGGGCTCACATCACCAGGGTTGACCACGAGCCCAGCGTCCCGCACTCCAGCCTCTGGCCAGAGTCCCCTCCCTTCGTGTGGCTGGGGTGTGGGATGTTGGGCTCACATGGCCAGGGCAATGTCACCAGCGTCCCCCCATCCCCCCCACCCCCCCTCGCTATGGGCGCCAACATCTTTGTCACAGAGTGATGGTTAATTTGCATATTACTCTTTTATTAGATAGGATATATATAACCCATGGACACAGACAATAGTGTAGTGAAGGCCCAGGGGGTGGGGCATAGTAGAGAGGGTCAGTGGGGGAAAAGTGGACACAATGAAGATAAATATAAAACAAATAAAATATTCTCAGATACTATCAATAATAATTTATATTTAAAAAATAAATTAGGAAGAGAGTAAAGGGAAGGCTGGACACTATAAGCATGTTCATCTGGGCAGTGTCATCAGGAAACTGCAAGTTTCACACTCCCAAGGAACCACTGGTCCATTCCCTGCAAAACAATGAGGAAATGGATCAAACAAAGAGGAAGATGGGTGCATGTTCAATGAAGTCATGAAGATGTAGCAATGGTACTTTTCTGTCAGTCTAGCATTCACAGGAGAGACAGGAGTCAAGAGGAGGATTCTGATGAATGAGGACTGGAGACAAACACCACATAATAACTGGAGTCACAGAGAAACTGACTTGTATTTCCTGTCAGACCCAGAAGGCCCAGGAAGAGCTGTCAGATTGAGCATCTCCTCACTAATTTTCCAGGTTCTCAGGGACATGAGAGTTTTGGTGTACATGGGTGATGTTAAGGTGAAAGCAAGAGGAGCTCCAGGGGCCTTCCAGGAGTCAAGGGAAGGATCCTGAGTGAGCACTAAGGGCACACCCTTACCCTGAACAGACAGGCCCCACAGAGCCTGAATCCTGATGTCACCCCTGGTTGGGCAGTAACAAGGAGAGCCTCATGTTCATTGCCTGACTGCTCCTCTCTGGCACCTCAGGAGGTAAGGGCATTGACCTACAGCTGTGAGACCTAGATGAGCACAGGGTGGCAATCTAGGTCCTGCCAGGAAACAAGGACAGAGCCATGAATTATACCTCTGGGGAACATAGACACTAGAGACATGAGGTGGCACAGAGACTGCCAAAGCCATTATCCCTGAGATTCCTTAGGCAGGGCTCTTAGACTAACTCTGTAAGGGAGGGTGTCAGAGATGTGAGGGCCTTGCTCTGACTTCAGGGTCCCCGAAAAAGGAAAGGAAGGAGTTACAAGAATATTCCAGAAGTCAAGGTGTGAACCCTGAGTGAGAATGTTGGGAATCCATTCCTCTCAGAACAATGAGGGCCCAGAGGACCCCACCCTTGTTGCTGCCATGGGATACTGGGCACTGCTGGCACGATGTGATGATGTAATCACTGCCTCTTATGGTGTCACAATGGGGGAGAGACTTGGTCTAAGGGGTATGACCTGAGGCCACTAGTGGGAGGATTTCTAGGCTTTCCAGAGGCCAAGGTGAATACTACGGGGATCAAGTTAACCACACACCCCACAAAAGTGAGTACACCATAAAAGTAATTCCTTACTCAGCCTTGAGAACCAAGGACAGGAATTATCAGAAAGGAGATCCTCACAGTCCCCTCTGGCCCTCTGGGTGGTCCTGGCCTTAATATGAGGGGCAGGCCCAAGGGTCATGGAGGAATCATAGAACATTAGCAACCTGGTGCACAAAATTCGTGTACTGGGGTGGGGGTGGTGTCCTTCAGCCCAGCCTGCACCCTCTCCAATCTGGGATCCCTCAGGGGATATGTGACTGCCCATTTAGGCCTAAACCCACAATCCAGGACTGCTGGCTCCCAACTGCTCGCCTGCCTGCCAGCCTGATCACCCCCTAACCACTCCCTTGCCAGCCTGATCAATGCCTAACTGCTCCCCTGCTGGCCAGATCACCCCCAATGGCCCTCCCCTGCCAGCATGGTCTCTCCCAACTGCCCTCACCTTCTGGCCTGGTCACCCATAACTACTCTCCTCTGCTGGCCTGGTCACCCCCAAGTGCCCTCCCCTGTTGGCCTGGTCGCCCCTAACTGCCCTGCCCTGCTGGCCTGATCACCTACAACTGCCCTCTCCTGCTGGCCATCTTGTGGCTGTGGGAACCGCCATCTTTGAAGGTGTGGCAGTCAATTAGCATATTCCTTCCTTATTGGCTGTGAATGCTCCATCTTTGAGGGCGGGGCAGTCAATTAGCATATTCCCTCCTTATTGGCTGTGGGTGCTGCCATCTTTGAGGGTGGGGCAGTCAATTGGCATATTCCCTTCTTATTGGCTGTGGGTGCAGCCATCTTTGAGGGTGGGGCAGTCAATTAGCATATTCCCTCCTTATTGGCTGTGGGTGCCACCATCTTTGAGGGCGGGTCAGTCAATTAGCATATTCCCTCCTTATTTACTGTGGGCTCGAACATCTTTGAGATGGTGTAAGGGTCTATTAGCATATTCCCTCTTTATTAGATAGGACTAGAGGCCCAGTGCAAGAAATTCATGCATGGGGTGTGTGTGTGTGTGTGTCCCTCAGCCAAGCCTGCACCCTCTCCAATCTGGGACTCCTCGAGGAATGTCCAACTGCCCGTTTAGGCCCAAACCCACAATCCAGGACTGCTGGCTCCCAAACGCTTGCATGACTGCCTGCTTGCCTGATGGCCCCTAACAGCTTCTGCCTACCACCCTGATCACCCCCTAACCACTCCCCTGTCAGCCTGATCGATGCCTAACTGCTCTCCTGTCGGCCCAATTGCCCCTTTTGCTCTCCCCTGCAGACCTGGTCCCCCCCAACTTCCCTCCCCTGCCAGCCTGGTTGCCCCCAACTTCCCTCCCCTGCTGGCCTGGTACCCCCAACTGCCTTCTCCTGCAGGCCTGGGTCACCCACAACTGTCCTCCCATGCCAGCCTGGTGCCCCTAAACTGCCCTCCTTTGCAGGCCTGGTCCCCCCAACTGCCCTCCCCTGCTGGCCTGGTCACCTCTAATTGCCCTCCCCTGTAGGCCTGGTCCCCCCGCAACTGCCCTCCCCTGCAGGCCTAGTTCTCCCCAACTGCCCTCCCCTGCAGGCCTGGTCCCCCCTAAGTGCCCTCCCCTGCAGGTCTGGTCACCTCTAACTTCCCTCCCCTGCAGGCCTGGTCTCCCCTAAGTGCCCTCCCCTACAGGACTGGTCACCTCTAACTGTCCTCCCCTGCAGAGCTGGTCCCCCCCAACTGCCCTCCCCTGCAGGCCTAGTTCTCCCCAACTGCCCTCCCCTGCAGGCCTGGTCCCCCCTAAGTGCCCTCCCCTGCAGGCCTGGTCACCTCTAACTTTCCTCCCCTGCAGGCCTGGTCCCCCCTAAGTGCCCTCCCCTACAGGACTGGTCACCTCTAACTGCCCTCCCCTGCAGACCTGGTCCCCCCCAACTGCCCTCCCCTGCAGGCTAATTCCCCCCAACTTCCCTCCCCTGCAGGCCTGGTCCCCCCTAAGTGCCCTCCCCTGCAGGTCTGGTCCCCCCAACTGCCCTCCCCTGCTGGCCATCTTGTGGCGACTGTCTTGTGTCCACATGGGGGCGGCCATCTTTGACCACATGTGGGCAGCCATCTTGTGTGTTGGAGTGATGGTCAATTTGCAAACTGGCCATGACTAATTAGCATATCATTCTCTTATTATATAGGATGAGAATAGTGGGTCAAAGCAAGGGCAGAGGGTACATTCACTCCAAATAGAAGGGATAAAAAGGCATCGGACCCCACTCCACTATCAGCACTTGAAAACCCCAGAAGGTGGTATCAGGCTGAAGCTCTCTCAACACTTATTTTTATGTGGTCCATGGGAAGTGAAATCCTTAGTTTGAAGGTGTAGCCACTATTCAACTAAAGGGTTGGGGCCACAAGGCCTGATATGAAGCCAAATGAGGACCCTTAGTGATGACTGAGGACCCCAAAGACCCAGGACAGAAAACGCACCACTAAGAAGTAAACACTGGGAATACCTGGATAGGCTTGATGAGTTGAGGGCCTCCTTCACTTCATTCTTCTTTGTCCCATGGCATCCCACTAGTTGAATGATGTTCTTGAATATGAAATAACAGACTCCTCAAACTCCAAGACTACCAGCCCCTACTGTTAGCTCAGTGTGCTTGAGGTAGGACTGGCAGGATGCAGCCTGAAGTTTACCCAAAGCACAAGATGATTAGATCTGGAGCCCTGAGGGTTTTTAGATAGGTGCCCTTGGGGAGAACTGCAAATGCAGACTTCCTTACAATCAAGGTGCTATTCCTATGCCAAAGGTGCCCATACACTCTTGACCTTCATCCACCAGGGACTCTCATTACCTGTCCTTCTAATACCCTCCTGACCAATTTCTCTGACCATAGTCAGCATGCCTCGGAAGCACAAGAGTAAGCACTGCAAAAAGCAGAATCAACAAGCTTCCCAAGATGGAGATGATAGCTGCAAGATGTTGCAGGCAGCTGCCACAACAGAAAAAACCCCCTCCTTCTCATCTTCTGGTTTGAAGAGTAATCCCAAGAGCTCATCAGCTAGTGATCCAACTCCTACTTCCCAGGCATCTTGCAGAGCTCCAACTACCTCTATTACCTCTTCAGATGCTTTACACACAAAATCTGCGAAGAGGCAAGATGAGGAGCATTCATATTCCCCTGAGGTCCTATCTCTAGAGAACACATGCCGTTTTCGTGATCCTCTGACTGTGGAGGTGAAAATGTTGCAGAAGTTTATTTTGTACAGGTATAAAGCAAAGCAGCTCATTCTGCGGGAAGACATGGTAAATATTATTGACCGAAAGTACCGTCGCCAATTTCCAGAGATTTTCAAGAGAGCCTGTGCAAGTCTAGAGGAACTCTTTGCAGTTGAGCTGAAGGAAGCGGACACAATCAAACCGGCCTATGAACTTGTCAGCAAACTGAAACTCCCCAATAAGGGGAGGGTGCGTCCTGGCAGGGGGTTACCCAAGACTGGTATCCTGATGAATGTCCTGGGTGTGGTCTTCATGAATGGCAACTGTGCCAGTGAGGAAGAGGTCTGGAACTTCCTGAATGCCATGCAAGTGTTCTCTGGGAGGAAACACTACATCTATGGGGAACCTAGGAAGCTTATCACCAAAGATCTAGTGAAGCTAGAGTACCTGGAGTACCGCCAGGGGCCCAACACTGATCCTCCATGCTACGAGTTCCTCTGGGGTCCCAAAGCTTACACAGAAACAACCAAGATGAAAGTCCTGGAATTTTGGGCCAAGCTCAACGAAAAGGTTCCAACTGACTTCCCATTACAATACGAAGAAGCTTTGAAAGAGGAGGTAGAAAGAGTACAAGCCAAATGGGCAGTCAGGAATGGCACTGGTACCAAGTGCCGGAAATGTTCCATGGCCTGCTCCACCAGTGTCTCCACAGCTAGTAAAATATGAGGATTAATTTTGTCATGAACAAAATATATGACATCATGATAGAATCTTGCATGCACATGGGAAAGAATCCCACAGTAAATTAGTTGTAATAATAGAAAAAAAATAAAATATCATCCACCTTGATTCTCCTTCCTTCTTTCCATCTTTTCTTTTGTAAAATTGTTTTATACCTCTATATGCTTAGCTTATTAAAGGATGCAGGTTATAGTAAATCTTAGCCCGTTAGATCTCTTTCACACATAATCGTCTATGCCCCAAATGTAATTGAGCATATGCCTTTAGGAACGCCCTGTGTTAGTACTTGGGATGGTAAGATAAAGACCCAGCCTCTCTTCATAGAACTTTGCTAGCAGGAGCTTCAATCACATAAGGAGGATGTTGAGATACTCTCTATGCCTTCTAGGAAAATTAAGAAGGGTGGGTGATTTGGGAGGTGTTCCAGGTGAAAGCAGTAAGGGTAAATTCTCTGAGACAAGGCAGTTTACATTTGGGGATACTGCAAGTCATTCTGGGAGACGTCACTTTCAGCTGTCCTACATGGTGGAGTAGATGAGGCTGTGGGACTGGTGAGCAGAAGCCAGACACTCAGATGAGGTGTCCGAGTTGAGAGAGAAAATATTTGCATAGAAAACAGCACTGTGGTGAAGACCCAATAATATGTGCTGCCTTGACCTGCCATGAAACCAGCAGAGACTCAAATGGGCTATCTACAAGTTCCCTTCCATATTCTTCACTTGCAGATAAAGTCCCTACCAAAATCCATCTTTTAGAAGGGGACAAGGGCCAGATATTATTTATTCCTAAGTAGTTGGGTTCTCTTCCCTACAGTCCTGTGGGCTTTGCAAACCGTCTGATTACATGCTGCAGATCACCTCATCCTCTTGATACTCCCCAGCCTGCCTCCCCAAGAACTTGCTCATTCACTTTTCCCGAATGTAACCCCCCTCCTGCCGCCATGGGGCATGTGGTGTCCCTCTCCCCCATCTTGTGAGCTTGCATCATTAAGAAATCACTGTCTAGCTCATCTCTACAGGGCCCAGTGTTGTGGTTTTGGACAGACATCACCATAGTGCAGATAATCCCATCCTCATCCCAGGGGGTATAATAGGGACTATTGACCATGCTCTTAGGAATTAATTTGATAAGGCAGATAATCCAGAAATACAATCTCTTGTCTAGGACAGAGTATTAGTTATCTCAGGCTGCCCTAACTATATGCCACAGAGTGGATGGCTTAAACCACTGACATTGATTTTCTCACAGTTCTGGAAGCTGAAATTCCAATATCAAGGTAAGAGCAGTTTTGGTTTGTTCAGAGCCCTCTCTCTGTAGCGTGCAAATGGCTTCCCTCTTCTCCTGGCTGTCCCTTGTGTGGGCACATGCCTGCTGTCTCCTTGGGTGAACTAAACTCTTATAAGGAACCCACTAAGTTTGGATTATGGCCTATCCTAATGGTCTCATTTTAAATTAACCATCACTTTAAAGATGTTATCTCCAACTACAGTCACATTCTGTGGTCCTGGGAGTTATGAACTCTACATGAATTTTAGGGCACACAATTCAGCCATCAGTCTTTGCTATTATCTCTCTGCTAGAAAGTATAGTAAACAAAGGGGAATTCTATGCACATACTCTCCAGGGAGTTTCTGACAATAATGGTATACTCCCTTGAGGTGAGATGTACAGGGAGCCACCATGTTGACACTTTTTGCTTTGAACTGGTAGATTCAGACTCTATTGCATTAAAAGGGAATTTAATTAGAGTATCTTAAGTATAATTAGGTGAAGTGTAAGAGAGGGTTAGGATTTTGGTGGGAAAAAATAGAGTAAGTTTGGATGGAAGGACATCTGGATATGTCTGAAAGAGCTGGTCCTTGGCAAAAAACAAAAAACAACAAACAAACAAAAAAACAAAACTAGGAATCAGCGTTTGCCTTTGAGTAAAAACAAAATTGTCAGTATATAATCACTTAGTAATAAATGATTGCTAAGTCAGTTTTGTTTGAACAAATATTATATATTTAACCCTTTTCCTGGAATCAAATGTAATTAATTTTGCAATTGATTTCATTGAATTCCGCAAAGATAAGAAATTGGTTAGTTCAATCTTCAGTAATTTCACTTTAACAGGTGAAATTTTTAACAGAATTCACATCATCATCAGAAGTCAGTGCTATAATTTCTGTGCAAATATTTGTCAAACTCAGTTTAAATTTGTTTTTGATTATTTGAATAAAATATTCATGTGCAAGAGCTGTAACTAAATAATGGGCAACTGTTTTTTTTAAGTCTTTAGAACATTGAAGTCATCAATGCTGTTGACTCAAATTTTGTGACACACAATAAAACAAATAATTGCTCAAAGAAGGAAAAATTGCTGAGACTGTCCAATTTGTTAAAGATGACCCAACAAAAATGTGTCTACCAAACATTTTTTTATCTCCATATGAATTGCCTTCATCTCTTTTGAACTCCCAAACCACATCTCACCCCTTATTCTTAGCATATAAGCCTAACTTCCCAATTATCCTCTGGTCTCATATTCTTGTGGAACCCCTGTACCTACGTGCATGATTAAATTTGGTTATTTTCAACTGTTAATTTGCCTTAATTTCCCCCCTCCCCCACAGTACCATTGGTATAGTTTTGATTATACTCATTTATATGAATCCAAAAAGTTGATTTCACTTTAATAAAGTAGTAAGTAGCAGATTTTGTTAGAAATACACATATTAACTGACTTCTAAAAACATAGGCCTGGGCAAAAGTATGTTTACAGTCTGTTGCATTGTGACATTCTTTGAGTTAATAACGCTGTTGTAATAATTATGTTCTTCGTGTCTTTTTCCATACAAGTAACGATAAACCTACTTTTGTCAATTCCTTTATGTATTTAATAAACAAATAAGCAGACATATTCAACACTTACTCTTTGTCAGATACCTTTCTGGGTATTCATCTAACTTAATCACCATAGCAACTCTATGAGGTCAGAACAGATATTGTGGAGAAAAATGTCACATGCCTTGGAAAGCATTGTGGTTAAAAAAAAAGAAGAAGAAAAATGTTGTCACAGACTTTCATGACATCACTCAACTAGCCATGTGTCCTTGAGTTGGTTGTATTAAGATAAACAAAAAGAGGAAAAAATTAATTCCAATGGAAATTCTTCTTTTTCTCTCTTGATTATATGAACAATGAGTGACAGGCATTTTTTTCCTTCAAAGCATCATTGTTTCATGATTTCACTTTCTTTTCTGTCCCTTATGCCAAGGGAGTAAATAATAGTTTTTCCATATCTCCAGTGGGAATTCTAAATTTGCCGCTCTAACTGATGATTGGATAGTGCTTTGGTATTTTTATAACCTTCTCTTTACTACTACAGAAAGCAAGATGACAATTGTACATATTTCACCGTGGAACTTTTTTCTTCAGACTAGAATTCTAGTCAGAAACAAAAGTCGTTAGAGATTAAAAAAAATGTGGACAGGCCAGCTTGACTGAGTGGTTGAGCATCAATCTATGAACTAGGAAGTTGTGGTTCAATTCCTGGTCAGGGCACATGCCTCTATTTCTGGCTTAATCCCCAGTGTGGGGCATGTAGGAGGCAGCTGATCAATGATTCTCTCTCATCATTGATGTTTCTATCTCTCTCTTCCTCTCCCTTCCTCTCTGAAATCAATAAAAATATATTTTAAATAAATAAATACATAAATAAATGAAAATGTGATTTTAGAAAAAGGGTTAGGAGGATGAGCAAAAAGGTGAAAGGAATTAATTACAAATTGTAAAATACAGCATAGGGAATATAGTCAATAATATTTTAATAACCGTACAGTGCCAGGTGGGTACTAGAGTTACGGGGGTGATCACTTCGTAAGGTATGTAAATGTCTAATTACTATGTTGTATGCCTTAAGCTAATATAACATTGTATATCAACTATAATTTAAAAAGAAATTTTAAAAACATTAAAAGAGTAAAATATTAAATCAAAATAAGATAAATTTTTAAAATTGAAAATAAAAATAAAGAAATAAATGTTTTTACTCACTCCTTCTCCTTTGCCGAAAGCCTGCAGGAAAGACCAAGGGTTTTTAAAATTTATTTGTTTATATTTGGCTTATAGGCAAACTGTTTCAACTTCTATATGATTTTATATATGTAAAGTTTTAGTATGTAAATTACAGAATTATAAACCTGGAAGGAAATTACCACAATCTTCTCACCTCCAGGTAGGGAAATGGACTGTCCATATCAAGAAAAATAGTCTTGCCCTAACTGGTTTGGCTCAGTGGATAGAGCGTCGGCCTGCGGACTCAAGGGTCCCAGGTTCAATTCCGGTCAAGGGCATGTAACTTGGTTGTGAGCACATTCCCAGTAGGGGGTGTGCAGGAGGCAGCTGATCGATGTTTCTCTCTTATTGATGTTTCTAACTCTCTATCACTCTCCCTTCCTCTCTGTAAAAAAAATCAATAAAATATATTTTTAAAAAAGAAAAAAGAAAGAAAAATAGTTTTCTGTTTCTGTTATTTTCTTTAACATCTTCAAAGATATTGTATGCCTGGCCACTGTGGCTCAGTGGTTTAGCATCGAACTGTCAACCAAGAAGTCCCTGATTTGAAACCTGGTCAAGGGCACATACCCATGGTTGCAGGCTCAATCCCCAGTAGGGGGCGTGCAGGATGCAGCAGATCAATGTTTCTCTCATCATCGATGTTTCTCTATCTTTCTCCCTTCCTCCCTCTCGCTAATAAAAAAGATATTGTAGATTAATCTAAATTACTATGTTAAAAGCTTTGTTTTACTTGAATATTTATTAAAGAAAAATAGTACATTTTTGTTGCTATTATTGCTTGGTCTTCCATTTTGTTTCTTTCATGTTATTACTTAATCTTTCTGATTTTTACTTTTTAAAACTACTATTGTTAAAAGTAAGGTAACCTTCATTATAATGTTTGGTACCTTTTTTGTACCATTGAAGCTTGTATACATAAATATAACTGCAAGTTTGACAGATCATATTCAAAGGTGATATAAATATACTAGAGGCCCAGTGCATGGAATTCGTGCATGGGTGCGGTCCCTAGGCCTGGCTGCGATCAAAGCATAAGCATCTGGTGTGGAAGGGCAGGTCCTAGCTGACCTCTGGGCCCTGGACAGCATCTGGGCCCCTGGGTCCCTGTGCGCCCCCCTCCATCTGAGTCGTGGTGCCCGAGTCCCCACACGGAGATGCTTTGAGCATGGCCAGATGCTGTGGGCCTGGGCGCAGCATGGGCCTCTGGAGAGGGCTGCAGGGGGAGTGAGAGCAAGCTTGGCAGACACCCCACATTCTCGCTGCACCTCTATCCCCATCGACCCCTGCCCCAGGTAGCAGGTGAGAGGTCACAGCACATAACTGATTCCTGCCATGTTCCGTGCCACCCCCTGGAGGTCAGCGCACATCATAGTGAGCAGTTGAACTCCTGGTCAAACAACCAACTGAGGGGACAATTTGCATGTTAGGCTTTTCTTATATAGAATATTTCCTTGAACACCTTTAAATAATTAATGAGTAAATTCTCAGTCTCTTAAAGATTTTTAAAAAGTGAGTTAGTAGTTCTAATTCATATGATTTCATTAATCTTCATATAGAAGCAACCAAAGCAGAAATTGTGCTTAGTGTTTATATTTTATTTTATTTTCATTTTTTAATTGATCTTTTTTAGAGAAGAAGGAGAGAGAGGAAAATATTTATGTGAGAGAGAAACATCAATCTGTTGCCTTCAGGATTGAACATACGAACGTTTTGTGTACAAGATGACATTCCAATCAACCGAGCCACACCTATCAGGGCAGTGTTTACATTTTATTTTATTATTTTACTAGAGGCCCGGTGCATTAAATTCATGCATGGGGCGGGGTGACCTTCAGCCAAGCCTGCACCCTCTCCAATCTGGGACTCCTCAAGGGATGTCTGACTGCTGGTTTAGGCCCAATCCCGGGGATCAGGCCTAAACCGGCAGTCTGACATTCCTCTCACAATCCAGGACAGCTGGCTCCCAACCACCTGCCTGCCTGCCTGCCTGATTGCCCCTAATTGCTTCTGCCTGCCAGCCTGATCACCCCCTAACCACTCCCCTGCCAACCTGATCGACACCTAACTGCTCCCCTGCTGGCCCGACTGCCCCTAATTGCCCTCCCTGCCAGCCTGGTCACCCCCAACTTCCCTCCATACTGGCCTGGTCACCCCAACTGCACTCCCCTGCAGGCCTGGGTCCCCCCAAACTGCCCTCCTCTGCCAGCCTGGTTCCCCCAACTGCCCTCCCCTGCAGGCCTGATCGACCCCAACTGCCCTCTCCTGCAGGCCTGGTCGCCCACACTGCCCTCCCCTGCCAGCCATCTTGTGGTGGCCATCTTGTGTCCATATGGGGGCGGCCATCTTTGACCACATGGGGGAGGTCATCTTGTGTTGGAGTGATGGTCAATTTGCATATTACATATTTATTATATAGGATAATTTTAAGTACATTTTTATTGGTTTCAGAGAGGAAGGAAGAGGGAGAAAGAGCTAAAAACATCAATGATGAGAGACAGTCATTGATCAGTTGCCTCTTGCATGCCCCAAACTGGGTATCAAGCCCACAACCTGGGCATGTGCCCTTGACTAGAATCAAACTCAGGACCCTTCAGTTTGCAGGCCAACACTTTATTCACTGAGCCAAACCAGCTAGGGCAGTGTTTACATTTTAAATCTGGGTCTTTTGTTTGGTTATGCAACCTGAAGCCTATTCATCAAATATATTTGTTCACAACATGCATGATGTATTTTGGCTTTATTCCCAATCAACTTTTTCCCATCCAAGTGTCTGCTTCTTGTCACACTATTAGCCAGTTGTGGTTTCTGTAGACTAGGTTTTATTTGACATAGTTCTACTTTTAGTTTAGGTTACTTTCTAAATCTGATGTGTGAACAGTACCTTCTGTTCTTTCACATTCTCCTTAATATAAATGTTAAAATTATTATACTTACAATAAAAAGACAAAAATTTGCTTTTTAACCAATAAATACATAAAGTTGCCAGGTGGCTTTATCAGCATTTTAAATCTGGGTTGATGAGTTATATTTGAAGCATAAACATCGATTATATCTCCTGTCATGAAACTATTAGGAATAGCCAAATCTCATCAGCATTGATCTGTGCATATTAGATCCTCAGAGGCCCCTGATTTTATAATCAGCATTTGCTTTGGGTCCTACAAGGAATCCCAAACACATAAGTTTCCAAATGAAAGTATTAAAATTTATTTTTGTGGAATTAAGTTGGTAATTTAATGTTCTTATTGTATTTCAGATGTCCATTGGGTTAGGTAATACTTACTGATCAATAAAATGCCCAATTTTCATAGGTTACAAACATTAAAGTAATTCCTTGAATTCACCATTGTTCATAGGCAATAACTTACATTTTTGGAACTATATTGCACTCTGCTTGGACATTTTCTATCATTATTATCCTAAGTGAAAAAAACAGTCAGAAAAAGACAAATATTACATGATCTCAGTTATATGTGGAATCTAATGAACAAAATTAACTGATGAGCAAAATAGGTCCGGTGGTATGGATGCACGGAACAGACTGAGAGATCTCAGAGGGGAGGGGGCAAGGGGATGGGAAAAGGTTAACTGAAGAACATATATGCATATATGCATAGTCCATGTGGTGAAGGCCTGGAAGGGTGGGGACTTGGTGGAGGGGAGCAAGAGGTGGGTATGGGGGACATCTGTAATACTGTCAACAGTAAAAAAGGAAAATACTCAATTTTTATGCTTTATTATAATTTTTAAATGTTCCTATAGCTATGCTACCTTCAAATTAAAACCATTCAATTATTAATTGATGAATAAAATGTAGCAGAACTAAATGAACAGAGTTGAAAAGAGAATCATGAGAAAAATAAAATAATCCAGAGGAAAACCTCCACAATATAAGTAGAAAACTCACTAGGATGTCAGGGAATAAATCTGGTGATGTAGAAGACCAAAGGAAAGTTAAAAAAATGAAACCAAGGAGGGGTGAGTTGAAATAGATATCTTTGGATAAAAGACAGTGAATATTCATTCTATAAATCTCTAGTAACCTAGACAAACAATTTAAAAAATAACTGAAAAGCCCTAACTGGTTTGGCTCAGTGGATAGAGCGTCAGCCTGCGGACTGAAAGATCCCAGGTTCAATTCCGGTCAAGGGCATGTACCTTGGTTGTGGGCACATCCCCAGTAGGGGGTGTGCAGGAGGCAGCTGATTGATGTTTCTCTCTCATTGATGTTTCTAACTTTCTATCCCTCTCCCCTCCTCTCTGTAAAAAATCAATAAAATATATTTTAAAAAATGAAAAAATAACTGAAGAATTGGAATATATATATATATATATTCAAGACTAATTTTAGAAGACACAAAACTAATTTTGCAAATAAAGCAATTAAAATTTAATTAAAGAGATACAATCAGAAGACATGCACATGGCCAACAGATACATGAAAAGATGCTCAGCATCAATAATTATCAGGGAAATGCAAATCAAATCCACAATAAGCTATCACGTTATCACCTCATACTTGTTAAACTGGCTAGTATAAAAAAGACAAGAAATAACAAGTGTTGTTGAGAATGTAGAGAAAAGGGAACCCTTTTACATTGGTGGAAATGTAAAATGGCATAGCTCCTATGTAAAACAGTATGGAGGTTCCCCAAAAAATTAAAAATAGAATTACTGTATGTTGCAGCAATCTCACTTCTGGGTATTTATCTGAAGGAAACAAAAACTACCCAAAAAAGATATATGCACGCCATGTTCATTACAGTATTATTTACAATAGTCAAGACCTGTATGTATGTATGTACATATGCATTTAGAGGGGTGAGCAAAAGTAGGTTTATAGTTGTAATACAAATGAATAATACAATAATTAATAAATAATACAATAATAAATTCTGTTTTACGTACTCACAACTGTAAACCTACTACTGCCAACCTGTATATAATGGAATATTATTCATCCATAAAAAAGAAGAAAATCTTAAACTCTTATTAATGAAGAAGGCATGAACTTAAATTTGCATAACAACCTTTCCCTTGTTTACTATGCTTTTCCTAAAATCCTACTATTATTGGCTCCCCAACCCCCCTGCATCGTCTTTTGTCATTAACTAGAGATATTATTTAAGGTGGAGGCTTGGAACTTTAGGGAGTTACTCAGTTTTCCTAGGTCTCTCCCATGTATACAGGAGATATACATGTTATTACACTTGTTTGTTTTTCTCCTGCTCATCTGTCTTTTATTGCAGGGGTTCACAACCAAGAACCTAGAAGGTAGGATATTTTTCCTCCCCTACACTAGGAATCTTGGATTTACTTTTTCTTTCCCTTGGGGTATTTCAAAGTCTCAGCTTGAGGAAATGGCTACTGAACTGTGAAAAAATATAATCTTAGATCTGCTGTCCCTGCCCTCTTTCTTATTGTAAAGATTAGGGAAATGTTGTAGAGCAGTGGTTCTCAACCTTCCTAATGCTGCGACCCTTTAATACAGTTCCTCATGTTGTGGTGACCCCCAACCATAAAATTATTTTCATTGCTACTTCATAACTGTAATGTTGTTACTGTTATGAATTGTAATGTAAATATCTAATATGCAGGATGTATTTTCATTGTTACAAATTGAACATAATTAAAGCATCGTGATTAATCACAAAAACAGTATGTAATTATATATGTGTTTTCTGATGGTCTTAGGCGACCCCTGTGAAAGGGTCATTCAATCCCCACAGGGGTCACGACCCACAGGTTGAGAACCACTGTTGTAGAGGATAAAGAGATCTGGGGCAGGTATGAGGTGAATAAATGGACAGCACTGGGTAGAGGGAAAATCTATACTAATAATAGAGGAATATGCAAATTGGTCATGACACCATTACATAACGACAAACCAGGACAGGGGCAGGGCTGTGGCTGAGAGCTCTCAGCACTCCTGTGCCAGGGGTCCGCAGGGCACGGAGAGGAAGGGAGAGCAGATAAGCAGTTAGTGGGATCAGGCCAGGAGGGGAGTGTAGATAGGCAGTTAGGGGGATCAGGCCAGGAGGGGAGAGCGGATAGACAGAGGGATCAGGCCAGGAGGGGAGGGCAGATAGGCAGTTAGGGGGATCAGGCCAGGAGGGGAGGGCAGATAGGCAGTTAGGGGGATCAGGCCAGGGGGGGAGAGCAGTTAGGCAGTTAGGGGGATCAGGCCAGGGGGGAGAGCAGTTATGGGGATCAGGCCAGCAGGGGACAGCAGTTAGGGCTATCAGGCCAGCAGGGGAGCAGTTAGAAGCATCAGGCAGGCAGGCAGGTGAGCAGTTAGGAGCCAGTGGTTCCAGACTGCAAGAGGGATCCTGGATTGGAGAGGGTGCAGGCCAGGCTGAGGGACCCCCCCTCCCGTGCACGAATTTCGGGCACCGGGCCTCTAGTCTATTATAGTGGAAAATAGAGGGCGGGAACCACAAGGGAAGAAGACTGTCCTTGTGCTGGAAGCTAGTGGAGCATGAAGAATAGGCCAGACTTACTGCTGGGTCATATTCCTCTACCCCTGTGAATGGTCAAATATAAGTGAGGAGGCTACAGTTCTTTAGACACGTAGTGTTTGACCAATGATGATGAAGAAATTGACTCGATATGCACACTTTGAGGCTAATTCCAGTATGTTTGGGGCAAGGATCAACAACAACAAAGAAGATGGAAAATACTAAATTTGTAAGCAACAGAATAAATTAAACACATGGTATGATGATTTATAATAGGCCACATCAAAGTTAGTGGATGAAGGTCAGAAATTGTATTAATCTACTCTCCTATTGGAAGAAGGTAAAAGGTAGATATGGTAGAGAAGTGGAATGCTCATGTGAACTTTTGAGAAAATGTAATTTTTCTGCTCTAGCACAGTGATTATAACCTATTAAAAAGGCATAAGAAAAAAGTGAGCTAAGTAATAACCATGGAGGATTAAAAATTAACCAAATAATGATATCTCTTGTCAAGTTAAATAGGCAAGGAAGATTTTATTCACTATAATTGAAATTAGGTCAAGACTATTGCAATAGGGGAAATTTATCTCAACTCCTCTGAAACAAAAGTCAGGATGTAACCCACCTCTCTATTCTTTTAATGTTCTTTCTGTTAAAAGTGTTTTGATAAAAGATAAATTGTTAAATAATATGTAACCTATGGATATTTGTATAAGAGTTCCAGAAACTAGCTTCGGGGAAGGGGACTGACTCCAGCAACCGGAGGTTCTGGCTCCAGGAGATTTGCTGACTCTGCACCACAAAAACTGGACATCCACTTGACCAGTTTGTTGTTGTTTTTTAATCCTCACCCAAAGATCTTTTTTCCATTGATTTCCAGACAGAGTAGAAAAGGGGGAGGATGCACTGGCTGGTTTTGCTCAGTGGATAGAGCATCGGCCTGCGGACTGAAGGGTCCCAGGTTCGATTCCGGTCAAGGGCATGTACCTTGGTTGCAGGCACATCCCCAGTAGGGGGTGTGCAGAAGGCTGCTGATTGATGTTTCTCTCATCGATGTTTCAAATTATCCCTCTCCCTTCCTCTCTGTAAAAAATAATCAATAAAATATTTAAAAAAAAAGAAAAAAGAAAAGGGGGAGGAGAGGGGAAGAGAGAAAGAAACATCAACATGAGAGAGTCACATCGATTGGTTGCCTCTTGCACAAGCCCCAAACAGGGCCAGGGATTGAACCTGCAACTGAGGTACATGGCCTTGACTGGGAATTAAACCTGTGACTCTTCAGTTTTCAGACATACCTTCTAACCACTTAGCCAAACTGGCCAGGGACACTTGACCAGTTTTGAGATAATCATTGGAATGGATTGTGCTGGAATGGAAAGTTACCTGTAGACAACTTTCAGCCCTGATGTCTGTGTTCAGCTTTCCCTCTTCCTCCTAATAAAAAATGCCTAAGTGCCCATCAGTAGATGAATGGATTAGAAAACTGTGGTACATCTACACAATGGAATACTATGCTGCTGTAAAAAAGAAGGAACTCTTACCATTTGCAACGGCATGGATGGAACTGGAGAGCATTATGCTAAGTGAAATAAGCCAGTCAATGAAGGAAAAATAACACATGATCTCACTCATTCATGGATAATAGAGACCATTATAAACTTTTGAACAATAATAGATACAGAGGCAGAGCTGCCTCAAACAGATTGTCAAACTGCAGCGGGAAGGCCGGGGAGGGTTGGGGGGCAGGAGGGAGGGGGGTAAGAGATCAACGGAAGGACTTGTATGCATGCATATAAGCATAACCAATGGACATAAGACACTGGGGGGTAGGGGGGGCCAGGGGATTGTCAAGGGCGGGGGAAAAAAGGACACATATGTAATACCCTTTGAAATACTTTAAGCAATAATAAATAAATAAATAAATAAATAAATAAATAAATAAACAAAAACAAAAACAAACAAACAAACAAAAAAAGCTGCCTGCACTGTGATGTTAAGATCGGCTTTGGAATGACAGTCTTCCATCTCCTCCGGTTGTCAGCACTTGAATAAACTGCTTTCCTTATCATCAGCTCCTGTATCATGAGTTTGGTTTTTGTTGCAATAGACAGTCAAACCTATATTCAGTTACAGTTTTTTATGACTCTGTTTGGATTTGGACCCTGTTAAGGCCATGATTGTTCCTATTTTCATCTGTTTTCTTCCAGGTTCTGATAACCATCAGTATTGCTCCAGAACTAGTTTTGCAAGCCTTGTGGTTTATTGGCTAGTCCAATTTCAAAGATAGTAAAAAAGAGAGGAAAGGAGGGAGAGAGAGAGAGAGAGAGAGAGAGAGAGAGAGAGAGAGAGAGAGAGAATGAGAGAGAGAGAAGGTTGCAAAGGTAGAAGACAAAAGGAAAATCAAGAGCCCTTTATCATGTTTATTTTAGCCCGTTTTTATCTATGTATCTTTATCATGTCACAATTTGCTAATTTGTAAAATAAGAATAATAGTATCTGATTATTAGGATGTTTGTGAATATGAAATGAGTTAATAAATGTCAGCATTTTAAATGGTCCTTACTGCCCTAACCAGTTTGGCTCAGTGGATAGAGCGTCGGCCTGCGGACTGAAAGGTCCCAGGTTCGATTCCGGTCAAGGGCATGTACCTTGGTTGCGGGCACATCCCCAGTAGGGGGTGTGCAACGGGCAGCTGATCGATGTTTCTCTCTCATCGATATTTCTAACTCTCTATTTCTCTCCTTTCTTCTCTGTAAAAAATCAATAAAATATATTTAAAAAAATGGTCCTTACTTATATGCCTGGCATATTGTAAGTACTTTAGAGATGTCAGGCTTCAAATAGGCATTGATAGAATTTAATTTTAATATCAGAAGAATTGCTTTATCTTATTAATCTTCATGAATGTAGGCATGCCATTTATTCTCTTTTTCAAGTTGTGATCACCTTTCCTCTTTTTGGAAGATTTCAAGTGTTTTTTAGTTGTTTGCTTGCACGTCAGAAACCTACGTTTGGAAGACATAAAGAAAGCAATGATCTAAATCAAGAAAATAAAAATACAATGACTTTCTAAAACAAATCTGAAAAACTTTGGTGTTTGGCAGTGAAGGAAGATGTGAATTAAATTATTCACTTTATTGGTGCAGTTAAAAGTGCTGGGTGAGTATGATCAATGTGAGTATAGCAGCCTGAACATTCAAAGCATAACAGGGCTTAGTGAGGGCAATTTGCAGCACTGGCAATTCAAACTGAAAGGGTACTCAGTAACTATAGCTAAGTTTTACTCAATGTTTACTGTTTATCTAGCCCTGAGCTAAGGGATTTATATGCATTTTATAGTTTAATCCACACAATAATCTTATAAAATAGCAACTGTTTTTTCTTTATTATTTTATTTTATTTTAATTTCTTTATTGATTAAGGTATTACATATGTGTCTTATCCCCCCCATTCCTCCCACACCCCCACTCATGCCCTCACCCCCCTGGTGTCTGTGTCCATTGGTTATGCTTATATGCATGCATACAAGTCCTTTGGTTGATCTCTCCCCCTTACCCCCACCCTCCCCTACCTTCCCTCTGAGGTTTGACAGTCTGATCAATGCTTCTCTGTCTCTGGATGTGTTTTTGCTCATCAGTTTATGTTGTTCATTATATTCCATAAATAAGTGAGATCATGTGATATTTATTTTTCTCTGACTGGTTTATTTCACTTAGCATAATGCTCTCCAGTTCCATCCATGCTGTTGCAAATGGTAAGAATTCCTTCTTTTTCACCACAGCATAGTATTCCATTGTGTAGAGGTACCACAGTTTTCTAATCCATTCATCTGCTGATGGGCATTTAGGCTGTTTCCAAATCTTAGCTATGGTGAATTGTGCTGCTATGAACATAGGGGTGCATATATCGTTTCTGACTGGTGTTTCTAGCTTTTTGGGATATATTCCTAGAAGTGGGAACACTGGGTCAAATAGGAGCTCCATTTTTAGTTTTTTGAGGAAACTCCATACTGTTCTCCACAGTGGCTGCACCAGTCTGCATTCCCACTAGCAGTGCACAAGGGTTCCTTTTTCTCCACATCCTCGCCAGCACTTGTTGTTTGTTGATTTGTTGATGATAGCCATTCTGACAGGTGTGAGATGGTACCTCATTGTTGTTTTGATTTGCATCTCTCGGATAATTAGTGATTTTGAGCATGTTTTCATATGTCTCTTGGCCTTCCTTCTGTCTTCTTTCGAAAAGTCTCTATTTAGGTCAGTTGCCCATTTTTTGATTGGGTTGTTTATCTTCCTTTTGTTAAGTTGTATGAGTTCCCTGTAAATGCTGGAGATTAAACCCTTATCGGTGATAAAATTGGCAAATATGTTCTCCCATGCAGTGGGATTTCTTGTTGTTTTGTTGATGGTTTCTTTTGCTGTGCAAAAGCTTTTTTACTTTGATGTAGCCCCATTTGTTTATTTTCTCTTTAGTTTCCATTGCCCTAGGAGCAGTATCAGTGAAGAAATTGTTTTGGCATATGTCTGAGATTTTGCTGCCTGTGGATTGTTCTAGTATTTTTATGGTTTCCTATCTTATGTTTGAGTCCTTTATCCATTTTCAGTTTATTTTTGTGTATGGTGTAAGTTGGTGGTCTAGTTTCATTTTCTTGCATGTATCTGTCCAATTTTCCCAACACCATTTATTGAAGAGTCTGTCTTAACTCCATTGTATGTCCATGCCTCCTTTGCCAAATATCAATTGAGTAGAGTGGTTTGGGTTGATTTTTGGGTTCTCTATTTTATTCCATTGATCTATATGTCTGTTCTTGTGCCAGGACCAGGCTGTTTTGAGAACAGTGGCTTTGTAATACAGCTTGATATCTGGTATTGAGCTACTGTTTTTTAATCCTTACTTTCCAGATGAACCCATTGTAACTCAAGGAGATTTAGTAATTTGACTATGGTGTCATAGTTCATCAGAAATTAAATGCAAGATGTTAGATTATATGGCTTAATTGCCTGGTGATTACAACCTAAGTCTGGTTCAAATATATATCTTTTTGTTTTAAAAGATAGGAAAACTTACTCAGAAACTATTTTATTAACATGTTACAGGGTATTGCACAATACTAGTATATACTTTCTATTTTATGAATTTCCTTAGAGAAAATTATTCCCAGAAATGTAAATTCCATTAATATCTAGAGTGGACAGTACATGATGATGTTGTTGCAGTTTAATTCAAATTTGTAAAATTCTTCAAAATAAGATAAAAATTAAATTGTGGGTACACATTAACCATTAACATAGAGTTCTTAGTGGAACAATGAAAAGTGCTTATGCCAGAGGCTGGTTGATTTTTCACCAAGTCATTTCTTCTCTCTCTCTCTCTCTCTCTCTCTCTCTCTCTCTCTCTCTCCAACAGCTAGGCTACAGGTGCTGCCTTCTTTACAGTAAAGTTTGTCCATGTGAATGATTTCTAGCTAAAGACCTGTAAACAGAAATTAAGCATGCTGCTTTATCAGGATGAGCCCATAGAAATGTCTGTGCATGTAGTCCATGCTCCTTTTCTCTCAGCTAGGTGGTAGTAGAGGAGCATAGAGACCTAGGAAGTGATATCCTGAAGATAGAGGAGCCCCAAGAGAGAAGGAGCCTGGGTCCCTGAACCACTGTTTGAACATGAGCCACCTGCAAAGCACAGACATCAGTTTGGGATTTGTGAGATGAACTTCTGGATTAAGACATGAAGATTTTAGGTTTCATCAATTATAGTAGGTAATGATGATACCTAAACAAATACAGGGGTGTTATTTTAACCACACCTTACAATATATGGAGTAGCTTAGCTGTTGAACAGTGGTTGGGCAGTTAAATCAATATTGCAGTGAGAGCCATGGTGCAGTGAGAAAACATTTGGTGAAAATGTCGCTTGCAATAACTACATGACAGTGATGATGGGTTAACATTTACTTTCTGCTTTTTATCAGGTATTATTAGGAAATAAGATCAGGAAATAATTGGCTAGTTTGCTAGCGGAAGTGTTTAGGAAACAGAGAAATTCAGGACCTTTAAGGACTGGAAATGCTGACTTATTCTAAGTACCAAAGTGTAAGAGATAAGAATTTTTAAATCACTGGATGAAAGACCCAATAAGAATTCTCAATTGAATAGCATAACTCAGTTTTGCAGGCATGATGAAGTTATGCAACACTCCAACTGATTTTTTTTTTCAAATGGAGTCAAGTTAGCCTACATTAAGTTGAGAATAGGAGCTTCTGTACTATTAAAATTTGAACACTTGGGTATCAAAAATGCATAAATAAAAAAGCTATGATTTATAGCATTTGACAATGTTTGTGGTATAACTATTCCCACTATAGCCAATTTTAAGACACCAACAAGATGTCAACTGGCTCACAAAATTCCTGAAAATTTAACAATCTGTTCTTGAAAGCCAGTACCAACTGGTTACAGCACACCACCAGTGTAGAACCAAAGAATACATTATATTCTAGCTTTGTGTGAGAAACAATTTTAATGTAGTTAAAGACACAGTATTATCTGGAAGCAAATGGGAAATAAGCCTATTATTTTTTATTTTTTTAAAATTTATTGTCTAAAGTTTTACATATGTCTTCTTTTTCCCCAATTGACTACCCCCGCACCCAGCCATTCCCACCCTGGGCAAGCCCCCACCACCCCAGTGTCTGTGTCCATTGGTTATATTAATATGCATGCATACAAGTCCTTTGGTTGCTCTCTAACCCCCCTACCCCACTTCCCTGACATATTTTAAAATATTATTTTAGTTATATTACCAAAAATATCATGGCTCCTCATTTGCATGAGCAAGAAGCACATTGTAAAAACTATATAATATCTAAGGAAAGCATAAGCCCCAAAGCCCATTTCATGTAAGTAATAGTGACAGGAGAAACCTTGCAGAAGTTGGAGCTGGGAGCATTACCTACTAAAAAAATTTTTAAATTTGCTATAAAAAACCCCAAAACAAAACACAAAGTCAGCTGTAATCAAGGAATTCCTCTAATTACCAGGACAAAGGGGGGATCACAATCCCTTCTTCTCAATGGTAAACTATGGCTGTAAGCAGTTCTGCTCAGTCTCTCCTATATTTTTCCTTTCCTAAATGGAAATGGTTTATAGTTCTCCTGTCCCAGCACCCCCTTTGCATATTGGGTATTTATGTAAAGTGAGAGTTGTGTTCATTTCTTATTGATTTTGTAACAAATCACAAATTCAGTGGCTTATGATAGCATATATTTATTATTTTACATTTATCATTGAACTTGGAGGGCAGAAGTTCAATGTAGGTATCCCTGGGACTATTGAAGTTGTCAGCAGGGCTGCATTCCTCTCTGTAGACTCTGATTGAGAATCCATGTCCTTGTTTTTCCCAGCTCCTAGTGGCTGTCCACATTCCTTGGCTATGGCCCTTTTGTCCATTATCAAAGCTAGCAGTGGATGATTGCGTCCTCATATCACATCATTCTGATGTCCTTTTCTCTTTATGTCTCCTTCTCTGACTCCGACTTCTGAATTCCGGTTCCCTCTTCCACTTTTAAGGACTCTTGTCATTACATTGAACCCACACAGCTAATCCATGAAAATCCATTGTATTTAATTTATAATTTGTAATACTGGTTGGCAGTATTACAGACCTCTCCCATTTCCCCCACTTTTTTTATCCACCTCCACCTAGTCCCTACCACTCCTCTCTCTGGCCATATAAGCATAACCAATGGACATAAGACTCTGGGGGGTAGGGGAGGCCGGGGGATTGTCAAGGGCGGGAAAAAAAAGGAGACATATGTAATACTCTTTGTAATACTTTAAGCAATTAAAAAAAGAGAAAAAAATAAAAAAATAAAAAATAAGAAAATTAAAATAATTTTGAGAGCAGCCTATGAGAAAACTTAATTCCTTCTGCAACCTGAATTCTCTTTTGCCATGTAGCTTAACATAGTCACCAGTTCTGGGGCTTGAGGCTTGAACATCTTGGAGTGGGTGTTATTCTACCAACCATGGCGATAAATTGTCTTCTTAGTTCACAGATCTCCAGATGAAGAAGAGCCACATCCATTTGACAGTAGTTATTGTACATCTGGAGATGCTGGACTTGCATTTAGATGCAGTGAGGGAATGAGACTTTAGTTTTTCTCTTTTTAAAAAAATAATATGTTTTTTATTTATTTCAGAGAGGAAGGGAGAGGGAGAAAGAGCTAGAAACAGCAATGATGAGAATCATCCATCGACTATCTTCTGCACACCCCCTACTAGGGATCGAGCCTGAAATCTGGGTTCATGGGTTGAGGCTCAACCACAGAGCCACACCAGCCATGCTGGGTTTTCTCTTTTGATGACCAGAAGAGAGGATTGAGGCAGAGTCTAACTAGCCATCTATGAAATCCAATTCTTTTTGGGCACACAGCTATAATACATTTCATCAACTCCCTTGCAATTAGGTGTGTCCATATGAGTGAGATACTAAAAATGGAATGTGGGTGGAAATGGCTTGTGTAGCTTCCAGGACAGGCTCTTAAGAGAATCCATTCATCATCCTACACATACTTCCCCCACCCCACCCCTGACTTGAGGCAAAGAAACACAGTGACTTGGAAGGCATTTTTAAAAATAGCAGAGCCGCAAATCAAATCAAAAATAACATATATCACACAATCCCCGCCCCCCCATACACACACACACAGATGTAGGTCGGTCTGTTCTCTATCTATGAGTCTATTTCCATTTTTTGTTAGTTTATTTTGTTCATTAGATTCCACATATGAGTGAAATCACATGGTACGTGTCTTTCTCTGACTAGTTTACTTCACTTAGCATAATGCTTGGGTGGGAGGAGCTATGAGTGGGTATAGCAGGAAAATAGTGATGGAAGGAGACTTGACTTAGGTGGTAAACACACAATACATTATAAGTCAATATATTATAGAATTGTACATATGAAACCCACATAATTTTATTAACCAATGTCACCCCATAAATTTAAAAATTAAAAAAATAATGTGTCTCTAAATATTATTTAAAAAGAACCACTCACGCCCTAACCGGTTTGGCTCAGTGGATAGAGCGTCGGCCTGCGGATTGAAAGGTCTTAGGTTCGATTCCGGTCAAGAGCATATACCTGGGTTGCGGGCACATCCCCAGTGGGAGGTGTGCAGGAGGCAGCTGATCGATGTTTCTCTCTCATCAATGTTTCTAACTATCCCTCTCCCTTCCTCTCTGTGAAAATCAATAAAATATATTTTTTAAAAAATAAAAATAATAAAAAGAACCACTCACAAGTTTGGAACACTCATATTATCTTACGGAGTGATGGAATAATCTTTTTTTTTTTTATATATTTTATTGATTTTTTACAGAGAGGAAAGGAGAGAGATAGAGAGTTAGAAATATCGATGAGAGAGAAACATCAATCAGCTGCCTCCTGCACACCCCCAACTGGGGATGTGCCCGCAACCCAGGTACATGCCCTTGACCGGAATCGAACCTGGGACCTTTCAGTCCGCAGGCCGACGCTCTATCCACCGAGCCAAACCGGCTTTGGCGATGAATAATCTTTTGTAAGATTGAGTTTTGAGGCTTATCTTTTATTATATTTTATTTTAATATGTTTTTATTTATTTCAGAGAGGAAGGAAGAGGGAGAGAGAGATAGAAACATCAATGATGAGACAGAATTATTGATTGGCTGCCCCCTGCATGCTCACACTGGGAATCAAGCCTGCAACCCGGGCATGTGCCCTGACTTGGAATCAAATGGTGACCTTCTGGTTCATAGGTCAACCACTGAGCCACACTGGCCAGATGAGGCTTATCTTTTATAGCTACTAGTGACACCACCCCAGGCTTTATGGTGAATTGGCTAACCAATATTTTTATAACCATTGAGCTATTCTTTATTACCTCATCTGTAAAATGACTATCTGCCCCATTTGGTTGATGCAACTACTAAGAAAGAAATGTAAAACACAGCCTAATGCTGTTCATAAGAAACTCCTTATAAAGGTTTATCATTATTAAATTGTATTAAATTAAGTTACAAATATTGTAAAAATGTTAAATATTGGTTATTTATACACATATAAAGGCACATAAAAAGTAGCCAATTAATTTTGTTCACCAGAAATAATCATTTATTAAAAAATCATAAGGTAGCTCTAGCCAGTTTGCTCAGTGGATAGAGCATAGGCCTGTGGACTGAGAGGTCCCTGTTCGATTCTGGTCAAGGGCACATGCTTGGGGTTGCAGGCTCGATCCCTAGTGTGGGGCATTCCAGGAGGCAGCCAAACAATGATTCTCTTTCATCATAGATATTTCTAGCTCTCTCTCTCCCTCTCTCTTCCTCTCTGAAATCAATAAAAATATAAAACATTTTTTAAAAATCATAAGGTAAGTCCTGGAAATTTGCTTCCCCATGTACCATTTTTGTTCAACTTCCTCTTCTCCCTGGAAAATTCCTTAGCCAAAAATTTAGGATAAAGTATTGTTTTAGAGCACACTAATTAACACCTTAGGTATACCATTTCTTATCATATATATACCTCAGCTCAGTGTCTCATCACATGAAGCACCCAATCAATTAATCTATCCAATAGGTATTCATTGTATATCAACCAAGCTCTTATTTCCTCTAAAAATATCTTAAAAAGCAATTCCCTTCTCACTATCCTCACTTCTAGTATAACTGACATTCTTTCCAAGGTTTTTTGGCCCCTGCATTTCACTATGTATGATGAATATATAACTGAAGTATGTAAAATACATTCCCTTTAGAATATCTAGTACTACTTAAGTCCTGGTAAGTTGCATTTTAATTTAAATAAGAACATTACCATTTTATCACTTTAAATATTTCTAAATATACTTAAAGTATGCTTCATTCAAATTACATAATGGTGAAATATGTTATACTCATACATCATGAATAAAAAAATTTAATGCAAAGACATTTAAAAATTTTACTTAGTTAAGCTAGTCCACTTAGAACTACAAGAGCTTGGTGTTTCCATTAAGTGAAAATAATTGAAGAAAAATAAAATGTCAATCAACAGGCTTGTTTGACCTACATGATGCCAGAAAACTGATTGAACTGATTTTATTCTTTGAATTGACAGTATGGAGATTTTACTATTGACTAAATCTAGCAGATGTTTTGGCATAATGCAGGGACAATTAAATCCTGAACAGATGAAGTTCCTATCTTATTTTAAAAGACATGCTAAAAGGATTTGACAAATTCATTTGGAAATAAATTATAATATTTAATGACTATCACTCTTCGGGAAGCTTTCTTAGATGTATTCTAAGTCCTGTACTCTTTACTTGAAAATCTGATTTTTTTATTATTTTGTTTCTAATAAAATTTGAGACTATGCATTCTAGCCCTCATGTAAAACCCTTTTGCATGCCATTTCTCATATACCATTATAGTCTTTAGGTACTCAAGATTAATATTATGCTCCTATATTGATTTATCTGTTTATTTAACATGTACTTATCATCTATTTATGACACTGTACTAGATGCTTTAGAAAATCCATAAATGCATTTGCCATGTTTAATATCATAGAAAAGGTAATCCACACTCATTTATATCTAAATTAATAAATGAAAATCTCCTTTGTTAATGTTTTTCATATTTGTTATTACTTGTTTGATATCCACTTTCTCTGCTGGGCTATAGACTCTATGAATGCAAAGACTAAATCTAGTATGTTTGTGGCAAAAAATAGTTACTGAATAAGTAGTTCTTGAATGAAAAAAAGTAGTCCTTGAATGCACAAATGGTTTGATCAATCAACTTGGTATAAACTGTATTGATATTATATTTAACAACCTTAATTATCTTGAATTGCGTTTCATATTTTGGATAAATGACACTTAAATAACTTTTTCTACATTTATTTTATATAGTTAAGTCTTGAAAAGAAATAAAATACCAAATTTAGGTTGAGAATAAGCAGTGAATCAATGGTATAAGTTGATCCTTGGTTTGTCACCTTACTAAAAATACAATTATATTTTAGTTTGAGGAACAGTTAATTCAAAATACTCATATGACAATAACTAGTTTGGGAACATTAGTAGCTTCACAGTGACTTGTCCTATTTGGACCATTACTTTGATTCATGTAGCTATTTTCTGATCATATATTTAAACATAAAATTTTATGAAAACATACCCAAAAAAGAAAGAAAATAGAAATTTGATTTGCCTTGGATGAATTTTTAACAATTTATATCCTAATTTTAGAAATAAACTAAGCAGTTTTATATAAAATCAATATTGATATACTTTCTTGGAATTCTTACACATATTTATAGAATTTTAAATAGGAATTCTATTTCAAAAGCTATTTATTCCAGAGAAGAAATAATATCTTGACCTGAGCTAATTATTTGGTCACCCTATAATTTATATTGGGTGGGTCAAAGGATAACACTAATCATATATAATATTAAAGAAAAATATAGCATTCTTTAAACTAAAACATTGGTTAAACTACCCCCAAAATTCTTAAGTATTTTAACGCAGTTGAAAAGCAAACTGAAAGTTTACCTTTAGTTCAACATTTATCTAACACTATAGATTTGGTTCACTGGTGATTGGAGCACATAGATGAATAAAAAAGAATATCTATTCTAGTCTCAAATAACTTTTAATCCCATAACAAAAACAATGCAATTATTATAAAATGTAGAAGGTGGCATATGTCATAGAAAAATATATAGGACACTAGGGAATTCCAAAGAGGATATATGATTTTCAATTAGTTCTTTTGGAGGAAGAGGTATCCGAAATGAGTCAAACAATCATATTAAGAATTTTTTTATATTTTATTGAATTTATTGAGGTTATAATGGTTAATAAAATTATATAGGTTTCAAGTGTACAATTCTATAATACAGCATCCATATATTGTACCGTGTGTTCACCACCCAAAGTGAAGCTAGTAGGCTCCTTCTGGCACCATTTATTCCCCTTTTACCTTCTTTTACTTGCCCCTACCCCTCTTTCCTTCTGGTAATACCATACTGTTGTCTGTGTCTATGAGGGTTTTGCTTGTTTGTTTAATTCCTTCACCTATTTCACCCAGCTCCCTCCCCTCTGAAAGCTTTCAGTCTGTTCTCTGAATCTATAAGTCTGTTTCTATTTTGTTTATTTACTTTGTTCATTAGATTTCAATTTTTAAAATAGTGGCTCAGTTTCCATTCAACCCTTTTGGGGAACTAAAGCCTATCTTGATGATGGGGAGACATGGCATATGAATAAAATTCTCTTTTGAAGTGTTTCTTTTCTGGGTTCCATTTTAAGTATGTTAATATGCAAAAATGAAAATAGAGGCTCATGTGTGATTTCAGTAACACAAAGCAGAGTGCATATTAAAAGGTTGAGTTCAGCCTTAGCCTGTTTGGCTAAGTGGTTAGAGTATTAGCCCGAGGACTGAAGGGTTGTGGGTTCCATTCTGATCAAGAGCACATGCCTCGGTTGCCGGCTCAGCAACCAATCGATGTATCTTTCTCACATCAATGTTTCTCTCTCTGTGTCTCTCCCTCTCTCTTCCACTCTCTCTAAAAATCAATGGAGAAAAATATCCTCAGGTGAGTATTAACAACAACAACAACAAAAAGAGGTTGAGTTCCGACTTTGTATCATTTTTTGTTACCCCTAGCCCAGTTTTCTTGAAGGGGATACATTGAATTTCAATTCTGATTGTTTAAAACTCCTGCGTAATATCTTTAACATACTCAAAACACCTGAATTTAGAGGGTGGTGTTAAAGTGAGATATCAGAGGAAAAGCAGCATGTACCAATTCCACATCTATTCATGACCAGGTTTCATTTAAGGAACTATAAAAAATACAAATGTACTTCTCCTTCAAAAATCAAGATTATTTCCCACACTAGCTGAAAACGTTCTTTATTCCTGAGTTTATTGAGGAATATTTGACAAATATAATTGCATATATTAAAGTGTACAACATGATGATTTGATATCCATATACATTGTGGAATGATTACCAAGATTAAGATAATTAACGCATCCATTACCTCACATAGTCACCCTTTTTTTTGTGGTGAAAACACTTAAGATATACCCTCAGCAACTTTCAAGTATATAATACCATATTACTAACTATAGTCATCAAGCTATGCATTAGACTGCAGAACTTCTTATAATTGAAAGTTTGTAAGTTTTGACCTATGTTTCCCTACAACCCCTCTCCCCAGTCTCTGACAATCGTCATTATATTCTCTGTTTTTATTAAATCGGATTTACCAAAAATAAAAAAATAAAAGATTCCACATATAAGTGATGCCACGCAGGATTTGTTTTCCCCTGTCTGACTTATTTCACTTATCATAATGCCCTCCAGTTTCATCCATGTTGTCACAAATGTCAGGATTTATTTTTTGTTATGGCTGAGTTATCTTCCATTATATATAAAATTTTCTTTATCCATAGTTGAAGAGCTTAAATATACTTAGGTTGTTTCTATATCTTGGCAAATATGAATAATACTGCAGTGAACATGGGAGTACAGAGAACACACAATGGGGAAATGATAGACTCTTCAACACATGGTTTTGGAAAAACTGGATAACCACATGCAAAAGAATGAAACAGAAACCCAATCTTATATCATTCATAATAATTAACTAAAATTAATTAATAACTTAAATATAAGACAAGAAACTGTAAACTCCTAGAAGAAAGCATAGGAAAAAAGTTCCTTGATATTGGTCTTGACCATGATATCTTGGATAAGACAACAAAAGTACAGGCAACAAAAGTTAAAATAAACAAGTAAGACTACACCAAACTAAAGAGCTTCTGTAAAGCAAAAGTAATCAATAAATTGAAAAGGCGACCTACAGAATGGGAGAAAATATTGAAACCCAGTATCTGATAAGGAGTTATATCCAAAATATATAAAAAATAAACTCACCAGTAACAAAAAGCAAATAATCCAGTTAAAAATGAGCAAAGGACCGCAATAAACCTTTTTCTAAAGAAGACTTATATCGGCTAATAGGCACATGGAAAAGTGTTCAACATCACTAATCATTAGGGAAATGCAAACCAAAACCACAGTGAGATATTACCTCACACCTATTAAAATGGCTATTACCACAATGACAAAAGAGATGGCAGATGTCGACCAGGATGTAGAGAAAAGGGAACCCTTATATGCCTTTGATGAGAATGTAAATTGGTATATCCATTGTGGAAAACAGTATGGCCATTTCTAAAAAATTTAAAATAGAATTAGAATTACCATATGACCCAGCAATCCCACTCCTGAGTAAGTGTCCAAAGGTAACGAAATCCGTATCTTGAAGAGATATTTTCATTTCATGTTCAGGATAACTTCCTTTTTAAAAAAGGTCTGACTGAATTTGATTATCTCTGTCAATTTTGCTGAACCTTTTCACAGTGCGGTAAAAAAACAACTCAGCAAGGATGTGTTAACTCTAAAGAAAATCATTTATAAATGCACCTGTTTGCAAATTTGTGTTGTGCAACAGTTGCCTACTCAGATGGGTTAGGTTCCAGCAGAACAGATCACCTAGGTCTAAGAGAGAAAAATATCAAAGGAAGAATTAAAATATACAAGTCACTAGGGAAAAAAAGCTTGATTGAGGTGTACACTAAGAGAAAAAGGAAGTCAAATAATTCAAGTGTTGAGAACAAGTACAGTTCATCCATCTGTTCAGCATGGCATCTGGAGAAGCAACTTCACCTTAAAAATGAAAATGTTAATTGAAACCTGACTTGGAAGATTCTTACTTAAAATCAAGACTAAGTAGGTATGAAAATCTGAAGTAGATATTCAAATTGAAGGTCTGATGTGGACTAGTAACCTCACAGTGCACAGTAAATCTAGCAGAATGTTTATACCATTTGACTGTGTTGTGGTTATTATAAGTTTTAGGTGATTCTTTATATTGTTGGAACATGTATTTCTCTTTATTCTGAAGAATCTCAACTGAAGAATTAGGCCATTTATTACCTGAACCACCGTGGTGATTCTGGGGCCTCTAATGAAAAGAATTCACATTTCTCACTTCATGTGCTGGACATAAAAGAAAAAAAAACTGTCCAAGAAGCCAGCTTCCATGTTGTTGGTATATAAGAAGAAACCATATACATGGGGGTAGTGTAGGACCTGGGAAGCAAAAATCCAGGTCAAGTTCTCCAAAAAGTTAAGAAAGAAATGAAATTTCACTTTAGTTTGAATTGGAACTGCCAGAGGAAGCTCTAATTGACATAATTATTGCAGCAGTAGAATGAGGGTGAGACTGAAGAGAATATACTGTTCTCTGTTCAACAAAGAACTCGCTATTTGTATGGAAAAAATGTAATTACTTGAGACTAGTCACTTCATATTTTTTAATATTATTATCTTAAGTGGTTAAACCCTTACAGGCCTTGTGGTTAAAAGATTATAAATGACTTCTTTTAGAAAGGTTTGCTTTACTTTAATAAAATTAAACATAGGGAAAGGAATTGTAATCACAATAACAGTAAACTCAGTATATATAGAGCTTTATCTTCCTTGAGACAGCTCCAAGAGGATGATATAAACAGTAGTACCCTTTGTCTGAGATTACAGGAATATAAACATTATACAACCTTCTCTTTCTTATCATGCTAAGAAGAACAATTTCAGTACAGCATTTAACATTTTTCAAGTACTCGGGACCATAATATTATTTATATTTTTACAAAGCTTTATTTAAGCTACAATGTTACCTTATAATTTCATAATGACATTTGTCCCTGTTTATAGCCTGTAATTACTGATGGCTCAGTGCACTGGTGCTTTTTGTCTATGTTATTAAATGGATGAGAAATAGGACAAATCTTGATAGTACTAGGAAAAATGTAGATATGGAATGAATTAAAAATCTATATTTTTACTATAATGCAGTGAAGGCCTGGGGAGGGGGTGAGAGAAGAGTGGAGGGGGTTAATGGGAGAACAAAAGGGGATATCTGTAATTCTTTCAACAACCAAGATAAATTTAAAAAACAAAAATGTATATTTTATAAAGTGAAATATTTTAAACTTTTATCTTTTAATCCTACATTATACTTCCCAGTATTTAGTAAAAGGCTTATAGATTCTTTTAGAATGTAAATATCTTTCTAATCAATTTTTAAATATTTTGTATCAGTATTAAAAATGGAATAACTTAACAGAGATTATTATAAACTTATTTAGAAAGTCTCCATAATCTCTCCCTATCCCATGTTTGACTCCCAATATAACCTTTTCTTGAACTAATTATATGCTTAAAATTCCATGTCTTGATTAACTTTAGAAAAAATCTATCCATTCCTCAATAGAAAATTTAGTTTTAACTCATTCCATTGCTGACACTCACCCATATCCAAAGAGCTGATAGCCATAACTAGTTCTTGTGCTGGGAAACTTTATAATGTTAAGTAATATCTTGATATCTCAATTTCTTGTGATATAAAATTTGCTTAAGTATTTTGACTCTCTTCTGTGTAGCATGAGGATATCAGTGCCTCCATAAATTCTCCATGTTCTTTTCTTCTCCCATCTTCCACCATCTGTCACCTACAGATTTACTTTTACACTTCTCAAGGTTGTTAAAGCTTACATTTTCTTCAACCATAATCATAACTTTCTTGCTTTGCCTGTAAATATACACAACTTAAAAATAAATTTACTAAAAATGAAATACAATGCAAATACTATGACTGTATAAATAGAGTTTATTGTCCAATAAAGCAGTGTGCCAAGATAACAATACTTGCTTTGAATACAATGTACAGACCCTAAGTTATTTGAAATGAAACATTATTCAAAAACATATATCATTGAGAGAACCAAGATGGCAGTGTAGGTAAATGTAGTACTCACTGCCTCCCACAACCACATCAAAATTACAACTAAAATACAGAACAACCATCATTCAGAACCACCTGAACTCTGGCTGATTGGAAGTTCTACAAATAGAGAAGTAAAGAACAAAGTACTAGTGCATTGAGACTGGTAGTAGGGGTGGAGGCATGGAATGGGCTGTCCAACACCCACATGTGGTGTGTTTTTAATCAGGAAGTATGTCTCTGCTGCAGAGGCCTCCCATGATGAGCAACGGGTCCCAGCCCCACACCAGACCCCCAGCCCAGAGTTCCAGAGCTGGGAAGAGAGGCCCCCAGAACTTCAGGCTGAAAAATCCAGCAGGGATTGTGGCTGAGTGACATGGAGGCTGCTGGAGAACCAGACTATTGCTCTTACAGGGCCAGTGCACAAACTTACACACCCTGCTCCCTCAGAGCTCCAGGAATGGGTCAGTAGCTTGGGGGACTTTGGGACATACGGGGAGGAACTGGATTGTTTGGCATCTGAGCAAGAATTTGGGGAAGGTTTTCTCCCAGACAGGGGTGTTCACAGGGGTTATGTTCTATGTTGAGACCTCTCCTGTCACAGAGCTGACAGGCAGCCATATCAGAGTTTCCATCAGCTTGGCTCACACTGCTCACTCTGCCCTGGTGATTACCCATTCAATTTGCAGCTCCACCCAAGCTGTTTGCAGCGGCTTTTCGATATGAATGGCCTTTCCTGGCCCAGGCTTTAGACCAGGGGTCCTCAAACTACAGCCCGCGGGCCACATGCAAATACAAATATTGTATCTGTTCCCTTTTTGTTTTTTTACTTCAAAATAAGATATGTGCAGTGTGCATAGGAATTTGTTCATAGGTTTTTTTAAACTATAGTCCAGCCCTCCAATGGTCTGAGGGACAGTGAACTGGCTCCTTGTTTAAAAAGTTTGAGGACCCCTGCTTTAGACTTTCCTAAAATCTCTCAAACAAGCATCAACTGGCATCAGCAAGACCCAGCACTAGCAGCAGCCTACCTTACTTCACAGCTTGGCCTCTCCTGGCACTTACAAGTCCAACACAAGTAGCAGCCATCTGCAGATCTCTCTGTAGCTCCTTCCAGGTACCCCCAAGCAGTGGCTGACTTTGCACCTCCCTGGAGGCCCCAGAACTAGTGACACAGTGGAGGCTTCAGACCATACCATATTATAACTCTACACATCCACAAACAACACACTCAAGGGGCAGATTCAGGGAGCACCAAAGCCCCACTGAAGCAAGTCCTGCTCCATAGGAATATCTCCTGCACAGAAGCTCTTCCACTATACTGGTAGTCACAGTTGGTCTTCACAGCCAATTAGCCTGGAGGTCAACTCTTCCCAGTGATGCCAATAGCAATCAAGGCTCAACCACAACAACACTGTGAACACAGCCTACACAGGGCCATGCCTAGAGTACCCAGCTCAGATGACTGGAGAGGCTGAGCCACTGGGCCCTATAGGACACCTACTACACAAGGCCACTCTACCAATTCCAGGAGACATAGTAGCTCTACCTAATACATAGAAACAAACACAGGTAAGAAGCCAAAATTCAGAGACAAAGAAACATGTCACAAATGAAAGAACAGAACAAATCTCCAGGGTGAAAAACACTAAATGAAATGGAAGCAAACAAGCTATTAGATACCGAGTTCAAAGCAGTGATTATAAGGTTGCTTAAGGATCTTAATGAGAGCTTCAAGGGACTTGATGAGACTTTCAAGGGTCTTAGTGAGAATTTCGGAGGGGAGGGGGTAGGGAAAAACCAATAGAGTGTGAGAATCTGACACACCATGTGTGAACTGAATTAAGTCCATGGCATTCATAAGGGAGCATTGAAATGTGAGCTTGCTTTGAGGACACTTCTAAAGCACTAGTAAAAAAGAAGGCTGGGCCGAAACCGGTTTGGCTCAGTGGATAGAGCGTCAGCTGCGGACTGAAAGGTCCCAGGTTCGATTCCGGTCAAGGGCATATACCTGGGTTGCGGGCACATCCCCAGTAGGAGATGTGCAGGAGGCAGCTGATCGATGTTTCTCTCTCATCGATGTTTCTAGCTCTCTATCTCTCTCCCTTCCTCTCTGTAAGAAATCAATAAAATATATTTAAAAAAAAAGAAGGCTGGAAGGCAAAGCACTAACTGTGGGTAAATATCCCAAATAGGAATGTCGAGCTGGTGCTGGCTGGTCTGGAGGTAAAAACCATGAAGATGCAGATAATCTTGGATTCTCACCAAAGGGAAATGGAGCCCTAGGACTCAGGTCCTGATGACAGCAGCAGCTTTGAACCAAAACCTTTCTGTAGACTGTTGCAGCTTCTATGTTTCAGATGTGTCCAAGAAGCTAGGGAGGCCAAGTCCACTCCACCCCCCACTGTCCTCAAAGTGGGGCTCCAGCAAATGGGGGAATCGCATTTTTAGTGCCTATTTCTTCATTTGATCCCTATTTTGGCTGCATACCAGCATGAGAAAGGCTTTTCTCACTACAGTATTGTGTTTAAATTTTGTGTGGGGAAATATAACACTGTCTTTATTTTATGCTTTCTGGAATTTGTGTTATAGACTTAGAAAAGCTTTTCCCAGGATGGGGAAAATACACCTCTTATTGTTCCTTTTAATATTTTATTGTTTCCTTTTTTATGTTTATATATTTTTTCTTTCTTTGGACTTTATTCTGGTGTACAATATGATATAAATTTCCAACTCTTTAGAAAATGTTTTTTCTTGCTGTTTTAAACAGCCAACCTCATAGAATGAGAAAATCTTATGTGTATATAAGTTTATTTTTTATATACATATGCAGTGATCTGGGTTTGTCTATTCATGAAACAGAGCTACCCTGTTTTTAGTTATTTAGCTTTTTCCTATCATTTAGGCCTAGAACCCCATTATTATTACTATTATTATTTTTAAAATTTTTCTGACCATTCTTATTTTGTTGCTGTGGTCATTGTTGTTGTTGTTGTTTTGTTGTTGTTTAACTGTACTTATGGGAGTCCCTGTAGGAGAGAGATGATACTAAAGTTTTGTTAATTTAGGAAGACTTTCATAAAAGGATTATGTACATAGATGTAGAAAAGGTATAGAGGAGATAGTGATGTTCCTTGTGACTAATCTGGGTACCATTATATTTAATCTTAAAGAGGAGAGGAGAAGGGACAAGAGTAGGAAGCTGTTATCACAACCCAGAAGAAGTCACGTGGTGAGAACTACTAATTGACAGTATGATGTGCCATTGAGGGTTAGAGTACACACAATTGAAAGGTAGAATACAAAGGGTATATTGATGCAGTCTTATATAGTTCAGCCTTCTAAGTACAGAGCAGGCTAGAGACGGATGCATAGAAAATCTGGATGGGTATACGGAAGTTATTCTGTATAGTAAATTTATTTTGCTTCTCATTATGTGTTCGTTCATATTTTTCATCTAGGTGACACATTCGTGTTCACCAAAAAAGAGGCACACTATAAACTACTTTATTATAGTGAAGGAAGGCCCATTCAGTCATCCTATTGCTTGGAAACTAAAATATTAAATAGTTTTTATTAGACTTGATAAGAGGAATGATATCTTTAGAGTTTCTACCAGTACAGAGTCTTCAGACATAGATAAAAAGCACATGTTAAGCATGTGTCTCTTTGTAAGACTGATGTATAGACATGGATAGGTATTAGTAATGATGTCTGGAAAGGGCCACAGGACAGCCATCTGTCAAATTGTAGAAGAGGAGAAGGTAGATAGCTAGATAAATAGATATCATTTTATAAATTATAAAATCATTGTATAAAGCAAAGGAACAGAAAGTAAGAGATATTTTGAACAACTCTTTGCCAATATATTTAATAACTCAAATAAAATGGATGAATTATTTGAAAAACAAAGTTAACGCAACATAGAGGATTAAGACATCTGAACAGCACTATTGAATTCTTTATTAACTTGAATTCATTATCGTAAGCATGTCCATATAGAGAACTTCAGAACCAGGTAGCTAACAGAAAAATTTGAGCAGACATTTAAGAAAAAATATATTTCATAAATATAAGATAAATGACAGATTCTAATTTCATTTAATGGGTCAAGGTATCTGTTATACCAATAACTAAGATATAAAAAGAAAATTAGACTGCTATTTCTCATGATATAATTTCTTAATGAAGTTTTAGCAAAATAAATCATCAGCATATAAAACAGGAAATTCATTATGACCTGTGAGGTTTATCCAAGGAATGCAAGGTTGGGCTAATATTTGGAATTCAATCAATATTAACAGAATGAAAGAGAAAAGGCTTGTTTTATTAATATAGTAAACTTCTTGTTTAAGATCTTTAATTGAGTTCTTTGTCATTTGCAAATGAGTGAACCTTAGCTGACACAATATCTATAATATAGAAAAGTATCTTGCCTTGTGTGACAAGATGGACTGGATAATCTTTACATTCTTTTTCTTTCCAACTAGAAAAATGTATATAATTATTGGATTAAAACATACCTGGAACAGAGCTCTACTGATTTAAAAGATCATATGCAAAGTAAACCTGGTTGAAAATTTGCTCTTTGCCCATTCTTTGGTCTAAAATGGTTTGAACAAAATGCTAAAATACAACAAATCATTGCTTCTGAAAATCTGAGTTTTTAGTATATTGTGTCTCAGTCTTCACGGATACAAATCACATGAGAATGTTGTCAAAATGGAGATTTTGAGTCAGTTAGCCAGAGGTGAGGCCAGATCATGTGCATTTTCTGGGGAGCTTCAAAATGACGCCAGTATTGCTGAGTATGAAGACTATGGCTTTTTAAATCTTTGTTGTTGAAAGTATGACAGATGCCCCCCCCCCCGTTGACCCCCTTCACCTCACTCTAGTCCCCTCCCCCAGGCCTTCACCACCTGTGTCGCTGGGTTATGTATATATGCATGTAAGTTCTTTGGTTGATCTCTTCCTGCCCAACCCCTTCCCTCTGAGATTTGTCAGTCTGTTCCATGCTTCCAAGTCTCTGGATCTATTTTGTTCATTTGTTTTGTATAGAAAAGATTTAGACATATAGGCTATTGGAAATAGTTTTATTTAGAAGAGAGAAAAAATGAGCTTTTAGTTTTTTCAAGAAAATGATTTCAAATATATGCTCATTTGATTTTTTCCTCACTTTTCTTTTACTTTGATCCATGGGAGACAGCCGTGAATTTAAACATTGCTGAATTTTTTTTTAAAGGAAGTCTTACGTGCCAAATAACAGCCTGTTTCTGATTTGTATTTTTATAATTCTGTTGGATTTTGGGGGGAAAAATCAATTGCTTTTCAGTATTAACTGTCTTGATATTTATTGGGGAGGAAACTGTATCTTAAAATAATGAGGCCAAATGTTTCTTTAATTCAGAGGAAGGATGTTGGAATTTTTTTTTTCTTTAAAAGAAGAAAGCTTCCCTTTGATGAGCTGACGGCTACATTATGTTCTTCTTTGCAGTCTCCTGTGACTACTGATTTACATCAAAGCTTTGCTGACAATTCAGCATTTTCAGTCTGTTCTTTGACCGAGTGGAAGTGTCAGGTAGTTTAGTTTAGATTAGTTACTACAAGGCATGGGAGATGACTTTTATTTAGGCTGAAAAGAGCTGCAAATTAGTACTATCCCAGAACCTTTATTGAATGTCATTTTCATTTGCAATCCACAAGCTTAAATCATAGGACACAACATTTGAAACCTTTGGAAGAGCCTACAATTTATTTGGGACATTGGTATCTCCAACTGACTGGCTAATTACTTTGAAACTGCAGAGTGATTACTGCCCTTAGCAGGATTTATATATTCTTTTAAAAAATTAATAATAAGGTGTTTGAAGACTCTTGATTTATCTTTTCAATTGGTAAGGACATTTAAATGTTGCTTTAAAAAGGTTAGTCCTCTGGATGACAGGGAACATCCAGTCTGATGTAATAAAGGATATGTTTACATAGCAATAACTCTCCATTTTAAATGTCACTAACATACCAAATATACTTAAACATGTTTTTAAAACACAAGGGAAGCAGCTCATACATTTTAAGATAATATAGATGTTTCAAAACTAAAAAACCAGGTTCACTAACACTATGGCACTATAAAGGATAACAATGCTGAGATGAAAAATCTTTTATACATTTAATACATAAAAACGAGTTTGCTATTAAGACTAAATTATCTCAACTTAGTATATTGAGGTAAAAACTTCAAATTTTTAACTATATTATAATTTTAGGTAAATGCACATATCTCAAAATTATGCTTATTTTTAAAATATTTTTTATTGACTTCAGAGAAAAGGGAAGAGGGAGAGAGAGATAGAAACATCAATGATGAGAGAGAATCATTAGCTGGCTGCCTCCTGCACGCCCCCAACTGAGGATCCAGCCTGCAACCCAGGCATGTGCCCTGAACGGGGATTGAACCAGGATCTCCTGATTCATAGGTTAACATTTAACCACTGAGTCACACTGTCCGGGCAGTGCTTGATATTTTTTAGTATAATACTTTTCTTGTATGATGAAAAAGTGGGTTTTCATTTATTCTTAGCCAATATATGAATTTGCAGGGGTCCCATCAATGACATTTTATTACATTTTGAGTATTTGAAGTAAATTGCATAGAAGGTACAATTTAGTGGGGAAAAAATTTAGAAGAAAATATAAATTACTTCCTATTACTACCCAGAAATAACTTCTGTTAACATTTTGGCATACTTGCCTCTAGCACTTTAGTGCTAATATGCATTCACAAATTGGTGTCATATTTCAAATATTCATGGAGAAATTGCATGCAAGCCTAGAGTTTATTATAAAGTTAGTTTCCTACTGGAATTAGTTTGCTAAGGCTGCGATCACAAAGAACCATAGATTGCATGGCTTAAACAACAGAAATTTATTTTCCCACAATTCTGGAGGCTAGAAACCTAAGATGAAGGTGTATACAATGTTCAGTTCTTCTGAGGACACTCTCCTTGGCTTGTAGATAGATGGTCATCTTCTCCCTGTGTCTTCACTTGGTCTTCTCTCTGTACATCTCTGTGACCAAATTTGCTCTTCTTATAAACACATCAGGCTTATGGGATTAGAGGTCATCCTAATGGCCTCCTTTTGACTTAATGACCTCTTGGAAGACCCTATCTCCAAATACAGGGACATTCTGAGGTTCTGGAGGTTAAAACTTCAACATATTGATTTTAGGAGGACACAACTAGGCCCATAACACTACTTAAAATATCATTAACATTCACCCGACATCATTAAATATCCTAGTGTCAGACAATTTAAATGTATTAAATCTATAATATATCTTTCCCCAATTCAAATTTGCATTGTGTTTAATTCCTATAATTATAAACAGACATCTCTGTATTAAATCTTTGCCCATATCTCCAAGGATTTTCTTAGAGAAACCCATAAAAGTAAACTGACCAGTGGAATGGTAGAGATTGCTTTGGTTCCTGACATGTATTTCCATGTTGCTGTCCAGAAGCAACATCAGTGCATGCATCAGAAAGCAGTACATAAGAAGGTCTTCACCACAACTTTGATATCACCAAAGGCATCTCATTTTTCCTTTATTCTTACCAGCTTCATCAGAGAAGAAAGGATTCTTGTTGGTTTTGCCTTCATTACTTTTACCTAGTAATGAAGACTCTAGTGATGTAGACTCTTCATAGGCTTATTGGCAATTTGCATTTATACTTTTATAAAATATTTTTATCAATGAGCTATGTTCTTTTTCATTATTATTATTTTGTGTGGCTTAGTCCATTTTAGTCATTGCTCTTTACATATGTCTACATATAGTTCACAACTAAGTTTGTACTTACTGTGGAAACATTCTACCTCTTAGTACTCTATTTTAGGGCAGGGTTTCTCAACCTCAGCACTATTGATATTATGGATCAGATCATTCTTTGTGTGGGGTACTGTTCTGTGCACTGTAAGATGTTATTGTTTTTAAATAAAAGTTTTTATTTTAAAAGATTCAGATTTACAGAAAATATGAGCAGAAAGTAGAGTTTCTGTATACTCCCCTCCCTGACATCACCACTCCTGGTTCTCCTGTTATTAGTATCTTACATTAGTATGATACACTTGTTATAATTAATGAACTAAACATTTATTATTATTATTATTCATATACTATTATTAGCTAAAGCCCATTCTTTTTTTAAATTTTTTAATTAAATCTTTATTGTTCAGATTATTACAGTTGTTCCTCTTTTTTCCTCCATAGCTCCCCTCCACCCGGTTCCCACCCCACCCTCTGCCCTTCCCCCACTTCTCCCCACTGTCCTCATCCATAGGTGTATGATTTTTGTCCAGTTTGTTCCCGCATCCCCCACACTCCTTTCCCCCCCGAAAATAGTCAGTCCACTCCCTTTCTATGCCCCTGATTCTATTATATTCACCAGTTTATTCTGTTCATCAGATTATTTATTCACTTGATTTTTAGAGTCACTTGTTGATAGATGTGTATTTGTTGTTCATAATTTGTATATTTACCTTTTTCTTCTTCTTCCTCTTCTTAAAGGATATCGTTCAGCACTTCGTATAATACTGGTTTGGTGGTGATAAACTCCTTTAGCTTTTTCTTATCTGTGAAGCTCTTTATCTGACCTTCAATTCTGAATGATAGCTTTGCTGGGTAAAGTAATCTTGGTTGTAAGTTCTTGCTATTCATCATTTGAATATTTCTTGCCACTCCCTTCTGGCCTGCATAGTTTCTGTTGAGAAATCAGCTGACAGTCGTATGGGTACTCCCTTGTAGGTAACTGAATTTTTTTTCTCTTGCTGCTTTTAAGATTCTCTCTTTGTCTTTTGCTCTTGGCATTTTAATTTTGATGTGTCTTGGTGTGGTCCTCTTTGGATTCCTTTTGTTTGGGGTTCTCTGCGCTTTCTGGACTTGTAAGTCTATTTCTTTCACCAGGTAGGGGAAGTTTTCTGTCATTATTTCTTCAAATAGGTTTTCAATATCTTGCTCTCTCTCTTCTTCTGGCACCCCCATAATTCAGATGTGGGTACGCTTGAAGTTGTCCCAGGGGCTCCTTACACTATCTTCATATTTTTGGATTCTTTTTCTTTTTGTCTTTCTGGTTGGGTGTTTTTTGCTTCTTCGTATTTCAAATCTTTGACTTGATTCTTGCGATCTTCTAGTCTGCTGTTGGAACTCTGTATAATATTCTTTATTTCAGTCAGTGTATGCTTAATTTCTAGTTGGTCCATTTTCATAACCTCGAGGGTCTCACTAGATTTTTTGAGGGTCTCACTAAATTTATCGGTGGTCTCACTAGACTTATTGAGGGTCTTACTAAATTTATCGGCGGTTTCTAGAAAATTCTTGAATAACCTTATAAGTGTGGTTTTGAACTCTATATCCAGTAGTTTGCTTTTCTCCATTTCTGTCATTTGTGACCTTTTTCTTTGGCTCTGGAGTTTTTATGCTTCCCTGTGTTGATAGAGTGGCTTTCTGTGCTAGGTGTCCTATAGGGCCCAGTGGCTCAGCCTCCCCAATTACCTGAGGTGGACACTCTTGGTGCACCCCTTTGTGGGCTTTGTGCACAGTCTTGTTGTAGTTAACCCTTAATTGCTGTAGGTATCACTGGGAGGAATTGACCTCTAGGCCAATTGGCTATGAGAATCAGCTGTGTCTATGGTGGGAGAACTTCTGTGCTGGAGACACACTTCAGAGGCAAGACTTGCTTCAGTGGGGCTTTGGTGCTCACTGAGTCTGCCCCCTGAGTGTGTCCCTTATGGATCTGAGGAGTTGTAATCTGGATGGTCCCACTCTGACCACTGGGTACACTGGCTCTTGGATCTCTAAGGAGGTGCTAATTTAGCCTCTGCCTGAGGCTACCCAGCAGGAGCTATGGAGAGATCTGCATATTCCTCTTCTTTGTTTGGGGTTTGGAGGTGCCCAGATGAGGCCCAGCTGTGAAGCAATGCAAGCTGCTGTGGGGCCTTGGGCCTTCTTTTGGAAGTCCTGGGTCTCTCTGACCCAGCTGCAGTTTGTTAGGTAATTTTCAGATTGCAAAGGGCCAGGCCTTTCATATGCAAAAGCCTCTGCACACAGCTTGGATAGGGTGGGTCTCAGGGAATCAACAGGGCGGAGCAAGCAGCTATGGCTGCTCCTCAGTCCTACCCTAAGAGGCCCCGCTTCTCAATGTCCTGGTAATCGCTGCAAGTACATCTGAGAGAAAGCCGCCCTCCAGTTCCGACCGATGCCGGAGAGTCCAGTTTCTCCTGTATGAGTCTGGGTCCCCAGAGACTCACCCGGAACTGGAGTTCAGAGAAGTTAGGAGCTTGAGACTCCCTCCCAATTGAAAAAGACAACCGTGTCCTCAGCTGCCAGCCCTTTCCACGTGGGCCTCCATACCTCTGCACTTTACTTCCACACTGCACCTCCTCTGAGTCTCAGTGTGCTTTTCTCTTTCCTTCTAGTTGTAGAATTTCCACTCAGCCAGCCTTCCTGTGGTTCTGGATGATGTCCGTTTTGTCTTTTAGTTGTATTTTTGAAGTTGTTGTGCGAGGCAGCAATTTCCGGTGTTTACCTATGCAGCCATCTTGGTTTCTCTAAGATGTTATTTTCAATTAATGCATCTTTTTAAATAAAACTTGTGCTAAATATCAGACTATTTATTTTTATAAAAATGTGAATGCCAATGAAACATGATAATTTAATATTTCTTGTTTTGTAATAACTGGCTTAATATATACACAACTACAACCTCATCAATTATGTCATTACGATAGCTTCATATATCAAAATTTTTATTGTTGTATATCTTTCATTAAGAGAATGAAAAGTCTTTTTGTTAAGATATTCTCTTCAACACAATATATCTCCAAGTAAGTGTAAAACAAGGTAGAAGTTTTCAAATTAAGAAACTGAAGCACAGTACAGTGGGGCCTTAACTTACGAGTGTCCCAACTAACCAGTTTTTTGAGATACGAGCCGTCTCTCGGCCGATTTTTTGCTTTGAGTTGTGAGCTAAAATTCGGGTTACAAGCCAGCTTCAGATACCCCACCGCTAGTTGGCGTAGCGAACGTCACAGTGAACGCCACAACATCAGCCCAGCATCACGTGTCTCACTCGTTCACTGTTGATTTGACATATGAGTAATTTGAGTAATGAGCTCCGTCACGGAACTAACTAAACTCGTAAGTCAAGGCCCCACTGTAGTGTACAATGATATATGTAAACTCACCAGAAGAAAGCTGAATTGAAACTGAATTTTTGATACATTTCCCATTGAGAGGTAGAACTTCTGCCTCCTCCCCTTGAATCTAGGCTGGACTTTGACTGCTGTGATCAATAGAGCATGGTGGAAGTAATGCTATGTGATTTCCATACCTAGCCTTTAAATAGTTTCTACTACTTCCTCTCTCTTGACACCCAAAGCTGCCACATTGAACTTTAATTATCTTGAGACTGCCATACTATGAAGAAATCCATTCTAGGCATCTTGAGAGGCTGTGTGGAATTCTAGGCCTGTCCTTGTCTCTTTCAGCCTGCAGATGTCATTCCACCTGAATTCCCAGACACCCTGGAGAAGAAATGATACATCACTGCTAGCCCTGTTAGAATTCTTAATCCATAGAATCATGAGATAAAAAATAATAAATTGGTATTTTGGGTCACTAAGTTTTGGGGTAGCTTGTAATGTAATATTAGCTAACTGGAGCAGATAGAAAAAATGAAATTATACTCTTATACTACACTATTTTCCACAGTAAGTTAAAAATGAATTTAAATCTCTAACTGCAAAAAATAAAATATGAAAATAAAAGTAAGAAGGCTGATAATTTTCTGGCTAACAAGGAAGTGGAGCAATAGCTACTCTCATACATTGCTTGTGCGAGAGGAAATTGCTGCACCTTTTGGGTGGTTAACGTTGTTATCTATTAAAATGACCAATTCTGAAACATCCTCTGGAAATAAAGTCACCAATGTGTAAGAATCACTATAAAAATGTCTGTCACAACATTGACACTAGTTTAAAAAAAACTTGGACAATCTGAATGGTGAAATCAGTTGTGGTACATCTATACTATGGAAAATTATGGAACTATAAAAAAAAGTTACATTTATGCTTATTAATCTGGATGGATCTCAAAAAATATAATTTAAAATAACCCTCTGGAAATCAGTTTGACAGTTTCCTATAAAACTAAACAGAACTACTGTACAAATCCAACAATTGTCATTTATATTAGCACCAAAAAATATTCTTGGGGATAAATCTATCAAAGTATATAGGTGATTTATCTGAGGAAAACTACCAAACACTGATGGACAAATCAAAGATATGAATACATGTAGAGATATGAAGACTCAATGTTGCTAAAATGTCAACTATTCCCAACTCAATTTATGGATTCAATTCAATCTCAGTCAAAACTCCACCAAGGTATTTTATAGATATTGGCAAACTGATTCTTATGTTTATATAGAAAGGCAAAAGACCCAAAATAGCTAACACTATATGGAAGAAGAAGGAAGACTGACACTACCTGACCTCAAGACTTACTATAAAGCTACAATAATTATGACAGTGTGGTACTGGCAAAAGAATACACAATAATAGATCAATGGAACAGAATACAGAGCCCAGAAATAGACCCCCACAAAAATAGTCTACTGATTTTTAACAAAGGAGCAAAGGCAGTTCAATGGACAAAGGATAATCTTTCCAACAAATGGTACTGGGACAATTGTATATCCATATGAAAAAAAAACTATACATAGACCTTACACTCTTCACAAATCCTAACTCAAAGTGGATCATAAACCTAAATGTTAAATGCACTCAAAAAACTTTCGTAAGAAAATATAGGTGACCTTGGTTTTGGCTATAACTCTTCAGCTATAACACCAAAAGTGTGACCCATTAAAAGATAAAATTGATAATCTAAAATTTATTAAAGTTAAAAACATCTCTGTGAAAGATACTATTAAAGGATTTAAAAGACAAGGTGGTGTCTGCGAGAAAATATATGTAAATCTCATTTCTAATAGAGGATTTGTATCCAAAATATACAAAGAACTCTTAAAACTTAATAAGAAAACAGGTGGCAAAAGATCTTAACAGACACCTCACCAAAGAAGATATAAAGATGGCAAATAAGCACATGAAAGGATGTTCCACACTAGTTGTCATTAGAGAATTGTAAATTAAAACAATAGATAGCACTTCATCTATTAAAAGGGCTTAGACCTAAGCAATTGACAACACCAACTGCTGGCAAGGATGTTAGGCTACAGGAAATCTCACTCAGTGCTGGTGGGAATGCAAAATGGTACAGCTGCTTTGGGAAAAAAAAAGGGATAGTATCTTAGGAAGTGAAACGTGATCTTTCACAATGTGATCTAGCAGTCATTCTCCTAGGTATTTACCCAACTGAGATGACAACTTACGTCCACACAAAAACCTGCACATGAATGTTTACAGTGACTTTGTAGGGTCCTAGCGGCTGCTGGCTGCCGGCTGGGCCCTCCCTTCCCCCGGCTGCCTGCTGCTGCTGCCCCCTGGTTGTCAGCACACATCTAACTCCTAGTCGGTCAAACTCCCACCCGTGGGGACAATTTGCATATTAGCCTTTTATAATATAGGATTGCCAAACACTGGAAGCAACTAAGATGTCCTTCAGCAGGCGAATGGATAAACAAACTGTGGTACATCGGTACAGTGGAATATTATTCAGTGATTAAAAAAGAAATGAGCTGAAAAGTGAAGAAAGACTGGAGAAACATCATATGCATATTACTAAGTGAAAGAAGCCAATCAGAAAAGGCTATACACCATATGATTCCAACCATATGATATTGTGGAAAGGCAAAACTATAGAGACGGTAAAAACATCAGTAGTTGCCAGGGGTTCAAGGAAATGGAAAAATAGATGAATAGTTAAAACACAGAAGATATTTAAGATGGAAAAACTATTCCTTATAATGCTATAATGGTAGATATAGGACATTATATATTTGTCAGAACCCAAAGAACTGCACAAAACAAAGAATGAGTCTTAATATAAATACGGACTTTAGTTACTAATAGTATATCATATTGGTTCATTAATTGTAACAAGTATCCTATATATTAAAAGGGTAATATGCAAATCAGCCGAATGGCAGAATGATCAGTTGCTATGATGTGCACTGACCACTAGGGGACAGATGTTCAATGCAGAAGCTGCCCCCTGGTGGTCAGTATACTCCCACAGCAGAGTGGGCCTAAGCTATCAGTCGGGCATCCCTGAGGGCTCCCAGACTGCTAAAGTGCGCAGGCTGGGCTGAGGGGAACCCCCCCCCCGGCAGTGCACAAATGTCATGCAATGGGCTTCTAGTACCACAATAATATAAGACGTAGATAATAAATGATAGTACAGGGGAAACTCCCTGTACTGTCTGTTTAATTTTTCTGTAATGCTAAAACTGTTCTAAAAATAAAGTGCTTTAATTTGAAAAAATTAACAAATCATTGAGCTGTAAATTTATGATTGGTGCATTTTACTCTGTGTAATTTGTGCTTTAAGACAATGTGACATCATTTAAGAAAACATTGAAAAAACAAAACACAATCAAGATGTTTTAATTGAAACTTAGTAAAAGAAAAAAAATTGATTTAGCTCAATAGTGTAAAAAGTTGGGACCCTAGCCCGGCTGGCATGGCTCAGTGATTGAGCATCAACCTATAAACCAGGAGGTCATGGTTTGACTCCTGGTCAGGGCATATGCTTGGATTGCGGGCTCCATCCCCAGTGGGAGGGCATGCAGGAGGCAGCCAATCAGTGATTATCTCTCTTCATTGATGTTTCTATTTCTCTCTCTCTCTCCCTTTCCCTCTCTGAAATCAATAAACATATTTTTTAAAAAGTTGGGACCCTAAAATATAGAGTTGTCAAGGCCTGGAAAGCCCCAGATACTGAATTAGAGAGTTTAGTGTGTGCATACTGTTGTATACCTTTTCATAATTATCATATAAGGTTATTATTCAAGAAAGACATGCACCAAATATTACCAGGCTATTCAGTGTCATCATATATAATATCCAGAAATGACCACTTCAGCTAACCTTGTACATTTATAGATGGTATACTTTTAGGATAATCTTCTCAACTTATATTTGTTGTTTCCTAAACTTTGTTTATGCAACCTTCAATTGCAAGGGAAATGGGAAATGTGTGTGTGTGTGTGTGTGTGTGTGTGTGTGTGTGTGTGTCCTATTTCCAAATGTTTGATGCCAAGGGCAAGACACATTAGCAATGAGTTTGGTGGATATTTGTCTTTACGCTCAAAGTGTTAGCTAATCCAATGGGCTATGCTATTCTTTGGATTTCCTTTTGAAGGAAGAGATTAAACAAAACTATGGCTTTAATTAAGAGCAGACATAAAAGCAGAGTTCAGTGAGAATCTGGTGGTATGCATATGCACAGACTTAAGCACACGTTTTAGCAGAAAATGCAAATAAAGTTGTTTTTAGGTATAGAAGTGGAACTAGGGAATTTACCAAACACCAGCAGTTTTAGAAAGCGCTTTCCTAGCTCCCCCTGGTACTGGACTTTATAAAACTCATATAATCATGATGCTGAGGGAACAACCAGCTGGATCAGAGTACTTGTTTGCTCCTGCTTTTCATCTAGTCAGCCCAAATGAATGATTTTGTTCTGACAAGGCTTTCTCTCACAAGGGTCCTACAGACCTACAATATATAAATACCAAAGCCTTTAAATAGTTCTACCAGCTTACATACACAGAAAAGAGGATATTATTAGAGTATGTAGATTAAAATGTCAACATTTTGAAATGCAATTAAGATTGTTCCAGCATTTCTTTTGTAAAGCTGTATTTTCAGGGATTCATAATTCAACATAATAATCATTCCCCATATAAAACTTGGCTCACAAATTCACAGGATGAAAGGGTTTTATTTTGATCTTAAAATAAAGCAACTTTGTATTTTTTAAAGGAACTGCTGCAATGTAGCTGGCTTACTTTGACATGTTTTTGCCAAGCAAAAAATAAAAAATTCTTTTGATATTTTTCAGCTTAGTAGCTGTTGCAATAGATTCTATTTTCTTTAGTATATGCAATTAACTGTCTTGTGATTGGTCTCCTAATTGCCATCATTGGTGTATATATTCCCATAAATTGCAGTATACAATTGTTAGTACTTGACAAAAAATCTATGCATCAAATATTCCAGGTTCAAAGAATCAGGGACATTCAACCCAGAGGACAATTGTCTTCCAATGAATTTCAGATTCATTAGGGAGTAGACTTTCTCTGTATAGACACAATTGGGATGTGTGATTTAAAGCCACGAGAAAACAGTTAAAATAGGGGAGGGAAAATACTCTTATAAGTAAATTTTTCCAGAGGAGGTTGCCTTGGTATGTCCTTAACTGTTTTTCTAGGATGTCTAAAAGATCTCTTTTTAGAGATGTTGGGGAGATGACACTGGCAATAGGTGAGATTCCTCCAAAATTTGAGATTCTAAAACTTCAAAACATACTTCATAGTTCTGTGGAAGATAAAGAAAATTAAAATATTTACAATTAAAATGTATTGTTCCAGAATATATAAGAGCTGGCCATTACTTTCAACCAGTTTCTTTCCACCAATTTCCTTGTCTATGATGGGTTGGTGGGTGGGAAGGGAGCTTCTAAGCTGTCTATAAGGTATGAAATATCTAGACCAGAACTGTGGGATATACTTGCAGTATTTTTTTAAAATATATTTTTATTGATTTCAGAGAGGAAGGGAGAGGGAGTGAGAGAGAGAGAAACGTCAATGATGAGAGAGAACCATTGATTGGTTGTCTCCTGCATGCCCCACACAGGATCGAGCCCGCAACCCCGGCACGTGCCCTCACCAGAATCAAACTGTGGCTTCCTGGTTCATAAGTCGACGCTCAACCACTGAGCCACACCAACCAGGCATACTTGTAATATTAATATCTAAAGTTGGGATTGCCCTATGAAAGAGGCATGGGATTTTTTTAAACATATAGGCTCACATTAATTTATATTCCTATAGAGTATAAGAGTGCTTATTTCCTTACAGTTTTCCAACACTAAGCATCATTATATTTGAAACCATTTAAAATGATTCTTACTGTGTCTTTTTAAAATTGAGGTAAAATTCACATAAATTCTATCATTTTAAAGTGAACAACCAGTTGCATTTAGTACATTCACATTGTAGTACAACTACTACCTTTATTTTCAAAATATTTTCATAATCCCCAAAGGAAATCCTATATCCATTAAGCTGTTGCTCCTCATCCCCCATTTTCCCCACATCCTGGCAACCACCAACCTGCTCTCTGTCTCTATTTTGGATTTATCTACTCTGAATATCTCCTATGAATGAAATAATACAATATGTAACTGTTTGTGTCTGGCTTCTTTCACTTAGAATCATGTTTTCCAGGTTCATCCACATTGTATTATGTATCAGTATGTCATTTCTTTTACATTGTATGGGTATAGAACACTTTATATGTCTAAAAAAGGTGCATGTTTACCATTTGCAACAGCATGAATGGACCTGGAGGGCATTATGCTAAGCGAAATAAGCCAGTTAGAGAAAGATAAGTATCGCATGATTTCACTCATATGTGGAATCGAAAGAACAACATAAATTGATAAACAAAAATAGATCCAGAGGCATAGAAGCATCAATCAGACTATCAAACCTCAAAGGGAAGGCAGGGGAGGGTGGGTGGTAAGAGATCAACCAATGAACTCATATGCGTATATGCATAATCCATGGACACAGACAATAGGGTGGTGAAGGCCTGGGATGGGGGTTGGGGGCGGTGTGGGAGAGGTCAATGGGGGGGAAAGGTGACATATGTAATACTTTCAACAATAAAGATTTAAAAATAAATAAAAATAAAAAATAAATAGAAAAAAATTAAAAGATGCATGTTTAAAAATCATTTAAAGATCTCCTTTTTGTAATCACTTCAGATAAAAATAAGCAATCATCTTTGCATGTCTTGAAAAATAAGCATGACTTTATGACAGGCATCATAGTCAAGTGTAACCTTATGAAATCAAACTCATTTTTTTCATCCTCATTAACTAGTTTCACCCCATTTCTATGTTCTCATTCCAATCACCTATCAACTTCAACTTTATACCAGCGCATTTGTGCCTATAATGTCTAACCTTCAGTGGGTCAACAATCAACAATTTATCTGGCATCCAAAAATTCACCTAGTTTGATGGTTCTCATGAGCAGCTGCAAGAAGTAACAAGGCATCCCCAAGATTCCGGACATATTGCGTTAGGAACAAAAGACAAAACCTGGACTGATTAGATATTGTTCTCTACTTTCAATAGATGCCGAATTCTTACTGTCTTCACCCAGACACTTCTGCTCAAAACCTTTTATGGTTTCTCTGGATCTCCAGATCTTTAATATGTAAACTCCATTATATCTTCAACTTTAAACTTCTGGCTTCAACTAATATCTGGCTACCTTTCCATCACTACTTCTTCCATAAGTACATCAAAATAAAACTGGCTTTAGTTTGCATATTTGTTTCTCTCTCAGCTACATTATCTCATTCCTGGAAAGTGAGGTAACTATTTTCCCTTGCTCCAAATTATTCTTTGCAATATTTTTCTACTGTTCTCCTTTGTAACCACAGATCTTTTGCAGCCCACCCCATTAGGCGATATCTGTCTTCCCTCCTTTCATCTACTGTACTTCACTAGCAATCATAATCCCCCTTCCCAAATAAAATGTAGATTTAGCTCTTGATTCTCTGTTTCTCCACTGATATCACTATTCTGGATGATTTTAATATGTACGTGGGGGTGATAGCCATGGAGAGTGACACTCATATCCTCATTTAAGAAATAATATGCCACCGTGGCTGGTGTGGTTCAGTTGGTTGGGCATCTTCCCATGCACCACAAGGTTGCTGGTTTGATTGCCGGTCAGAGCAGATGCCCCAGATGCCAGCTCAATCCCCAATAGGAGGCAGCTGATCAGTGTTTCGCTCTCACATTGATGTTTCTCTCTCTCTACCTCTCTCTTCCTTTCTCTCTCTATGCCCCTTGCCCTTTCTGACCAATGCAAGACTCCTCTAATGGTCACTCTTTGCTCCAGAGCTAAAAATTAGATTCGCCAAAACATTTTCAGAATTTCCATATGTTTCCTTCCCAAGTCCCTCTCAGAGGTGTCAGATGTGTTTCCTAGTCTGCAGACTTTCTCTGCCCAATTCTGTTTCCTCTGTCTTTCACAGGAATTGTCCTCCCCAATAACTTTCTTGGACTCCTAATTCCACGTCGGTGTATACTTAGCAGAAGATCTTTTACTTTACCTGTTATTTCGTGACCTTTATTTACAGCCATCTTGGTGAACCAATTTCATGTGCACATCCCAAACGTTGATATCACTGACAATTATCATCTTCAAAATACCAATTCCAAGCATAACACCTTCTAATGACCACTTCCTCTCATTCCTGCTCATTTGTTCTGACATCCTTATTCCAGAAATTCTTTATTCCACCAAATTCCCACTATAGTCTTTAAGAGACAGACACATCTAGAACCATTTTTAATTACCAACACAGAAATTAGTACATCTAGCCCTTGGCAGTAATACAAACTCTGGGATTGCTTTAACTATAAAATACCCCTTTCTCAAGTCAGCGTGTGATTTGGGTGGACAGCTAGAGGTAGGAAAGTGTTCCTAACCCTATCTTTCCTTACTTAGCACATAACTGTCTCCCCCAAATTGTGTGTGTGGGTGTGTGACTCTTTTGCTCATGTTTTAGGGCTCTCTGGAGGCTCCCCTACTGGCTCCTTTTTTAAAAAATAATTGAAAGTATGACATATGTCCCCCTTTCCCCCCCCCCCACTAACTCCCTCCAGCCTGCCCTCCATCTCCCACCCTTACCGTCCCACTGTCTGCGTCCATGGGCCATGCATATATGCATACAAGGTTTTTGGTTGATTATTTCCCACGTAACCACCCTCCCTTGCCTTCCCTATGATTTTATGCACTTTGTACCATGCCCCCAGGTCTCTGGATACACTCTGTTCACCAGTTTATTTTCCCTACTGGCTCTTTTGACAGCCAGTCACTATTGCCTCTATCTCCCTCAGTCTCATTTTACCTTGGGGATCCACTCCACAAGACTCTGTGGAATGCCAACAGGAGTGATTCTCATTTAAAATAGAACTATGAGCCCTGACTGGTTTGGCTCAGTGGATAGAGCGTTGGCCTGCGGACTCAAGGGTCCCAGGTTCGATTCCAGTCAAGGGCATGTGCTTTGGTTGCGGGCATATCCCCAGTAGGGGTGTGCAGGAGGCAGCTGATCGATGTTTCTCTCTCATTGATGTTTCTAGCTCTCTATCCCTCTCCCTTCCTCTCTGTAAAAAATCAATAAAATATATTTTAAAAAAATAAAATAAAATAGAACTATGAGAAGTTAATTCTTTGTATCAAATAACTTTCTATTTTCTTTCTCTGCCATGCTGTTTCTAGCATTAGCCAGAAACTTGTCTGAAGAATCTACCAGCTGTACCAGACGTGAACACATCATGTTTGCTAAGTGCAAGGAATTAGGTATCAAAGTTCCAGAGAACTTTCTTTATAGCCTTCTCTCAACAGGTTTGTGGCTAAATTATGGCACCCCCGCTCTTCTCTTTTTATGGAGGAAGGAAGCATGGATTCCCATCACAGCCACAGCTCTATCCAAAGAAATTTCTTCTCATAGCCTCACCCATTTCCGCTTTCTCCATCCTCATATGCCCTCCTGGAGAAAAAGGAGGGTCTTTTTAATTCATAAAGTTATTTTTGAATTTTTGGGATATTTGTAGATATATTTTAGATATTTTTGGTGTTTCCCCTGACAACCTGAATATGGTGTCTCTCACAACTCACTTTGTCGTCTGCTGGCTTTTACATTTCAACATCTCTGTCAACACTCCCAACTAGCACTATGTTAAATATGAAGTGTTTCAAATATACAGAAGAGTTCAGAGAAAAACATAACATCTAACAAATCCTAACATTTTTGCCATAGTTATAGTTTTCAGTTTATATATGGGACATTGTGTTTCTGATCATATTATAATACTGATTTAGGGGCATCTTTCCTAACTTCTAACCTTATGCTGGTGCAAGGGTATTTTTTTCTAAATCTTGGTAAGCTTTCAAAACTCAAATCTTAGCCTTAAAATGAGTTTATAGGTTCTCTAAAGCTCTTTTCCTGCTTCCTATTACCTCGTAACAACCAGATCCGCCCTTTGGCCTTACCTTCTCATTTCTTCTTTGTCTCTGGCACTTGAGGATTTTCCTTTCTTTCTTACAAATTCAGCAATATATTTTGCTATTGTTATACTTTATCCAGGATTTCCCAGAGTTTATTGCATGGCAGGAGTTTTGTGTTAATTCAGGCTGCCTTATATCAGAACAAGAAATATCCATTCCTTCACTCCTGAACTTACTTTACTCTCACCTTCAAAATAATACTTAAAATGCACTTTTCAAGGACACCAACCTTGTTGACATTGACCAATACGGTGGAGAAATATGCATATCACTCTCTTATTAGACTATTTGGGGCAACAAATGCATTTGACCACATTCTCCTCTTTGAAAAACCCTATGGGTTTGATCACAAGGCTTGCCTAGTTTTCCTAAGCTGTTATTCTTCATTTTGCCATCTCCTTTTCTTTGCATGACCTTAATGTCAGACACCGGGGTCAGTACTCTGCTCTTCCCTATTCTCCAACTTTATTATATCCTTATATGATGGGGTCTGAATAATTGTTCCCAAGTGTTCACTTCTCTTCTGCCACTAAGAAGATTATTTATTGCTGAGCATTGATGTGTGACAGATAGCGCTAACCTGTGGGTAGAGTATACTTTTCTATTCCATATGATTTGCAATGACTACGAAAATGTGAACAGTAGTGATGAATGCCAATTAGAAGAAGATACTTACAGAGAGATTGTGTATTTCCAAAAAGTTTCTTCCTCATTTTCTCTCTGCTGTAAAGCTGGAATTTCCTATTAGTAGCTGCTCCTTCAGCTAATTCTGAGAATGAGGAAGACATGAAGAGCAGGGATGAGAAAAGTCCCACAAAGCCACAGCTATTTTCTTTCCATAAATACCATATGCAGGAAATAAACTACTTTGTTATGGTAAGCCACTGAAATGTTGGTGTTGTTTCTGACAGTAGCATAATATAACACAAACTGACTGCTACAAGAATCAGTTCATGACTTAAATTGTATTTCTCCAGTCCTAAATTGATGACCTAGCTGTAGTCTTATACATGTAACTTCTTATTGATGTCTCTACTTACTTAGTAAAAATGAGATCAATGTTAGATATAGAAAGATGAGCTATTAAGCAAGATTAAAAAATGAAAGTACTACTTGATAATTGGCCATGATTTCTTATGATCACAGGGGCACTACTGTCTGACAACTCCCAGGCATATTAATTAACACACATTTAAGGAACTAATTTCCCTATATTTGCAGATATGGCCAACATCCTTTGAATTATGGAAAATATGACAATTGCTCCACACGTGTTCTTTTAGAAAGCCTAATGCATTTACTAATTTCAGTAAAGCAATTGTATAAACAAAAAACAGCCATTTAAAGCTATGTAATATTTTTTCATTTGTACTTTCAATAGAATATTTAAATTATATTCTTTTGCAAGACCACGATATAAAGATATGCTTTGTAACCTAATTTAAATAAATCTAGATTACCTTGTAAATGAATAAAATGTAAGTGTGACACCTTACACAAAAATCAAGTAACCTAAACTGGAAAGCTGCCTTTATATATGGCAATTCCACCTGTGCATAAAAGTTGGCCCAGCAATAATTGTTGTCAATCAGGGTCAATACTTTTCTTGACACAGCACACTGACTCTTTCTTTTCACATTGAAGTAAGTGAGAATTTAAGATACCAAAGTTCTATGGCATAAAGCATAATCACAATAATTTTAGTTTGGAAAATATTTAATGCATATGTTACCAATCAACTTCTATGACTATAACATGAAATATCCTTCAATCATCTAATTTTAAGTATTGTAACATATAATGCATCTCCCAAGATAATCTGCTTGCAAATTATACACTTAAATAGAATGATTTGACCTACTAGGTTGCTAGATATAAACAACGTTTGAAGAATTTGTGTCAAAAATTATTTTTGTTTTAAAATAGTAGGGTATCAGTCATTCTTTCTGATGATAATTATATAGCAAGCAGAGCAAAAAGATATGCCTTTATTCTATAGAAAAATATCCATTTTGCTATTCATCTCGATGAATAGGAAGTACAATTAGCATGTTCAGAATGGTTTTCAGTCAGTAATATAAGAAGAGAGGGAGGTAGAATACACTACTATCTTATTCCATTATGAATTATTTCTAAGTCTGACAATAGAATACTTCTCAATAATTTTCACTTTTGCAGAAACTGACATAAGCATAAGTAGCTGGTGGCCAATATTGAATTGGTACAGTATATCCTTTATAGAAAGTGAAAGGCCAAGAAAAGAACAGTAAAACATGACCATATTCAGTGTCTACTTGATTTCTTCATGAGGTGGTAAAATTTTTTAAAGTTGATTGTTTTAATATTACTACAAAAACGTAACTTTGTTACCTAAATTAGATTATGCTTTAAAATAAATTCATTCATTAAAATTTTTTAAGTTGTATTCAATTTTTTAAATTGAATGGGAAAGTTTAGCTCCTTAAATATAACTTAGCAATTATTCTGTGGTGTATCTGAGTAGAAATGCAAGAAATGTTTGCTAAAACATGATTCTAAAAGCCATTTTAAGTTCAAATATGGTGTATATAGATATGACTTAGTTATTTAATCAGAACTGCATAACAACATCTTGATAGTTTAAGTTAAATATTTTCATATTTTTAAGAAATTATAATATCAATAATTTTATTATACTTTTTTGTTGTTAATCTTCACCCAAAGATATTTTTTCATTGATTTTGAGAGAGAGTGGAAAGGAGGGGGGAGAGACAGAGAGAGAGAAACATGGATATGAGAGAGACACATCAATTGGTTTCCTCCTGCATGCTCCCCAACCTGGGCCAGGGATCGAGCCTACAACTGAGGTAAGTGCCCTTGATGAGTATTGAACACGCGACCCTTCAGTTTGAGGGGTTGATGCTCTAACCACTGAGAAAAACTGGCCAGGGCTTATGATAATTTTCAATTTCATATTTTCTCAAATATAGCATCAGTCTAATAATAGATGCACTACATTGACTACAGACTATGGAACACTGAATCATTATTTTTAGAACTATAAAGCTCAAGTGAATCTGGACATATTAATACCTAGGTCCTGGGGTTGATGGTGGTGAGGTGAATGGATCTAGGTAAATATAAACATAAGTTAAATTGATTGTCAATGTTAAGATAATATTTTTAAAACTTCAATTAAAAACGTAAAAACATCATTCATTGCTAGTGGGAATGTAAACCGGTACAACCAGTATAGAAAACAGTATAGAGGTTCCTCAAAAAATTAAGAATAGAGTTACCATATGACTCCACAACCCCTCTTTTAGGTATCTACCTAAAAAATTTGAAGACATTTATTCACAAATATATATGATGGACCCCTATGTTGATTGCAACACTACCCACAGTGGCCAAGACATGGACACAACCGAAGCGTCCTACAGTAGATGACTGGATAAATAAGATGTGGTACATATATGCAATGGAATACTACTCAGCCATAAGAAAAGATGAAATAATTGCCATTTGCAACAATATGGATGGATCTTGAGAATATCATGCTAAGCAAAATAAGTCATTCAGAAAAAGCTAAGAACTATATGATTTCACTCATATGTAAAATTAAAACTGAAAGTCACAAATGAACAAACAAGACAAGCGAACACACAAAACTCATAGACACAGACAACAGTACGGTGGTTACCAGAAGGAAGGTGGTAGGGAATAGTAAAGGGTAAAGGGGTCAAACATATGGTGACAGAAGATTTGACTTTGGGTGGTGGGCATACAATATAATATACAGATAATGTATCCGAATTGTACAATCAAAATCTATACACTTTTATTATATATTAACCACTGTCACACAATAAATCTAATTTAAAAATAGAAAATAATAAATTTTAAAAAGTGAAATCAAAATGTAGGAGAAGTCAATGAAACTAGGCCTTGCAATATTTTGCTTTGCTTTGTTGACTAATTGTTGTGCTTTTGTATAAAAAGAAGCAGTAATTAATGCCAATTTTCTGCATTTTCTCAGTGCTCGGAAACACAGATTCATCAGTGCTCTAGCTGCTAATGTTGATTTTATAATCCCCCTTTAATGGAGTTATATCCCAATTATTCTGTAGCCACAGACAGTGGTTTTCTCTCAAATTATTATAATTTAGAATCAATATCTTGTTTGATTTCTGTTGTTGAGAGGTTGTAAGGGGAAACTATCTATTTAGTAAAATACTATAAGGAAGAGAAAGATATTCAGGAAGTTCCCTTTCACTGTCAGCACTCATATGCTAATGGCTGCTGAAAAACAATACTTTGAAAACCAGCTTCAAGATAATACATTACAAATAAATGCTTTTAAAAATTGCATTTGCTGTTCCTGTTAATTCAAAACAAGCTCTGTATTATCCAAGTATATATTATTCACAACCCCAAGGCACTCTGATGAAAGGTGTAATATTTCATTTGATTTTTTGTCAATCTAACATCGCAGCTCAAATTTGTTTTATGGAAAAGTATCACAGAACATTAGTGCATTTTTTCTTTGAGTTGTTGTATCTTACATGACACAATAATCATCCTATCTATCTTCAGTTTTATATCAAGTTAATCAATGATTCTCTAGCTGACAATTTGAAAAAGGCTCAATGAATTTATGAGATGATTCTACAACTTATTTTTAAAGGGGGAGGGCTTTAGAGGGCATTAGACACCATATGAGAAGTCCAACTAGACAGAAGGAGAGGTACTGCCCTCCCCAATCATACCAGATATCCAGATACCCATTGTGGATATTCCAGTCCTGCAAATGAACACCATGTGGGGCAAACTGCCCAGTAGAGTCCAGTCAATCCACAGTAGAAGTGCCTATCACATGCCAGACACTGTTTCCGGTACCAGGAATACAGTATTGAGCAGGGGTCCTCAAACTTTTTAAACAGGGGGCCAGTTCACTGTCCCTCAGACCGTTGGAGGGCCGGACTATAGTTTAAAAAAAACTATGAACAAATTCCTATGCACACTGCACATATCTTATTTTGAAGTAAAAAAACAAAATGGGAACAAATACAATATTTGTATTTGCATGTGGCCTGCGGGCCATAGTTTGAGGACCCCTGGTATTGAAAATAACCAGCAAAAGGTCTTAACTTCATGGAATACATAGACTTTTAGGAGCAATCCGAGAAATGCAAAGGAAGGAGCATAATTTAAAAATCTATTGTGTTAGTCATGGAGTAAAAGCTCCAACCATTTTGAGAGTTTGCAAAATCGGTCTACAGAGAAAATGAAGCCTTCTGTTGGTGTAGTAGATGCATTTACAGGGAAGACATTCCGTGAGGATTCTGATGCTATGTGACAATGAACTGGATGAAAATCTGCAACAAAAGATCAAAGGGAAATGGACCTCTCTGAAAGTACTTTCTTTATAAAACTGAACCCAACAGATAAATTTTCACAAAATTCCAGCATTGGAAATGGTGGTTTCTGCTGGCAAATGGACTCCCTTTCTGCGGTCAAGCTACACTGGCTTCTGCAGGTGTGCTAGTTTGTAAAATAAAAACTGTCATTCGCTCTCTGACGTTTGTCACTGTCAGGGAGGAACTCACATTTTGTCTCTATTTCAGCCATCCCTAGGAGATGCAAAGATCCAAGGCATCCATCCTCCTCTAGATACTCAAATGTTCCCCTATCAGGCTCAGTGATACTTATAAAAACCCATTTCTGAAAAATCTGAAAGTGAACATGTGAAATCTGTGGCAAGCTGTAAACAGAAGAACGTGTTTATTTTTTCCTTTTCAAGGAGGACTTATTTGGCAAACTCAAGGTTCTCACTTTTTTTAAAGAGAGCGAGTTGGAGGAAGGGAGGGAGGGAGGGAGGGAGGGAGAGAATGAGAGAGAGAGAGAGAGAGAGAGAGAGAGAGAGAGAGAGAGAGAGACCTGTGTGAGAGAGACACATCAATTGGTTTGCTTCCTGCACACCCCGACTGGGCAGAGATTGAACCTGAAACCCAGGTACATGCCCTTGACCAGGAATCTAACCCATGACCCTTTGGTGCTTGGGCTGATGCTCCAACCACTGAGCAACAACAGCCAGGGTGAGGTTCTCACTTTTACTTCAGATATTTTGTGCCATAAATTGATATAGTGTAAACCTTGTTATATGATCTGCATATACTCTTCCCAGCAATGGAGAAGAAAAGAAATGTTTGGAATTGTTGACATTAGGACTGGTGCTGCTAATATTTAGGCAGAACCTTGAGTATCTGAACGTGGTTTGATTGAGATGCTACTACAGTTAGTGACTAAATATTTTCAACATAAAAAGTAGACAGTTTAGTAAACATAATTGCATTTATTTAATATTTGTGTATGAAAAAAATGAAGGCAGGGCACTTAACATTTTAAAATGTTTCTAGACTAATTAACTAATAGTGTTTTGGCTTTACTTTTGAGTATATTTAATATTAAGTAACCAGTAACACAAATAAAATGATTTCTTCTTTTGTTGTGAATAACCATTAGAAAATAAGGAACAAGTTTATGAGTAAGTGTGAGTACATAATGGGATAATAGCAACCATTGGAAAGACCTGAGGGGGGACGGAAATCTAGAAATTATTTCATAATATGATACTAAGACATGGAAGCAGAATATGAAATGTCAGTGCTGTGTTACATCATCATATGAATTCATATGCACAAGAACTGGACAGGAAGACTGAAAAAGTTGGTGTTTTAGTGAAGTATTTCCTTTACTGCTATATCCATGTACAATAACCTACAATCCAAACAAAACCAATACAATTTAAGTAAAATAAGCCAGTCAGAGAAAGATAAATATCACATGATCTCACTCATTTATGGAATATAATGAACAACATAAACTGATGAACAAAAACAGATCCAGAGACAGAGACAGAGAAGCATGGATCAGACCCTCAAACCTCAGAGGGAAGGTAGGGGAGGGTGGGAATAAGGGGGAGAGATCAACCAAAGGACTTGTATGCATGCATATAAGCCTAACCAATGGACACAGACACCAGGGGGGTGAGGGCATGAGTGGGGGGGGCAATGGGGCGATAAGGACACATATGTAATAACTTAACCAATAAAGAAAAAGATAGAGTGTGTGTATTTGACTACTTCCTGTGGCAGGCAAATTAAACATTAAATTAATCTTAAGTTCTTAATTCTTTTTCTGGTATGTGGCAAGAGTGGAAGCTTAGCATGAGTGTCCTGTGAGTCTTCTCTCACTTAATAAAATGGATTTAATACCCTAAATAGGGGGTCTATTAGCCTAAGAAAACCATATTTAATGCCTGATTATGTCCATTTGTAGCTTCACAATCTTTATGACCCTCACTATTTAACACTTGCCTTAAGCTTTTTCACACTTAACCAATATCCATAAAATGCAGAGAATAATAATGTCTGATTTGCCAAACAAACACAGTTGTGGTGATGATCAGATGATATAATAATGCACTTGTGAGCTATACAATTGTATAAGGACATGTGTTGTTTTATGATCTGGACAAAATAACTAGTTTAGCAAGCTCTTGCCAGAGCCCTTGTGCCACAGTGCATCTGATCCACGTTTGCATGCTCAATTTGTTTGGGTTCTAGTCAGGAAAATGCTAAGTTCTACACATTCATAGAACACTAACTCCATGACTGAGAACAGCTGCCTTAGACCAGTATTTCCCAACAGGAAGTGTTCAAAACTTCAGCTGTTCCTTTGAGCATGCTCAGGTTCCTTTCCTCTCTGAGTTGGCCTGTTTCCCAATAGTTCCCTAATAATCTGCTTGTTTCTCTCCCACTCTTGTAACATCCACTTAAAAGCTTCCCCCTAATTTGGCACCACCAGACTACATAATAAATATCCTACCCTTTGACACATCATACCATCACATTTTCTTTTCTTCTTTAAGATTTATTGAGTTATAATTGACAAAGCTATAAGATATTTAAAATGTACATCATGATGAGTTTATATATGTATAGATTGTTAAAGCAGTCATCCCATCTAGTTAATTAAAACATCCATCAGCCCACATATGTATCTTTTTATTTTTTGGTGAGAATATTTAAGTTCTACTCTCTTAGCGAATTTCAATTATATGCTACAGTGTTATCAACTATAGATGGTTTTGCAAACATGTGTTGAGAAGTCTCTTGTAAAAATATGTTCTTGTCTGATCCCTTTGTCTTCTATTTTATTTTTTCCTATTTGTAGTGACTTTGCATTGTGTTAACTTGGGTTAACTAGAACTATAGTCTGTGAATTCCCTTACCTACAGACTTCCAGGCTGATGTTGGTCTCAGTAAAAATGTGCATGCTATTTAGAGGGTAGAAGTGAAGGTATAGACATTGTAGGCTTTAAAGGATGATAAAGGGTGGGCTGCTTGTTGCTTATATGTGTTGTCACTGATGTGCTGGCTCAGTATGGTACCAGGCATGCAACTCTTAAATATATATATATATGAGAGAGATATAGAAACATCAATGATGAGAAAGAATCATTGATCGGTTGCCTCCTGCACTGGGGATCGAGCCCACAACCCGGACATGTGCTCTGACCTAGAATAGAATCCGGGACCCTTCAATCTGCAGGATGATGCTCTATCCACTGAGCAAACCAGATAGGGCAAGTATGCAACTCTTTTCTCTGCCACATCCCTCATCTCCGAATCCTGGACCAGGGTTTGGAGTAACTCTATGGGGAAGATGCCCAGCTGATTCTACAGCCAACCCACATCATTAAAGATGGAGTTGATAAGAGACAGGAATACATTCTGGTTTGTCTTCATTTCCTTCAGTTTGTCCTCACAGGTTTCAATGTGTCCAGTTTGTCCTTGGGAATCCCAGTTTCCTTTGTTCTCTGCCACATTGAGTCCACCTTTCTTTCTTGACTGTTAGCCCTGCTAACTTAAAGCACAACACCAGATACAGAAGCAGGAGCCTTTATATAAAATGTTTGACCAACTTCCACACTAGCATAATATATCATTCCAGAATAGATCCTTTATTCTCTCTCACTCCTAGTGGTTCTGCATGTCTGATCAAGCCTTGACTCCTATGTTATCTGTGATCATCAGCATCTAAGATGGTCCCAGATGGCCCCCGCTTTCTGTTATTCACACCCTTGGGTGGTCACCTTCCACATTGTTTTAAGGTTGGTTTGTGTAGTAAATAGAATAACACAGAAGTGACAGTATGTGCCTTTGGATTCTGTAAGTCATAAAAGGAACTGTGGCCTCTCTTCTCTCTCTCTCTCTCTCTCTCTCTCTCTCTCTCTCTCTCTCTCTCTCTTTCCTCTCTTTCTGGGATCACATGCTCCAGGAGGAAAACGGGTATCATACCATGAGCCATCCTATGGAGAGGCTTACATTTTGTGAAACTGAGGCCTCCTGACAATAGGCATGTGCGTGAGCTTGGAAGCACATCCTCCAGCTCCCATCAAGGCTTAGGTAACTGTAGCTTCAACCTACATCTCTTTTTTTAAAAAAATATATTTTATTGATTTTTTACAGAGAGGAACGGAGAGGGATAGAGAGTTAGAAACATCGATGAGAGAGAAACATCGACCAGCTGCCTCCTGCACATCTCCTACTGGGGATGTGCCCGCAACCAGCCTACGTGCCCTTGACCGGAATCGAACCCGGGACCTTTCAGTCCGCAGGCCGACACTCTATCCACTGAGCCAAACCGGTTTCGGCATACATCTCTTTTTGTTTGTTTGTTTGTTTGTTTGTTTAAAGCATTACATATAGTAGTACATATGATATGTCTCCTTCCCCCCCACACATTGACCTCCTCCTGGCCACCCCCACCCTACAAGCAGATGTCCTCACCACCCCCGTGTCTTGCGTCCATTGGTTATGTTTATATGCGTGCATACAAGTCCTTCCGTTGATCTTTTACCCACCCCACGAGCCCTCCCCTGCCTTCCCGCTGTAGTTTGACAGTCTGTTCGATTCTTCTTTGCCTCTGTATCTATTTCTGTTCATCAGTTTATAATGTTCTTTATATTCCACAAATGAGTGAGATCATGTGGTATTTATCTTTCTCTGGCTGGCTTATTTCACTTACCATAATGCTCTCCAGGTCCATCCATGCTGTTGCAAATGGTAAGAATTCTTTCTTTTTTACACCATCTTGATTGCAAACTCATAAGCGATTCTGAGTCAGAACCACACAGCTAACTCACTCCAAATTCTTTAATTTCACAAACTGTGAGTTAATAAATGTTTATTGTTTTAAACTACTACATTTGGGGAATTTGTTTTATAGCAATAGATAATTAAATTATTTGAATGTAGCTATTGAGACCACAGTCTAAGTAAAAAATCCAAATATTTCTAAAATCATAAAACCCTTGTCACAGCTTTTAAACATATTAGTCATTTACTGAAAGAACCCACAGAATCATCATGTAATGAAATAAAAGTAGACTTTTTCTCCAGATGATCATTAACAAAATTCTTAAGATACTCTAGACACATACAACACTATATGAAATTATTTCTTAGTAAATAAATTCTAGAGTTTTTTAAAAATAATTACTAAATAATAAAATTTATTCAAATCCAATCATTTGAATGGCTTAGTAGTAGGAAAAACAAAATAAAGTGAAAACATTACAGAGAACACCCTAGGACAGGGGTGGGCAAACTTTTTGACTCGAGGGCCACAATGGGTTCTTAAACTGGACCGGAGGGCCGGAACAAAAGCATGGATGGAGTGTTTGTGTGAACTAATATAAATTCAAAGTAAACATCATTACATAAAAGGGTACGGTCTTTTTTTTTTTTTTTAGTTTTATTCATTTCAAACGGGCCGGATCTGGCCCGCGGGCCGTAGTTTGCCCACGGCTGCCCTAGGATCAAAATGCTTAAGAAAAACATGCAGAGCCCTGGCTGGTTTGGCTCAGTGGATAGAGTGTCAGCCTGTGGACTGAAGCGTCCCGGGTTTGATTCCGAGTGGAGGGGGGGATGGGAGGGGATAAGGACACATATGTAATAACTTAATCAATAAAGAAATTAAAAAATAATACATCATTAAATAAAAAAGAGCATATTCCTGGGTTGAGGGTTCGATCCCCAGTAGGGGGCATGCAGGAGGCAGCCTATCAATGATTTTCTCTCATCATTGATGTTTCCTTCTCTCTCTCTCTCGCCCTCCCACTCTGAAATCAATAAAAATATGTTTTTAAAAAAGAAAAGCATGCAGGGTTTTAGAGGTCTTACTTGAGCTTCATTTTATTCCATTGAAGTTATTTAAAATTGAATAAAATACCATAATTAGTACTCTGGTGTCCATTGCCTATATTTCCTTTTAGGTTGTTTTATGCTCTATTAGAACTCAATTCTAAGTGCAATTTCTTCTAATCCTTCAATTGCATGGCTTTTTCCTTAATGCCACAGAACACAACCATAATGAAAAGTGAGGAAGTAGAAAACAAGTTGAATTAACCTCTTACTTCAGTGAATACATTGAAATAAAATGGGAACATATTATATTAGATTCACTACCTTTCTGATAACTGACTCTTCTAGTAATTATTTTTAAAGAAATGGTTTAAGGGAGTGTGACTTCAGATATTTCAAATAAAATCATGCCAGTCCACAATACTTAAAAAAACAAACAAAACAAGACAAAAAGCAACAAAAACAACAACAAAAAACACTGTCCTTTGGGATGCTGCCCTGAGTGCAAGCCCTCCCTAAGCCCGCTACATTCATTTTCTACCACCTGTCTATTTTTTAAAAAATATTTTTATTGACAACAACAACAAAAAACACTGTCCTTTGGGATGCTGCCCTGAGTGCAAGCCCTCACTAAGCCCGCTATATTCATTTTCTACCACCTGTCTATTTTTTAAAAAATATTTTTATTGATTTCAAAGAGGAAGTAGAGGGAGAGAGAGAAAAAACACACATCAATGATGAGAGAGTCATTGGTCGGCTGCCTTCTGCACGCCCCACACTGGGGATTGAGCCCACAACCTGGGCATGTGCCCTGAACAAGAATTGAACCGTGACCTCCTGGTCCATAGGTCGATGCTCAACCAGTGAGCCATGCTGGCCAGACTACCTGTCTATTGTGAGTGTGCCTAATGAGTTAGGATATTTAAAGTCCATGTCAAAATCAAGTATGAGCAAAAGACTCAAAATAATGCAGTCACAGTAATTTTATCTGTATTTACATTTAAATATATCTTTTTTTATTTTGTATAATTAAAACATTAATAGTTATATGAGGAGTTATAAATGGGAAGATTTAATAACCTATCTCTTCCACGCTTTCCTGAAGAATAAACACTTATAGTCTGCTAAATGCCCTTCACTTATTTCTTCATATTTACACACACATATAACACACATCAATACATACACATACAACACACCACACATACAACACATCACACATATACCAGTATGTATACATACACATACAATACACCATACTTATATTATTAAATATGTAGTATACATACATATGCAACACACCACATACACATATAACACACTGCACATATGGCTATCAAATATGGGTGTGTGTGATGTTAGATGAACATGTATAAATTTCCACGTGTATAAATTTGGAGTTTCAGCCAGAATACAGGAATGACATTATTTTCATTAACAGCTACAGGCATTTTGGTTAGGACAAGGCACTATCTTCTGTGTCTTGTGCTACATGTAGAATTTGCTATAAATGAGATAAGTAATTGCCGATTGCTACATGCCATGTTGATATGTCAGCTACTACTTCTGTTAATGGTTTCCATAGAGTGGTTTTATAGCAAGACTTGAGAAACTGGTGTTGATATTGGTGTTTTATAATGCATAAGGACTTAGTGATAATAGCTTATGGCACATGCCATCGACGAGTAGAATGGGAACTAACAGCAGTCTCTAAAGCCTCACCTGGAAGCTCTCCACATTGCAACCCAATTTTATCAATTTCTTCACTGTGGTATTTAGGAGCCTTATTTCACTCAGATGTCATCTTAAGCAACTTTTAGGTCTCTCCTTCTGAATTAGTTATCTATTACTACTTTTAAAATTACCCTAGCACTAAGTATCTTTTTAAAAATGTTTTTATTGATTTTTAGACAGGAAGGGAGAGGGATACAGAGAAAGAAACATTGATGAGAGAGGAACATCATTAATCGGCTTCCTCCTGCATGCACCCCCACTGGGGATCAAGCCCGTAACCCTGGCATGTGCCCTGACCGGGAATTGAATCTCTTGGTTCCCGAGTCAATGCCCAATCGCTGAACCACATCGACTGGGCAGCACTAAGTATCTTAAAACAACATTTACTATCTCACAGTTTCTGTGGATCAGGAATCCAAGCACAGCTTAGCCAGATGACTCAGCTCAGGGGCTCTCACAGGCTGCAAAGTGTTAGCTCAGGCTGTAATCATTTCAAGGCTCAATGCGGGTGGGGTGTAGATGTTTCCAAGTTCCCTGTTGCTTTCAGGAATCAGTTCCTCTCTGGCCATTGGCTAATGACCTCCCTCAGTTTTTTTTTTCCATGTGGGTTCCTCCATAAGGCAGCTTACAAAATGGCAGCTGGCTACATCAGAGCAAGAAAGAGCAAGAGAGAGTGCAAGCAAGACAGAAGCCAGAGTCTTTTATAACCTAATCTTGGAAGTGACACCCCATTACTTGTGCCTTATTATTTTTTAAGACAGCATGAAAAAAGAAAATTATAGACCAGTATCTCTCATGAATATACATGGAAACTTCTTGGCAAAATACTACTAGCAAATAAAATCAGCAATGGAAAAGACTGACTCAATTATTGAAAATCAACTTAATCACAGTCTTAACAGGCGAAAGAAGACAAAATCACATGATTGTATCACTTGATTCAGGAAAAAGTACTTGACACAATTAAACACACATTTGTGAAAAAAACTCTTAGAAACCTAGAAATAGAGAAAAACTTCCCCAAGTTTAAAAAACATCTACAAAAAATCCTTCAACCTTATTTTACTACTAGAGGCTTCGTGAACTCAAGGGGATCCCTCAGCCGAACCTGCACCCTCTCTCAGTCCAGGAGCCCTCAGGGGATGTCTGACTGATGGCTTAGGCCTCTGTGGTAGGTGACTGACCGGGTGGGCCGATCAGGGATGGACGGGCCTGCCCTAGCCTCTCCCTCCCCCAATCTCCCTGATCGCCACCACCCCCAATCACTGTCCCCTCCCTCTGCCCGCTGGCACTTGTCATGGCTGGCCTGGCACCACCTGCTCGCCAGCCCCACCCCCCACCGACAGGTTGGTTTGCCATTCAGTTGATTTGCATACTACACTTTTATTATATAGGATTAGAATCAAGTCACTGGGTATAGCCCACACAAGGGGAATGGATCATACAGGGAGTGGATACCAGGAAGCTGGGGCCATTTTAGAAGTTGCCTACAATACCATTTTTTCCATGATCTGAAAGCTTCTTTACTTGCCAACGAAATACTTGGAGACTATTTGTGCTTATGATTAAAAAATAATCATTTTAAATTTTTTCTTCTTTATGCATCTAATCTGATCTAACCTAAAATCGTATGTTTAATTAGAAGCTGGAAATAATTTAGAGTATGTGAAATTCAAAGCATTCAACTTATTAATTAATGTGTTTTCAGACTTTTTAATTTCCATTTTCAAATTAAAAGTCAGAGTTGATCAAATGTCTTTTTGTTATCTTCTTTAGTGTTTTCATCAACTGTAGATACAACCCCTTTTGCATTGCTGATATTAATTACTGTTCTCTCTCTGTGTGTGTCATTGATCAATCTCACTATTAGCTTGTCAATTTCATGAGTCTTTGTTAAGAACAAACCTTTTACTTTGTTGATCCTTTATTTTATGTGTGCCTTCTACCATTAACTATCTTTTTGGTTTTTTTCTTGTACATATCTTTGGGTTTGTTTTGTTCTCATTTCTTTAACTTCTTAGTATGGATGTTTAGCTTATTAATTTTCAGCATTAAAAAAATACCCTTTGAGACAGCATGAAGGGACTCCAAGAGTATTATGCTAAGCGAAATAAGCCAGTTAGAGAAAGACAAGTATCACATGATCTCACTTATATGTGGAATACAATGAATAAAATAAACTGATGGAACAAAATAGATCCAGAGACATGGAAACATGGAACAGACTGATGAATCTCAGAGGGAAGAGGGGAGGGGGACAGGAAAAGATTAACCAAAGAATTTATATGCATATATGAATGCCTGGGGTAAAGCAGAAACTGGTTGGCAGGGGCTACGGGGAAGAAAAAAATGAGGGA
>NW_005871068.1:4341567-4383082 GCF_000147115.1 Myotis lucifugus
GTAATACTCTCAACAATATAATATATAATATATATATATATATATATATATATATATATATATATATTCTCAGCTTAGGGATATTACACTATATCCAGATCAATAAATAGAATGTTACTGAGCATACCAAAAGTTCCTTTGTGCCTTCTCCCAATCATTAAGCCCTTTTTGCTCTCTAAAGCCAAGTTTTACTAGGCCAGATCAGAGCAGCATTAGTCTAGGGCTAATGTCCCCCATATTGAAGCACAATTCCTCTGAGTAATCTACGTTTGTCCTATGAATTAAGAGCTTTTCTAGCCTGGCTAGTGAATCTATATGAGATCTGAGTGCTGTTTCCTCTCATCTTTTCAGATGGTTTTCTCCACAGCCTTGGGTAATATTCTTACATGCCTATCAGTACACTGAGGAACACTTGAGGAGGACCCTTTGCAGATCTCCTGGGTTTTCTCTCTTTATTTTCCATTAGTTTGTCCTGAAAACTCCAGCCACAATGTTTTTCCTGAATTATTAACTCCATTTCCAAAAACCTGGCTTTCCCCCTCCCTATACCATGGCTCAGGCATTCTCCCAAGACAATAACCTGGGATAATCACAGAGCTCATCTGATTTTTTTTCTACTTCTCAGGGATCACTGTACTTTCTTGCCTGGTGTCCAGTGTCTTCAAAACCCTGGTTTCTTTTATGTTTTTTTTCTATTGTTCCTTTTTCTTTTCCCCGGTAAAATAATAAATTCAATTCCCGACTTCATCTTAGAAGCACCAGAATATCTAATGAATATTTTAAAGAATGTTTAGCCATTTTTTACATGACTCAATATTAAAAGTAATCCCTTGATTGTATTATTCCTAGTTCTTTCTATAGCAATATGTTACTCAATTAAAGTCAATTGGCATTTTGTCAGCTGAGCTAAATCTCTACGATTTATAAGTCAAAGCTAGTTAATCTTGAGATAATGCCATCTTTTAAAAACTGATTAATGCTAAGGACCTTCCTTTTGGAAAATAATGTACTAAAATCTAAATTTCTGTATTATATATCGAAGAGGTTAAGGATTTCTGGAAGTCTAATAACAGATCCAAATGGAAACTTACTTTGTGCCATTTGGCCCAGGTAGAGCACACTACCATTCCTCTGCTTCCTCACCTACCCTGTTATCGTTTTCAGGTGAAACTGTTACTTTTGTTGATGCAATTGAGGTATGCAATTGATTTCTCATTCTTAATATGAGTAGGCAGTCAAAAACAAGTATTTGAGGAAAGCTTCAAACATGGAAAGAAAAGACAAAAATAAGCAGAAACTAGGTAAAAATGATGTAGGAAACAAGAACATGCAAGCAAAAGAAGAAACTTCAAGTAAATATAGTTAATGCATTAAGAAAAATAAGGAAATCTGTTGATAAAATAGCATTCATCAGAGATACTGTGTGCTTGGAACTGAAAAGAATACTTATAAAGAAGCATATGAAGAAAAAAGTCTTAGATATTAAAAATATCAGGACCGGAATAGAAATTCAATAAAATAAAGTCAATAAAATCTCCCCAAAGTAAAAAACAAACAAAAACAAAAAATACCTCAAAGAGGTGGAAGTAGGTGAGAACAGGTAAGAATAGCAAAGGGTCAAATCAGAAAGTTTATATCTAATGTGTATAAGATACAGAAAGATAGTAGAGAGGAGAAAACCACTGACAGAGACAAATATATTTCCAAGAAATTAGAGGCATAAATGTTAATATTAATAGACCCATGTAGCCCAAAAGAGAGAATAGTAAAGACTACACTAAGAACCACCATCCCCAAATAGTATAAGGTGAAGGACAAAAGGAAAAACCAACACATTGTAAAGGTTACTTGCAAAGAGTTGGAGATTATCATGGCACAGAAATTCCCAATGCTAACATGTAAAACTAGAAGACAATTTGGGCTTACCTTCAAATTTCTGAAAAAAATTATATTCAAACTAGAATAATATAAACTGGCAAACAAATGTGAGGGCAAAATACAGACATTTTCCTACTTATAGAAACAATTTACCCTCAAAACAATTAGCCATCCATGGAAACTACTGGGGGATTTAATCCACTAAACGAAGGCAATACAACAAGAGAGAAAAAGGTATGAATTCCAGAAGGCAGGAAACAACCGATCTAACTCAGATGAAAAGCAAAGAGAAATTCTAGAATGAAGGCAAAGGAAAATCTCAGGATGACCGTTATGCAGCATGCTAGTCAAGATTGAAGTGGGTGAATCATCAATAAAGAAACTCCATAAAGAAAATAAAAATGTTACATTAAACTGTGTAAACAATATTGCTGAAACTCATTTTACAGAGATTGTAGAACCTTTGGGAAGAATTAGCAGTAGGTACATAAAAAACAAAGAAAATACTTTTCCTCAGGAAAATAAAAAGTTCTACAAGCAAGGATCTATTATCATCATATATTATTTGTCTTGGTAATAGAAAACCTTTGTAATGTCAAAATAATATTAATATTGGGTAACCCCCAAATTGTGATATAATTATACTAGAAATATGAAGAAAATTGGCAGGAGATGGAATGGCATAAAATATTACATTCCATAAAAAGAAATTGCCATAATAGGAAAACAATGCACAAGTTATAAAATTGATGAGCCAAGATAAATCGCTATATGCATGTTATTTAGAAAAATGGAGGTAAGTAGATGTAGATAATACTAAAAATTAGAAAAGATGGCTCCTTGGGCATGATGATTGAGGAGAGAAAAAGGTGGAACACGCAGCTAGTCTTTGTTTTTGCAAGTGTTTTAGATTATTTGCTTTTCTAAGCTGTGCATGCAGCACATTAATAAAATAATAATTGTCATAGAAAAATCAAGATGGAGGAGAGGTTGATATCCCAACCCATGTCCCTTTAGCCCACATGAGTCCACTGGCCTCTATGGTAGATGATTCCCACACAATTCCTACTGCAAGGCTTGAGTATCTCTTCTCTAAGAGGTTTCTTGACAGCACCAGGTAATGCTTATTGTAAACAAGAGTAATGATAAGAGAAGAGTCCCTAATATATCCAATCCCAAACATTAAACAATAAGTATAGTTATATGTGGTAAAATGTTCCAGCCTCTTATTCATCTAGACAGACATGATTTTGAGCCGTGTTTCCATGTTTCTCGTAGTTTGTCAGATCGGATGTTCCACATCAGACTGAGCTCCAGTTGCCCAGAGCAATTACCTACCCATTAACATCCTCCGTTGGTTTTGCTCACTTTCCTCACTTTCTTACTTATGCTCCCAAATAAACTGCATGTACCCAAGTCTTTTGGTTGATATCTACGTTTGGGGGAACCCAAACTAAGACAAATGATTAGAAGATGTTTGTCAATAATACCAACTTATATCCCCCTCTTTTATCTTTGTTGTTATTGTTTATTTTAATCTTGCTACTGTCTTATAGATTAAAGAACTTTACTTCTACAATTGATCTTTAAAAAACTGAAGTCAATAGAACCTTATATATCATAAAGATTTATGACATGCAATCAAGCATTCCAAAGCAGAATTAAAAGTTGAGCTTAGATATATATGGTGAATATTTTGTCATCCACTCTACTTAAACTTCAGTATATCACTTAACAGCTGAGAGATGCGTAATGACATATGTAGACTGTAACAATCTTTAGTATACTCAAAATAACAATATTTACTTATTCATTCATTCATTTATTCATTTGCTGATCTGTTTGCAATGGTTTTAATATATATCTAAAGATTCTTTGAACTTCTCTTATTACATGGTAGGGTTTGTGTTTGCTCTCCTTGACTCTGGATTGGCCTTAGTGATTTCTTTATGACTATTCAGAATCATGTCATGTGGATTCTGAGGTTAGGTTAGCTCTCACTTGGTTCTCTTTCACCTGGTTCTTTTGGAATACCTGTTCTCTGTATGCCCTCTTTTGGGATGCTTCCCCCTCAAAATGTAGCATCATTCCATGAGAAACCAAAACTATTAGGAAAAGCTGTTTATAGGTGTTTCAGTCAAGAGTAATATCACATAGCCTATTTTCCAGACATGTATGTGAAGGAACTTCCAGATGATTATAGCTCTCAGCCATTACATTATCCTTAGACTTTTTGAGTCTTGCCATCTGAGGGCTCAGCCATCATAGACCAGAGATAAACCATCCCTGCTATGCCCTAGCTCAGTGGTCAGCAAACTCATTAGTCAACAGAGCCAAATATCAACAGTACAATGATTAAAATTTCTTTTGAGAGCCAAATTTTTTAAACTTAAACTATATAGGTAGGTACATTGTTATTAACTTAATTAAGGTACTCTTATGCTGGCCTTTGCTAAAAACGTCCTCAATCTGATTGAGGTACGCTCACTGAGGTCGACCCCTTCCAACTCTCCCATCCACACTCGTCTTGTATACTTGTTTCGTCTATCTCCTTTCGTTCATCCTTTCTATATGTCCAAACCATCTCAACATACCTTTCTCAATCCTTGACACTACATCTTCTTTCACTCCACAATGTTCCCTAAAATTAACTTAATAAACTTTACTTAAAGTTTTCAGTCTTAGTTAAACTACAGGTACATTGAATAAAACTTGATATACTTAATAATGATATTATTTATTGATAAAATTAAATTCCTTATAATTTACCTTACAATGACCATAAAATTAAATCATGACAATGACTAACAAACACTAATGTGAACAATGGCCTTGCATCTCCTTGGAAAGTTTGGGTAAGTCAGGTTTGTATGTTGTTGTTTTTAATTTTAGGCGTGATTCCAGGTTCTCATCAATAAGACGGTTTCTCAATTTACTCTTGATAAGGTTCATGCTTGAAAATGATTGTTTGCATAAATATGTAGACTCGAATAAGGAAAGAACAGCAAACACTAGTTTTTTAAGTTGATTATATGAGTCAGGAATACTATTCCAGGTGTTAAAAATCAACATATCTTCTTTCTCCAGGTCTTTCAAAGCAGACCACTTGTGCTGTGAACTAAGTTCACATTTGTTTTTCTCCAATATTTATATATCAGCACAAAGACGTTCAAATTTCGAGCTCCACAGTCCCTTGTTTTTTAAATCCAGCAATTGCATTTCAATGTTGCCAATGTCAATATTAAAGGGAGAAAAATTTAATTCTGTTACAGTAGCATTGAGAGGTTTTTTAACAAAGGCTAATGTCACTTTGCTGTTTCTGAATTCCTGAAACCTGTTGAGAAAAGCTTCCCTCATATTTAAAATACCGCACGTGGTATTTTGTGGAAGAGCTACACTCAAGGGGCCAAAGAGCTGCATGTGGCTCGTGAGCCGCGGTTTGCCGACCACTGCCTTAGCTAAATATCTAATCCACTGAATCTATGCATATGGTTGCTTTACTCTAAAAAAGTTTTAGGATGGTTTGTTACACAGCAACAGTAACTGAGACATATTAATTTACATTAAATAATTACAAAAAATGCATATTGTGGTATATGCTATTTAGTTCATTAAGATTATAAAGAGTAAGTTCTTTGAACATTCTTGTTCCTGACAGCATTGGTAAAGAAAACTGCATCAATTCACCTCCATTGTCCTTTTGGGGTGAAGAAGAGTATGTCTTCTTTAAACAGGGAAACAGAAAAAAAACAGGATTAGAAACCAAAAGGCATAGCACACATTGTTATTAAAAATGTCTGAACTGAGAAAGAGAACATAATTAGTAATAAGAAAACCTGCACCATATATGATGGAAATAAATGCAGATCTTTAATTTGTGAAGAATACTGAGTATTTATTGGAGCAACTTGCTGTTATGAAAGTCTTTTTTTTTTTAAATCACTATGGCATCCAGCGCAATGCTCCAAAGGGATTAATTTGGTAGGAAATTAAATGCTTTGCCTAGATACAAGATCTTTTAAAATTATATATGTGCCAAATTGTACTAAAGTAATTGGGTAGCTGAGGATATCTGCTGCAATAAATTCAAATAGTGAATTTCAATTTAAATTAATACCAGACACCAGATCAAAAAGAATCTTTATGTTCTTCCTGTTTTGCACGGAGAAAAGCCTGAAAATAGTTCAGTTTAACTATTAAAAAATTATTTGAAAATTGCAGTAGTCTAATTGCAAAGTAATATCAAATGCTATTTAATGAAGTAGAGCCACAATTTATATGAAAAGAAGATCTAAGGGCTTTGAGGTCAGTTCCTAGATTGGGCTATCTTGGAGAGGGTGATGTCTAAATCTTAAGAGTTGATCTGACTCTATCAAGTTATATGTGAATAAACTGGTCAGATTACTTCTTGTTTGCTTGTTTCAGAGATCAGAAACAGTATGACAGATAGATGCCAATACCTCACTGTCTATATCAGGTTGAATGCACATATGCAAGCCAGCCATTAGTGCTTATCACTGCATAAAGAAGAGTAAATTTGGGTCGCAGGATTTTCTTGATTAAATTTAATAAGGGCATTTGTTGAAGATACTGTATATCATGATTTATAAGGGCCAGAGCCTTTCAAGAGCTAGTGAGCAATGAACAGCTTTTAGATAAAGCCTAATTTAACTGAAAGACATTTATAATCTCACTATCTAATCCAGCTACATAATCTTGATCATAAAGTTTGTAAGATGCCAGTAACTATTCCTTTCAGGGTATATTTAGAACTTCAGTTTACTTAAGGAAATATCTTTTAAGAGTTTTTCCCCCTTTTCCCTCCTAAGGGGTTTTAATTGCTAGAGTGATCAAGAAACAAAATGTGTATAAGCTGGTATTAATGGCAAATTCCAGCTCTGGCACTTACCATACTTATTAACTATCTCACCTGGGTCAAGGTATCTGGCTCATCTGAGCTGTAGATACTTATCCTATTTAGTGGGAAGAAAATAATACTACACATAGTTGCTTGAAAAATAAAATAAATTTATTTTAATAACACCTACTGTTATTTGACACATGGTAGCTTCTACCCCCTACTAACATCTAGCCCAGTGCTACAAAATCATAACTACATCTGCCAAACTCTAGACAAGAACCAATTAGGTCTAGATTTAGAGAAAAGCCTTGTGAGCAGATTTAGGTAGTATTTTGTAACTGATGGGATGAGATGAGAGAGAGAACCAAATTTTAAACATGACTAGTTATTCAGCTGTGAAAGGTAGAAATACAATATGTTTAGGGATTCTCCTTTAATATCTCATAAAGTTAATACATATTGACTGTCTATAATGAGCCAAATATTATTATAAGGAGTCTGTACATATGTTTTATCTTACTGCATACCTATTAAAACCATATGAGATAGGTAAATGATTCTCCTCTTTACAGAGGGTGTAATGGTCTGTGGTAAAGACAAAGAAGTTTAGGATCATACTCAGAAGATCGTGTAACTACGGGAGCCAGAATTTCACCCAGGCAGTCATATTCCAGAATCCATTCTTTTAACTACTGCTTAATTAGTAAATACAGTCTCAGAAGACACTAATCAAAATCCTATGTAATAAAAACCTAATATGCTAAGTGTCTGGTCATCCAGGCAGCCATTCAACCAATCAAAGCATAATATGCTAATGATATGCTAAGGCCGCTCAATTGCTTGCTATGACATGCACTGACAACCAGGGGGCAGACGCCCTGACCAGTAGGTTAGCTTGCTGCTGGGGTCCAGCTGATCGGGACTGAGAGAGACGGGCCAGACACGCCCTGGAGCCCTCTCATGGTCCCTCCCCAGCTGGCCAACCTCCCACATCCCTCCCCGGCCCTGATTGTGCACCGGTGGGGTCCCTCAGCCTGGCCTGCATCCTCTCGAAATCCGGGACCCCTTGGGGCATGTTGGAGAGCCAGTTTTGGCCCAATCCCGCAGGCTAGGCTGAGGGACCCCACTGGTGCACGAACTTGTGCACAGGGCCTCTAGTGGGGTTATAATGAGGGAGGAGGAGGAGTTTCAAGAATGAAGGAAATGGTCAGAATGCCTATCCTATACAGACAGTCCTCGGGTTATGTCGGACTCAACGTACGTCGTTTCATGGTTACGTTGCCATCTTTCCATTTATTTATAAAAAAAAAGTTCCATCATTTCGACGTATGTACATATGTGCTTTATGTTTTTTATTATTTATTTACCACAAGTAAAGGTCAGGAATTGTTATCTTTCTTTTAATTTTTTTTTACTGTTTCACTTCATTACTGCTGTGTATGTGCTCCATGTGAGTGACATAGGTGCTTATGTAGGTGGGTTGTGACTTACGGCAAAAATCGCTTTATGTCGTGCTGTGGGAACGGATCTCTGACATAACCTGAGGACCTACTGTATAATAAAAGGCTAATATGCAAATCGACCAAACGGCGGAACAACTGATCACTATGATGTGCACTGACCACCAGGGGGCAGACGCTCAATGCAGGAGCTGTCCCCTGGTGGTCAGTGCACTCCCACAGGGGGAGCACCGCTCAGCCAAAAGCCCTGAGCCAGGCTCATGGCTGGCAAGCACAGCGTACGGTGGCTGGAGCGTCTCCTGTCTCCGTGGCAGTGCTAAGGATGCCCCACTGGCAGCTGTGGGGAGTGGGCCTAAGCTTTCAGTTGGACATTCCCCCAAGGGCTCCTGGACTGCGAGAAGGTGCAGGCAGAGCTGAGGGAACCCCCCATCCCCCAAGAGCATGAATTTCATGCCCTAGGCCTCTAGTCATCAATAAATCAAGAAACAACAAATGCTGGTGAGGATGTGGAGAAAAGGAAACCCTAGTACACTGCTGGTGTGAATGCAGACTAGTGCAGCCACTGTGGAAAACAGTGTGGAGGTTCCTCAAAAAATTAAATATGGAACCACCTTATGACTCAGCAATTCTACTTCTGGGTATATATCCAAAGAGATCCAAAACACTAATTTAAAAGAATATATCCACCCCATGTTCATTAAGATACCTAGGAATAAACTTACCTAAGGAGGTAAAAGACATCACATAAACAAATTGAGAGATAAAAACCATATAATCATATCAATTGATACAGAAAAAAGCATTAGACAACATCCAACACCCTTTCTTAATAAAAATGCTCAGCAGGGTGGTAGTAGAGGGATCATAGCTCAACATAATAAAAGGCATATATGCCAAACCTACAGCCAACGTCATACTCCATGTGCCAAAACTGAAACCATTTCCCCTAAGAAAAGGAACAAGACATGGATACCCACTCTCACCACTCCAGTTTGACATAATATTGGAAGTGCTAACCATAGCGATCAGACAAGAAGAAGAAACAAGTGGCATCCAAATTGAAGAAGTAAAACTGTCATTATTTGCATGACATGATATTGTACATAGAAACCCCTAAAGCCTCCATCAAAAAAACTACTAGATTTAGTAAATGAATTTGGCAATGTAGCAGGATACAAAATTAAAGCCAAGAAATCTATGGAATTTTTATATACCAATAGTGAACTTACAGAAAGAGAGATTTTAAAAATCCCATTTACCATTGCACTGAAAAAATTAAGATACCTAGGAATAAACTTACCTAAGGAGGTCAAAGACATACACTCAAAAAACTACAGGACATTAAAAAAAGGCATAGAGGAAGACATAGACAAATGGAAGAATATACCATGCTCATGGATTGGTAGAATCAACATAATTAAAATGTCCATACTACCCAAAGCATTCTATAGATTCAATGCAATCCCCATTAAGATACCAACAGAAAATTTCACAGAGCTAGAACAAACTCTCCAAAAATTCATCTGGAGTTAAAAAAGACCCTGAATAGCTGCTGCAATCCTGAGAAAGAAGAACAAAGTTGGAGAGATCACAATACTAGATATCAAGCTATATTACAAAGCCACTGTTCTCATAACTGCCTGGTATTGGCACAGAACAGACATATAGACCAATGGAACTGAATAGAGAGTCCAGAAATTGACCCAAGCCATTATGCTCAATTAATATTTGACAAAGGAGGCAAGAGCATACAATGGAGTCAAGACAGTCTTTTCAATAAATGGTGTTGGGAAAATTGGTCAGATACATGTGAAAAATGAAACTAGACCACCAACTTACAACATACACAAAAATAAATTCAAAATGGATAAAGGACTTAAACGTAAGACAGGAAACCATAAAAATCTTAGAAGAATCCATAAGCAGCAAAATAGCAGACATATGTCGTAGCAATGTCTTTACTGATACAGCTCCTAGGGCAAGGAAAACTAAGGAGAAAATAAACAAATGGGACTACATCAAAATAAAAAGCTTCTGCACAGCAAAAGAAACCATCAACAAAACAACAAGAAAGCCCACTGCATGGGAGAACATATTTGCCAATGTTATCTCTGATAAGGGTTTAATCTCCAATGCTTTTCAAAAGAGGACATAAAGAAGGCCAAGAGATATATGAAAACATGCTCAAAGTCACTAATCATCTGAGAGCTGCAAATCAAAACAACAATGTGGTACCATCTCATACCTGTCAGAATGGCTATTATCAACAAATCAACAAATGACAAGTGCTGGCAAGGATGCGGAGAAAAGGGAACACTCATGCACTGCTGGTGGGAATGCAGACTGGTGCAGCCACTGTGGAAAACAATATGGCGTTTCCTCAAAAAAATAAAAATGGAACTGCCATTTGACCCAGTAATACCACTTTTAGGAATATATCCCAAGAAACCAGAAACACCAATCAGAAAGGATATATGTACCCCTATGTTCATATCAGCACCATTTACAATAGCTAAAATTTGGGAACAGCCTAAGTCAGTGATGGCGAACCTATGACACGTGTGTCAGAGGTGACACGCGAACTCATTTTTTTGGTTGATTTTTCTTTGTTAAATGGCATTTAAATATATAAAATAAATTTCAAAAATATAAATCTTTGTTTTACTATGGTTGCAAATATCAAAAAATTTCTATATGTGACACGGCACCAGAGTTAAGTTAGAGTTTTTCAAAATGCTGACATGCCAAGCTCAAAAGGTTCGCCATCACTGGCCTAAGTGCTCATCAGCAGATGAGTGGATTAGAAAACTGTAGCACATCTACACAATGGAATACTATGCTGCAGTAAAAAAGAAGGAACTCTTACCATTTACAACAACATGGATGGATCGAGAGCATCGTGCTAAGTGAAATAAGCCAGTTGAGAGAGATAAATATCTTATGATCTCACTCATTTGTGGAATATAATGAACAATATAAACTGATGAACAAAAATAGAGCCAGGGTGGGGAGGATATTCTAGAATATAATAGAAGCAATCTTGTTATTTACAGATTTTTAATATTTCCTACAACTTTTGTGGTATCATACTATGTTAGTACAGTTTTGGTAATATTATTATACTTAAAATCCTTTTATTCTTGAAATATTAATGTTTATTGCATGTAACATTATTATATTTAAGATTGGTTTTCTTGAAATATTAAGGTTTACTTCATGTAACATTATTATATTTAAAATCATTTTTTTAAATATATTTTATTGATTTTTTATAGAGAGGAAGGGAGAGAGATAGACAGTTAGAAACATCGATGAGAGAGAAACATCGATCAGCTGCCTCCTGCACATCTCCTACTGGGGATGTGCCCGCAACCCAGGTACATGCCCTTGACCGGAATCGAACCTGGGACCTTTCAGTCCGCAGGCCGACGCTCTATCCACTGAGCCAAACCGGTTTCGGCATATTTAAAATCATTTTATTTCCACTTGAAATAAAAAAAGTGGAAAAAGTAATACGGAGAAAAAAAACTCACAAGGATGTAAAGTACAGCATAGGAAATATAGTCAATAATATTGTAATGACTGTGTATGGTGTCAGATAGGTACTAGATTTATTGGGGTGATCACTTCATAAGCTACATAAATGTCTAATCACTATGTTGTGCTCCTGAAACTAATACTGCATGCCAACTGTAATTTAAAAATAAAATCAAAAGTTGTTTGCCAGAGAAAAGAATGCAGCATCAGGTCTACAGGGAGCAGAACATGTCATTGATTATGTAGAAGAATTGCACCCTGAAAAACCCAAGGAAACAAAAATAAATAAATAAATAAATAAAACACCAAAACAAGTACTTTAATGAAAAAAAGTATGTAAGTAAAGCAGAGAAGAAAAATAGATTCTAATATTTGCCAATTAAAGTAATTTTGGATCAAAGACCATTTACAAACTGACAGAAATCATATTTCAATCCTTGATCAACTCTAAAGCAATTGTTTGCCACAGTTATGTGCCAAGACTCATATATACACTCATATATACGTAGATGTCACACACCTAAATAATTTTCAATTATTAATCCTGTTCCTATCCAAGTGTATTTTCATCCGTCACTTTTGATAATAAGATTCCATCATCTGGTCTGATGCAACTATAGCAAACACAGTAATTTTTTAACCCTCAAATCAGGATATATAGACAATACCAATCTATCCAGTCGAAATTAGATCAGCAGGATTTCTAAATCTATTGTTCAAACCTTTTCTTCTAAAAGTAGCAGCATAATCTCCTCGGGCCATGTTAATAATTGATTGTTGAAAGTATAACTCTAATTTTCACACATGTTTATGGCTCAAGGCAGCATATATGGAAATATTTATGTTTTGTACATGCTTTATTTTATGTCTATGAAGGCATTAAGAACCTAGAAAAATGTCTTCAGCCTATTTTTCTTTTATGTATTTGTCCCATGCAAATAACATCCAAGTCTCAAATGGGTAGAGGAAAGAACAGTGTTGAACACAGACTACGGTGTAACGTGATTAATAGCATACAATTGTCTGATTGTGGTGGACACCTGTACTAGAACAATACTTCTTCACCTTCTTAACACCTAGCTGTCCTTTGAGTTGATAGTGAGTTGCTAACTTCTTTTCAGGTCAAACAGGAAAAAGCACAACAGTTATGTTGTAGCAACCCTGTTATTAAAATTTTTCCTGGTGCCCTGACCGGTTTGGCTTAGTGGATAGAGCATCGGCCTGCGGACTCAAGGGTTCCAGGTTCGATTCCGGTCAGGGGCATGTACCTTGGTTGCCGGCACATACCCAGTAGGGAGTGTGCAGGAGGCAGCTGGTCAATGTTTCTCTCTCATCGATGTTTCTAACTCTCTATCCCTCTCCCTTCCTCTCTGCAAACAGTCAATAAAATATATTTTTTTAAAAATTTCCTGGTGCTCTAAATAATGACAAACATTATACAGAATGAAACCGTACAGTTATGTCACTCTGAATCCCTGGACCAACTGCTGTGTTTTCACAAAGATAAATGCTAAGAAGGGAAAGAGCAAAACAATACAGAACCCTTTGTATCTTGGGATAGGCCGTGGTCAGCAAACTGCGGCTCGGAGGGCCACATGTGGCTCTTTGGCCCCTTGAGTGTGGCTCTTCCTAAGCCTTAGGAGTACCCTAATTAAGTTAATAACAATGTACCTACCTATATAGTTTAAGTTTAAAAAATTTGGCTCTCAAAAGAAATTTCAATCGTTGTACTATTGATATTTGGCTCTGTTGACTAATGAGTTTGCCGACCACCGGATAGGAGTTTAAGATTTGGAAAGGTCAGAAATTATGAGCAGATGTTTTCAATCCCGTTTAGTTCCTGAGGCTGAAATCTACAAAGTAAAGAGGTGATAGGGTATTTAGAGGAAGCCCTTGTCACAGGAAACCACAATGACATCAAGAAGGAAGGCTTTACCCATGTGCCACATCTCCTCGTCCTACTTGTGATTCCTCTCCTTTAGGAATCCTATTTTCTTTATCCAAACAAGGAAAGTAGAGACTTGTGCTGAATAAGTACAAAATAATTGACTTCCTTTTTTTTAGCCCCCCTTAGAGGAATTTCAGACTGATTAAAGTTTCTTTAATTATTTTAAAGGCTGTTTTACATGATCTTTCCAAGAGCATGGAAAAAATTAAGTCAAAGGATAAAAAAGAATCTATCAATCCAAAATACTCAATGAAAACTGGACAGAAAAGCAGACACACATTATTATCAAGGGTATATTAATAAAATATTTATGAATAATAAAAATGTTATTGAATTTTCTTGAATTATGTGCTCTACCTTCTATTGTCTTTATTTTTTAGATTTTCTAACAAGGTGCATAGTTTTACATTTAGAAAAAAATATACACTTGAAAAAGTGGACAGAGATCACTAGGCCTTAAGGAAGAATCATTTTAAATACTGTATGTGGAACATTTCCATAATAGAATGCCCTAGGATTTCACACTTTCAATGTATAGGAATTTTTTTTCTTTTTGCCTCCCCCCAAAAAAAAATTTGGGGGGTGGGAGAGAGATAGAAAAAATATAATTTAATATTGTTAACTGAAAGGTGGTATTCAAGTTTATACAGCTGCATAGTATTCAATTGTGTAAATGTACCACAGCTTTTTTTTAATCCATTCATCTATTAGTGGACACTTGGAATCTAATGAAAAAAATAGATCCAGAGATATGGAAGCATGCAAGAGACTGAGGATTCTCCGAGCGAATGAGGGAGAGATCAACCAAAGAACTTAATAAATATATGCATAACCCATGGACACAGATAATAGTGGGGTGAAAGCCAGGGAAGGGGATGAGAGTGGGGAAGTGGGGGATCATCTGTAATACTTTCAACAACAAAGATAAATTTTTTAAAAAAGATCATACAAAACTAAAGAGGCCATTTCTTTTGTTTTAATTCCCATCTTCATTTTCACATTAGAAATGTGCATAGGCACCTCTGACAGTCAGTCAGTCCTTTATCTGCAATGATTACTTTAACAGTATCCCTGAGGTTTATCATGTCATTTTGTTTGACCTTCAGTTAACTAACTCCTGCTGATTTCTTTAGTGGTCTCCTAAGACAGATTTCCCTTACTTATATAGAGTCTAATGGAGACACTCTTGTAGGTTTTTTTTTTACTATGTTTCTAAAATTCCATTAACAGAGTCTCTATTGTAATACTCATCTAATTATAACATGCTCCTTGCTGAGCTCGGAGGGCAAGCATTCTAATAAAACTGTGGTCCCATACTGAGCACTGGAAAGAAATAACTGTCATTCTCATTTCAAAAGTAAATTTTAATAAATTTGAGTCTGCAGAATTTTTCGATTCATTTGGCAAAGGTAAAGTGAAAGGATGAGTCTATTGCTGATTTGGGCATGAACTAGGGATACATAAATATCCTGTTTCAATTTTAACTGGATTCTGGTTTACATGTCTTAACCTGACTGGCCAAATGGTATTTTCAGAAGAAATCCTGGGATTCTCTGACTGTGTGACTCTGCTCATTCAGTTCTCTTCTTCCTGAAGATATGTCCCTTGTTTCACTGTTTGTCCCAATCCTACTATTTTTCCAAAGTTCTACACAAATATTGCTGTACTTTGACTTGACATAGCCAGAAATAGTCTCTCTCTCTTCTCTGCACACAGTAGATTCTTGAATGCATGTACTTAAGTAGGAAAGTCATTTTCTGTCTTGCGGACATTTATTTCTATGTAATAGAATCTAAAGAGATGGTCCTCTGATCAAATAGGGACACTACATTTCCCAGCTTCCTTTGCAGTTAGGTTCCAGGCAAGTTACTGGGTTCTAGCTAGTGGAATGTGGACAGGCCTGGTTCTACTGTGATAACTGGGTTTCAGTAGTACAAAATGCTATGACAAAACTGTCAGCCTCTGAAAATATTGAATCTTCTGACTTCCTAGTAAAATGAAAAAATGGAGACCTTGAAATAATAGAGTGGTTAAGTGTGTGGGCTCTGGAGTCAGACAGACATGAGCATGGCTTCTACTCCTGTTACTTACTAGATATAGATCTTGGAAGTATTAATTAAACTAAATGTCAGTTTCATAATCTGTAACTTGAAGTAATTTCAGACTCATAGGGTTGTAGTGTTAAAATATTACCATGGGAATTGGCACCCAAGAAACAATATATTATACCTATGATTTCTATTACTTTCATATTTTTTTCTTAGCTGATATATACATGATTGTAGATCAAAGGTTCAAAGAAGAATGATTTTGTTTTTTTCACATGTGTTTCATTTTGGTTAAATGGAAGCAAAAGTATTGTAAAAGTTTGAAATAGTTATTAAAAGTTAACTGTGATGCTATGTTCAGAAATATAATGTAGTAACAACATAAACAATAATTTTACTTATATTCACATATTACATGTTCTTAGAGCTTTATAAAAAGCCCTCTTGGTTTTTTAAAATATTTTTTATTGATTTCAGGGAGGAAAGGGAGAGGGAGAGAGAGATAGGAACACCAATGATGAGAGAGAATCATTGATTGGCTGCCTCCTGCACGCCCCACATGGGGGATTGAGCCCACAGCCGAGGCATGTGCCCTGACTGGGAATTGAACCATGACCTCCTGTTTCATAGGTGGATGCTGAACCACTGAGCTATGCTAGTTTGGCTAAAAAGCCCTCTTGTAAGTGAAATTAGTCTTTTCGCCTTTTAATTATTTGTTCTCAACGTATATACTTTGTAGCATTATTATTACTTCGGGTAAAAGTAAAATAAAATGCTTAAATTTACCCAGTCAAGTAGATAACAAGAGATAACCTATTCCAAATGGTTTTAATTTCTTATTTATACGCAGAAGTAGTTCATTAATACCTAAAAAATTTAAAAACTGGGTCAGAAATAAGGGTTTCAGAAATCTCAAAAGATTCCATTGAGATCTCTGAGGTGCTGATTAAATCTGAATAAAACATTTTCCTAAGAAATAATGTTCTAATATAGGAAGCACTAAATGATTTGTGTTTTGCAGACCTTTTAGACATTAGTCCTGAATCCAGTCATTTTTTAAATTTATCCTTCTTTTTTCCTTTGGCAATAAAAAAAAATCTGAAACCGGACTCTTTAATTAGAAAACGAGAGTGGGTGTTTAAGTCAAGGTAGAATTTCAAGAGCAGAGCAATTGCTTAGCAGAAGTATATATCTGAATATTGTTATATAGACAGGTCTTGCTTGAGGAAGGCAAACTTATTTTCCAAGTCATGATTCTCAGCAACTATCACATAAATAAATTAGCTTAATTTTAAAAATTAATCACAAGTAAAAGAAGCAGCCGGGAGAAGCATGAAGAGGCTATATGCTAATCTATGCACCATGACTTTTTTTCTATAAGTGAAAATTGAAATGAATTGTAAAAGCCAATGAAGCAGCAGAAATATGGTTGATTATAAATCCCAGGCAATGTCCTAGATACGTCGTACTCCATGAAAGGCATCCTTTCTGATGTTGCATTTTCCATTAGCAAATGGGGCAGCAAACCACCAATGTATGTGCTTTCATGACTCATTTGCATGTCACCATTTATAACTTCCCACTGCCCTGTGGCATTGTGGTAACTGTCTCTCAGATAAGGAATATGCAGCAGTAATAATTTTTTTATGACACCCTAGTAATTACATGACCCTTGAAGGACTTCTTTTCAAAATTCAAACCTCACCTTTCATCACTTGAGTGTGAATCTAATCTCATTGGTGCTGTGGAACCTTGTTATTAACTTTCCTTTTCTTAACAGATCTGGTAGGTGATGGTAGAATGAGTCAGAGAAAAAGGTCAAAAGGAAGGAATTAGGAGGCAATAGATTTGCTACAGAAAAAAATGTAAAAGGTGCTTACATTTTGGAATATCAACAGTCACTGAGGAGGGTGTATACTCAGTGACTTAATGTTTATTATAAATGAGAAACTATATTGAATTAAAGAGATTATATTAAGAATAAAAAAAAAGAATGCTGTATTTCACATATGAACATATATTTAAGACTCAAGTAAGATAGATTCTGACCTTTAAGTAGGATTTGTTTACTTATGTGGAAATCCCCTTGGACTTTATATTTTAGAAATTTAGAATTTTATCTAAAGAAAACTTTTGAATGCAAAGGAAATAAGCATAGACAGGTAGTGATTGGCTTCTACACACAACATCTTAATCAAAGCCTTGATTTATCTTTTTTTTTTCAGGCTCTCACATGTACAATGAAAATCCCTAGATCAAAGCTTTTGTCTTGAAATTGCTGACAGTCAATACACAAATTGGAGTATGTACCTACCTAAATCAATGAATGGGTGATCACTTATGTAGGAAGTTCAAAGGAATCTAAATCTATCATCTTTTTATCTATTCAAACAAAGTGAATTTAGCAAAGCCAAGAATACCAGATCAATATACAAAAATGTCGTCTGTAAATAAAGACACTTCCTCTCCAATTTTCACACATTTTCATTTATTTACCTTGATTTATTAGAGTCTATGCCATAGTGAATAGAAGTGGAGATATCCTTGTTTTAATCCCAATCTTAGGGATACAGCTTTCCCTCTTTCAGTCTTGGGTATGCTAGTTGTCAGTTATTCATAAAGGCCCTTTATCAGGTTGAGGATATTAAAATTTGTTCTTAGATTGCCGAGAAATTTTATAATAAATTATTTTGACATTTTTTCAAATGTTTTACTAAAGCTATTGAGATGATCATATATTTTGGTATGGGGAGTGTTCTTTCCTTTATTTTATAGAATTTCTTTCAGAATTGTTATTTCTTCCTTAAATATTTAGTAGATACTTTATTTTGTAATTTTTCTAATATAACCATTTAAAGGTATAAATTTTATTTTAAGCATTGTTTTATTGTATTCTACAAATTGTGATATGTTCAGTTTTTTATTTAGTTCAAAATGTTTTCCAATTTCCCTTGTGATTTTCTTTTTTTACCATAGATTATGCATAAGTGTAATTCTTAAATATTTCTAAATATTTGGTGGTTATCCTGATATCTTTTACTATTGATTTCTAATTTAATTCTGTTTGGTCAGAGAACAAATTCTCTATTCTTTTCATCTTTTCCAAAATATATTGAGGCTTTTTTATGACACAGAATATAGTTTATATTGGTGAACACGCCATGTGTACTTGAAAAGAATATGTATTCTGTAGATGTTTTGTGCACAGTCCTAAAAGATGTTAATTTGATGAAGTTGAATATTAGCATAATTCAAATATTTTATGCTTTTATTGCTTTTATTTTTTTGTTTACATTACTAAGTGTTGATAAAAAACAACTTTAATGGCCGATTTGTCTATCCCTTTAGTTTTGTTATTTTTTATTTCATGTATGCATAGATTTATTAAAGGCCATATGCATACAGAATTATGTATTTTTAATGAATTCACCATTTTATAATTATAACATAGCTCTAACTCTGGTAATATTTGTTATCCTGAAGTCTACTTTGTCTGTTATTAATATAGATTTACCAGTATTTTTATTATTATGATTTGCATGTTATATCTTTGTAATCATTTTATTTTTATCCTATATAATTCTTCATATTTAATGTTCTTGTTCATGTTTTGTAAACAGCATATAGTTGAGTCTTGTTTATATTTATGTCTAGTTTCAAAATGTCTGCCTTGTAATTGGAACTTTCAGCCTACATACATTTAGCTTCATAGTTGATTTCAGTCTATCATCTTGCTGTTTATTTCCTGTTTTACCCATTTGTTCTGTTACTTTTGTTCTTTTCCTAACTACTTTTTTATTGCATATTTTTGTATTTCATTTTATTTTTCATATCACTTATTATTTAACTACTAGAGGCCTGATGCACAAAATTCTTGCAAGAGTAGGCCTTCGCAGCCCCAGCTGCCTCGGCCCTTGCAGCCCCAGCTTCGTCTGGAAGGTTATCCAGAAGGTCGTCCAGATGGTCATTCCACTGTTCAGCTGTTCAGTTGATTTGCATATCATGCTTTTATTATTATAGATATCCTTTTTAAATTATTACACTATAGTTTATAATATCCAACTAATCAATCTACACTAATTAAAGGGTAATATGCTATTTAGGGTGGATGTCTTCTGGACGTTATCCAGACAAAGCCACAGTGGCTGCGAGGCCCAGGCCTCAGGCAGCCGTGGGCTCAAGCAACCTTGAGCCCCAGTAGCTACAAGGCCTGGGGCTCACGGCAGCCATGGACTCAGGCAGCTGTGAGCCCCAGCGACTGTGAGGCCCAGGGCTTAGGCCTTGCAGGCACTATGATCGGCAGTGACAGCAGCAGTAGGGTGATGGGGGCAGCGCCTTCCCCTGATCAGCTGGTCACCTCCCCCAGAGAGAGGCCAGGGGGGAGCGGGCCTAAGCCATCAGTAAGACATCCCCTGAGGGCTCCCAGACTGTGAGAGGGGGCAGGCCAGGCTGAGGGACCCCACCCCAGTGCACAAATTTTCATGCACCAGGCCTCTAGTATTACATAACTTCATATATAAGAACATAACAGCAGTATAATTCTTATCTCTCTCTTGTACTTTGTGCTGTTGTTTTATATATATATATATATATATATATATATATATATATATATATACACATATATATGTGTGTGTGTGTATACACATATACAAGAGATCTGTATACTATCATCTATCATCTCTCATATTTTTTCTCTGTCTTTAGTTCTCTATTTTATTCTATACTGATCTTTTCTAATCTGCTATTGAGTCTGTATGATAAATTGTTCATTTCAGATATTGTATCTTTCAGTTATAAAATTTATTTGTTCTTTTTCATAATTTCCATTTTTCTATAAAATTCTAATATTTTTCTTTAAATTATTAAAGGTATTTATAATAGTTTTTAAGATTTTTTATTATTTTTAGAGAGAGGAAAGAAGAGGGAGAGAAAGATCATTGTGAACATACAACATCCATCAGCTGCCTCCTGCATGCCCCCTACCAGGGATTTAACCTGCCACCTGGGCATATACCCTGACCAGGAATCAACCTGGCAACCCTTTGTACACAGGATGATGCCCAACCAACTGAGCACACTGGCCAGGGCCATAATAGTTTTTCAAATGTACTTTTCTGCTAATTCTATTTGTGCATCTGTTTCTATTAATACATTTTTGCCTAGTTATAGGTCACAAATTTATTCTTCTTTAAAAAAAAATTCTTATTGATTTCAGAGAGGAAGGGAGAGTGAGAGAAACAGAAACATCAATGATAAGAGAGAATCATTGACCGGGTGCCTCTGCACAGTCCACACTGGGGATCGAGCTCACAACCCGGGCATGTGCCCTGACTGGGAATGGAACCATGACCTCCTGGTTCATAGGTCAACGCTCAACCACTGAGCCATGTTGGCAGGGCTATTCTTCTTTTCTTGACCTAGAATATTCTAAGCTATACATGTACAGCCTAGTATTTAGACAAAGATTCAAGCAGACCTCTATGCAGATTTTTTGAGTTCATTTTTTTTGAATTTTTTTTCTTGATATCCTGCCCCACAAATTCTAACTATTTCAGAAGCTCTGAACTCAATCTCCATCTCTCCAACTCAGCAAGAGATCTTTATGCTCTGTTTGGGCTCCATCCCAGGGCCATGATCTGGAAAGTGTTTTCAAACATAAATCCAATCACCTTGTTTGCCTTCTCTCAGGTATATCAATCCTGTCCTGCTTGCTATCCATTATCTGTAAATAGTTGTTTCATGTACTTTGCCCAGCCTTACAATTTTTTAATGTTGGAAGAGTTATTCCAATACCAATTATACCAGCATGCCTGGATGAAGAAATCTATTTTTGTTCAGTTTTTAAATCAGTTCTTTAGTTCATTATCTACCTAAACAGATATCAATAAACTGTAGATTGCTAACAGTAGTATATGCTGATTAATAAGATACTGTCCCTGTCTTGAAGGAGCTTTCAGTTTACTGGAGTAAAAACTGATAAAATAATTTCAATGCAATGGCACAAGCATAGAAAGGGAAGATTTAAAAGGAAGTTCTATAGATGGAACAGACTGACAGAGGTCAGAGGGGAAGAGGGAGGGGGGATTGGATGAAAGAAGGTGAAGGGATTGGCCAAAGAAAATGTATGCATAACCCAGAGATACAGACAGCAGTGTGGCGATGGCCAGAGGGAAGTGTGAGGGGCTGGGTGGAGGTGGGCAAAGGGTGGGGAAATGGGGACATCTGTAATAGTGTCAACAATTTAAAAAAGAGTACTATAGGATAAAAGCAAAAGTGTTTATTATACATTTTATCCAGACCAAAGTCAAGATTTGTGGTACTCTCTAAGATCATGGATCTCAACCATGGATGCAACATTGGATGCCCATGATCAATAAAAAAATCCAAAAAGTACTGATGCCTGAGCCCTATCTCAAATCTCCTAATTTAGCTAGTCTGGAGTGTGGCTTGAACTTTTGGCTCCCTCTCCCCACCCTTACTATGTATCCCCTCTATGCCCTCTGTAATCTCCCTCACCCTGCAATCACCACACTGTTGTCCACGTCCACGAGTTCTCTCTCTTTTATTTTTGCCCAGTCCCTCCACACACCCTCACCTAACACCCTTTCCCCCCAACCAAAGCTGTCTGCCTGCTCTCAGGCAGAACATATTTGCCAATGATACAACTGATAAGGGGTTAATATCCAAAATTTATAAAGAACATATAAAACTCAACACACACACACACACACACACACAAAACAATCCAATGGGAAAAAAAAATGGGCAAAAGACCTGGATAGACACTTCTCCAAAGAGCACATACAGATGGCCAATAGACATATGAAAAGATGCTCAACATCACTAATCATCAGAGAAGTGCAAATTAAAACTATAATGAGATTATCACCTCACACCTGTCAATATGGGCTTTTGGCTTTTTAAAATCTCCTGTTAATATTCGCTTTGAAGCCAAAATTTAGAATGTTAATCTATGGTAATTTATATCAGATAGGTCTTATGAATAAATGTGTGGATTGGTGAAAACAATAAATATTGTTTTATCAGCAAAAATGTTTGCTTTGTATTTTCCATTGCCAATGTTTTAAAAACAATTGTTTCATATATTTTTTCTAGTTTCACCCTGTTTTAACTAAATTATATTAGTTAAATAAATTGGCAATGCATCCACTCATCTAACAAATATTTATGTCCTCTGTTTATATTAACTGTGCTAAATGCTATAGCTTTAACATGTGGCAAGTGGATAAAAGGAAAGGGTGATATACTACTTGACGTTAGCTTCACAGTAAAGTTTTCTCATAAGACTGATGTTGGGAAGTAAGTTGATCCAAGAATATATGCATTCTTTTTATTTTATTTAAAAAATTTTAAATTGATTTTAAGAGAGAGACTAAGGGATAGAGAGAGCAAGAGAGAGGGAAACATCAATCAGCTGCCCCTATCAGGGATTAAGCCCGCAACCCAGGCATGTGCCCTGACTGAGAATCAAACTGGCAACCTTTCAGTGCACAGGACAATGCCCAACCAAATAGCCACATCAGCCAGAGCTATGAATTCTTGTTAAGGTCCAAATACTTATTTGACTGTACAGCAATATTTATGATGATATTTTCCATTCTGAATATCATGAGGATTAACCTTGTTTTCTATTTTCTGAGGATATCTTTCTCAAAGAAAAAGCAACACAAATATAATCTATAATAATAAAAGCATAATATGCTAATTAGACCAGACAGCCAAATGACCTTCCAGACGAAGCCGGGGCTTCGAGGGCCAAGGCAAACCACTGGGCTGTGATGGCCAAGCCCCTTGCATGAATTTCGTGCATCAGGCCTCTAGTTAATTTATATATTGTAAAATGTCATCAGGGGAGTTTACTTAAATTTTTAAATAGCTATGGTGATAACATCATGGAAATAACACAAGATTTAAAAAATAATACATATATTTATAGTATAAACATTCATTCTTATTTATAAGTGGGGAATATGAGTGTGGCAGAGTCAAATGTGAGCACTAAGTATATGCTTTGCCATATTAAGAGGGAGCATGTAATCTAATTTAATGTGGAACTCTCCCAGCATCTACAATGCAATGACAGGAACCACGATGACTCTTCTTCCACCTAAGGGAGAACAAATTAATAGAACATGAGAGAACAAACACAAATAATGTGCAAGTGAAGAATGCTAAATATCTGACCTCATCCAGATGCTTGGCCCCTATACACTGTCCAGGTAGCAGAAAATCTGTCTCTAGAACAGTCTGTTTTGGGAGTGAAAAAGATCACATCTAATTTGAATTATCACACAAAGTTAGAGATTTTCAGTCTTTTTAGTCTCACTGCAGCAGGTTTCAACCTTCTGCATATTCCTTGCTATTTTCATGGCACAACTATCCACTAGCAGCAGCCCCTTTGCTACTAGTACTGTTGTGATAATGGTTATTTTACATTGGGGTGTCTACATGACACTTGCTATCTTGAGATTAACATTCTTAACTGTATACTTTACTTCTAATCATTCCTTGGCATGTCACAAGTCCTAAAGCAAGTTCTGACTCTCAACATGTGTTATCTGTAGACCCCTGAGCTATTTAGTATGTCAATGATAAATCTTTCTAATCTTGAGCCTCTTAGACCCTTGGATACAGCAATGCCTGGGGAAAGTCTGTTTGATACTTTCATTCTCTATTTCTCTACAGCCCTAAAATCATCTCCTCAAAAATATGTGTAAAAGAAAATAGAGACCAAAACACCAATTAGTTTACCTTTTTCCCATGATGAATGCCCATGTTCTGATACATGCTGAAGTCATTTAAATTGGAAAAAAGTTTGGTTGTGTTTGTACTTAAATCACTTATTAGGATTTGATTCCTTTTTAGTAAAAAATATAGTGATACTGAAAAGGCTTAATTTTTACACCAATGTATCTGAATCTAAAGTCCAACCATGACATATAGCACATGCATTACATTGAGAACAATTTAAAATTCATGTATTTTCTCAATTTCATATTTAGAGATCTAAGAATCAGATTTCTGAAGAAACACTTTAACACTATTAAAGTAACTAAAACCAAGTCCTTTTTATGACATTTGAAATTAAAACTAGTTTTTTAATTTAGATATAATGAACATATAATATATTCATTTCAGGTGTAAAACACAATGATTGAATATGTGTATATACTGTGAAATGATCACCACAATAAGTCTCAGCTAACATCCATCCAGTTTTTTGATGATAGGAAGCAGAAGAGATGATACTGGAACAAAAACTGGGTAATTTCACATGGATTTTATGGAAAAATAACACAAAGGTGACCCCACCAGAAAAACATTTTCCTCAGTGTCACTGGCAATTAGTAGATTTCAGAAGACAATATATATCACAATTTCTTACTTCAAGGGTATTCTTGCCCTCCCCAATTAGAGTATAGAGTTAGTGGTTTTCATAGGAAAACAGAAAATTGTTTTACCCTGAGAACTACTTTTTTCTCTTAAACTAGACTCTAAGCTTCATGAGGAGAGAATCTATGTTCGTTTCGCTTGCTAGTGTATCTCCAGAGCTGGGGGCTGAAATAACTGGATTCATATACATTGTAAAGTGTGAGATAAAAGATTTTAACTGGAGTCAAGATTCTCCATCACTTTAACCTAGAATGGGCCCCTAACATCATTGGACCTCACACAGAAGAAAATAAGAGAGTAGATATATTTTTAAATTCTCTTCAGCTCTAACATTTATAACCTTAAACTGCTGAATGCTTCAAAATAAAATTTAGAAATTGTGATTCTACTAGTGAGCTTCATACAACAAACTGCTGCAGGCAATGTAGTGTCATGGGGTCAGCAGGGCCCTTGGAGTTACTTCTAATAACAAGTAGTGTGGCCATAGGAATGGCATCCACCTCTCTGTTCCATAGTTTTTGCTCACATACAATAAAACTAAAAACAACCTTCATTTTGTTCTTATGATTAAAACTACATAGAAGCATAACAGCTACTCAATAAAAGGTAGCTATTATAACTTTAAAAATACAGGCTTCATGGAGGTTAAAGCCATATCTACTAGTATCTCATTTCCCAAATACCCCCAATGCTTGGCCTTATAAATAGTGGTCATTGATTAAATATATGTTGAAATTAAATTAATGAAATTAAATTAAATAGTAATTAATATAACTACTATTAATTATAGAGGAATTTAATTGAAACCTAAACTCCATATTGTGGCATTATAATTCCCTAGCAATCTAGCTTTCAATCAACATTTTTATCCAGCTATTTTCCTTATAGTGTACAGATTTTCGAATCATGTTTAAATTGCTTTACTTGGATTATTTTCTCCTCTTCTACCCTTTCTCCTACCTGAAGGAGCCACGGCTTCTTTCTGAGTTGTCATTGCAGCTTCCCTTTCTCTGTCCTGGGAACACTTAATACCTGACTTCCGGTATAGATGGCAAGTCCCCTAGGATGGGAACTTCTGCTTCCTCTGCATTTTGAAACCAAGTACCTATTTCTGCCACATGGTAAGTCCTCAATATACATTTTTTATATGGACATAGACTTTGAGTGAATGAAGTGAGTAGAGCAAATAAGACACATATCAATTACATTTTCAGGTCCAAGATTAGAACAAGTAATGCAACTATTTGTTATTTTGTCTTTATAAGTAGAAACAAGAGTAAATCAATCATTGGAAATAGATGTCCTGTAACAAAACAGACTGTAAAAATGCCCCTTTCCACCACTAGCCTTGCTCAATCCCAGAGGCTCTTTTTCAGAGGGATCACATTGCTCATCATTATCTTGTCTGAAAGTAATTAAAAGAACACTTTTATGATTTTTCTGTTTATTGAAATAATCATAAAGGAGGGAGGTTGGGCAAGCAGAGGTTGGTAGAGGCTGGTTTGGAGGATTAGAATAGAGTTAATATATCTTTCTCAAACGATGGATTCAAAATGTTAATTATCCAGATGCCTCAACTTAAGTTATGCATTAAAACACACAGACATGTTTTCTTCAGAATTGTTTTTGAATTTACTATTAATTGTTCTGATTTCCCACAAATGTAATAACATATGAAGGACACAAAAGTAGAAAAACATTTCTATTCTTCACATTTATTTTGCTACTAATGCTGTAGAAAATAAGGCAAATACTAATTATCTTGTTTATAATCACATAATTATTGGCAGGAGAGGAATTAAGAACTTCCCCCCTAGCAATGTCTCTGTAGATGCAAAATAAACACCTCGATTAAGAAAAAAAAAAAGGCAGCAACTAAAAAGAAAAAAGTTTTCCTAATTTGACCATTCCAGATGCTTAAAATTATCTTCCAAAAATGAACTAGTACTTTAATTAATAGTCCAAATCAAACAAGAAAATATATTGAGAATTTCAACTAATTCCTAATGTCCAAAGGGAACAGATAATGCAAACTCTTGTGCTATTTACTAAACCTTACATTTAAAAACGCTGCTAGCAGAGTCTATTTAACAATTTTAGTTCCTTTTTTGCTTCCAGAAACAAATATGGGGGAAAAGTTTTTTAAACATGTCAACACAACATTGAAAGAATGTTAGGAAGAGATGTCAATAATAATAGTTGATAGCTATTGCACACTTGTTTTATGCCAAACATTGTTTGAAGTGTTGTACATACATTACCTCGGTTAATTCTTAGAGGCACAAAACATGAGGTGAATGATATGATTTTCCTCTTTTATAAATAACTAGAGGCCTGGTGCACGAATTTGTGTACGGGTGGGGTCCCTCAGCCTGGAGGGCGATAGGGGTCTATCGGGGCTACAGGAAGTTGTCTGACACGGAAGGTTGGTCAGCCAGCCAGAAGAAGGGACAGGGGGAGGTTGGCCAGCCATGGGAGGTGGCTGTGGGAGCACACTGACCACCAGGGGTAGCTCCTGTGTTGAGCGTCTTCCCCCTGGTGGTCAGTGTGCATCATAGTGACCAGTTGTTCAGTTGTTCAGTCATTTGGTCGTTCGGTCACTTGGATAGATAGATAGATAGATAGATAGATAGATAGATAGATAGATAGACAGATATAGATATATAGATACATAGATATATAGATATATAGATATATAGATATAGATATATAGATATATAGAGATATATATACTGAGTGGCCAGATTATTATGACTACCTGATATATAGATATATAGATATAGATATATAGATATATAGAGATATATATACTGAGTGGCCAGATTATTATGACTACCTGATGTTTGTAGGCAAATTAGCTATAATTTCCCACTGAAGTTGCTAGAGGGCCAGATCATTGTAAACATCTGAATAGCACAACATACCTAAGTATCGTTGCTGATCAAGTTCATCCTGTCATGTTGATGGCATATCCCAATGGAGATAGCTTCTTCCAACAAGACAGTGCACCATGCCACAGTGTTCGCATTGTGCAGGAGTGGTTTCAAGAACATGAGGGAGACTTTACCTTGCTTAGGTGGCCCCCACAATCACCAGATCTCAATCCAATTGAGCATTTGTAGGACAAAGTTAAAAGAGCCATCAGGCAGCTGGCTCCACAACCATCAAATCTCACAGAACTGGACAGTGCTATTCATCAGGCATGGTGTCAGATTCCTCGCATCACCTTTCAACATCTCGTGGAGTCAATGCCAAGAAGAATCGCTGCAGTATTGAAGGCAAAAGGTGGCCCAATGAAGTACTGATGGGGTGGTCATAATAATCTGGCCAATCATAATAATCTGGCCACTCAGTGTATATATACAGCTAGTACCTAAGTTTGAGGCTTTGTAAGTTAATGAATCTTGACCAACACTACACATTTACTTCAACACCAACCCAGTTGATTTAACTTTCAAACACATGCTTTTTACCACTGGTCTCACCACTATCCCACTATGGTGACCAGTAATTAGGGAAATGCTGTCATAAAAAGAGATGGTGAGAGAAGGCAAAACACCATACCATTTATTTCAAATAAGAAAAAATATTTCTACTTTATTTTTTCACTCATGCATGAAGGTAATTAAATTAAAGTATCTCACTTCCTTCATTGCCTGACAGAAATCACACTTGTATAATTGTTTAATTTCCTAACTTTAAGTACTGTCACAAGTGGCTGATTTAATATTCCAAAAATGTGGTTTACTTGAAGTAATGGAATCTGATTGTTAATATATTGTGTGAAAACACACCATATATTTTTTTAAAAAAATTTTATTGTTGAAAGTATTAACAGATATATCCCCCACTTGACTCCCTCCACCATGCACCTCCCAGGCCTTCACCACACTATTGTCTGTGCTCATTTATACATGCATATAAATTCTTTGGTTAATCTCTCCCACTCACCCACCTTCCCTAGGAGATTCAACAGTCTGTTCCATGTTTCTATGCCCTTGAATCTATTATGTTCATCAGTTTATTTTGTTCATTAGATTCCACATATAAGTGAGATCATGTGATACTTGTCTTTCTCTGACTGGCTTATTTCACTTGACGTAATACTCTCCAGGACCTTCCATACTATCCCAAAGGGTAAGAGATCCTTTTTTTTAGAAAAATATGTTTTTAATGACTTTTAGAGAGAGAGGAAGGGAGAGGGATATAGAGATAGAAACATCAATGAGAGAGAACTATCATCGATAGTTCTTCCTACACACCCCCTACTAGGGATTAAACCCACAACACGGGCATGTGCCCTGACCAGGCATTGAACTGGTGACCTCTTGGTTCATGGATTGATACTCAACCACTGAGTCACACCGCCTGGTGAAATCTTCTTTTACAGCTGCATAGTATTTCATGGTGTAGATGTACCACAGCTTTTTTATGCACTCATCTACTGATGGGCACTTGGGATGTTTCCAGATCTTAGCTATTGTAAATTGTGCTGCTGTGAACATAGGGGTTCATACATTATTTCTGGTGTTTCGAGATTCTTAGGATATATTCCTAGAAGTGGGGTCATTGGGTCAAATGATAGTTTTCCATATTTATTTTTTTGTGGAAACTCCATACTGTTTTCCACAGTGGTTACACAAATCTGCATTCCCACCAGGAGTGCATTAGGTTGCCCTATTCTCCACATCCTCACCAGCACTTGTCATTTGTTGATTTGTTGATGATAGCCATTCTGATAGTTGTGAGGTGATATCTCATTGTTGTTTTGATTTGCATCTCTCGGATGATTAGTGATGTTGAGAGTTTTTCATATGTCTCTTGGCCTTCTGTATGTCCTCTTTAGAGAAGTGTCTATTTAGGTTCTTTGCCTATTTTAAAAATTGGATTATCTTCCTTTTGTTAAGTTGTATGAGTTCCTAATATATTTTGGAAATTAACCCCTGATCATGTATCATTGGCAAATATGTTCTCTCATACAGTGGGATCCCTTTTCATTTTGTTGATGGTTTCTTCTGCTGTGCAAGATTTCTCCTTTAGCCCACTTTTTCCTTCCTAACCAAAATGTGAATAAGATTTGTTTTTTTGTTTTGTTTTTGTTTTGTTTTTAATTTTGTTTTATTTTCCACGGGTGAAAATAGAGTTTTCACTATATGACACAAGAACCACAGATACACACATACACACATAGTCACAATTTGGGGCCCTTACACACCGTTTTAGCATGTGTAGGCCATAAAGGGGTACTCATTATAGAATCCTATCAAGAACTAATCTTCAGCCCTAACCGGTTTGGCTCAGCAGATAGAGTCGGCCTGGAGACTGAAGGGTCCCAGGTTCGATTCTAGTCAAGGGCATGTACCCAGGTTGTGGGCACATCCCCAGTAGGGGGCTTGCAAGAGGCAGCTGAATCGATGTTTCTCTCTCATCAATGATTCTAACTATCTCTCTCCCTCTCCCTTCCTCTCTGTAAAAAATCAATAAAATATATTTTTAAAAAAAAGAACTAATCTTCAGGGGCTCAAAATAAGACCATCAATAATGATTACCTCTTAGTGTAATGAACACTTTTCTTGGCTCCATTCCACAGACATGGAACAAAAGCAATGCTTTCATCAAGTGCAATATTCTAGAGAGAAGAGAATTGGGTTGTGTCCAGAGGAAGTAAATCAGTTTTGTTATACAGTTAAAATCTTCTGTAGTTAAAAATTGGATGAAATAGAATAGGCACCAAACTGTTAAAAATCTAAAACCAACTAACCAAACAAAAAACCCTTGCCTAAAATAGGACTGAAAGTAGTCTTTTAAACTATTTTTTTTTTGCCCCAATTGCTTTAAAGTTAACAAATCTACTTGGAATCTACTTGCACTATCCAATATTGGATTATATATTGTATTTTAAAGGTAGAAGTAACAGGAAATATGCTACATTAGTAGTCAGAAGAAATAGATTCTAGCATAAAACATTAGTATAGCTGAGACCTTATTACTAATCATATCTTATTCTCATTGATGTATAGGACTCCTGGGGAGCACACAAGACTTGGTTGGAAAGTTTGTATGGAGGACATTCCGAGAAAAGGGAAGTGTGCTGAATGTGGCCTGCCCTGTTTATTAAAATTCCGACTTAGGGGAGTGCTGAAGGTGGCACCCCTAATTATTCCTTGACCTTTCCAAACAAGTTTGTGCACGAGCAGACATCCAGGTGTTTACGGGAATCCTTATGCTTAATCTTTGGATGTCCTTGCTTAAAGGACACTGCAAACACATGTGCCCTCCCAAGATTACTTATCCTGCTGATTGTACCTAAAAGATAAACTTTATCTCAAATTGCTCTTACAATGAAAGCCTAACAAGGCTGGCAATCAAGGCTGTCAGGTTCTTTTAGCCAGGCAGTCCCTTAGCCCTCTCTTTCACAGCAATCTGTCTCAAAGTAATCATTCATCCATCACTCAGGGTCTGCTGGTCAAGCCCCAGCATAGGACATTTTGAAGAACAGCTAAAGACAAAATTAAGATAAAACTGCGCTACCCACAGTGACCCTTAGAAGGCTTCACGGTGTCAGTACTATTATATAGCATGCAGTCCCATACTTCGGTTAAAGCCTGAGTCAATATCAGATCTCCCTCATGGGATGGAGATAATTTCTGGTTTACTTGATAAATAGATATTGAAAGGGAAAAATGGTGGAATATATTATGTATGCAAATAGAAATTTTAATCTGTTTCTAAAAGTAAATTGAGAAAAGTAGATGAGACAGTAGGAAAATAGTCAAAGACCTGATGAAAGTTTAAAATATATATTGTTAAAAAAACCTGCTTCTTTATTTATTTATTCAAGTGAAAAATAAATACTAAGCAATCTGTATACACAAAAACAGTTTAAGTTAATTGTATATATTCTTTCTAATTAGAAAAATGTAAAATAAATTTGGGGACACTTAAATATGAATTTGAAAGTTTATGTAAGTTTGAATGCTCATCAAAATATCTTTAAAATGATTAAAAACATAGTATGCCTTGAGAGTAAGAACAAATATATCTGTTCTATGCAAAATCAATTTTCTAAATACATTCCAAGAAGTTGATAGAATCCTATATTGTGAAAATTAGCAGTTGTTTTCTCTACATGGGACAAAAATATACATATATTCTTCTTGTCCAAATTTTGCAGATGTTCTCAATCCTGAGTGATTTATTTATAGCATTCTATTCCTGTTTTGTTCCTTTTTAAACTTCAGCACACAAAAAGAAGCCCAGAACACAGAATCTGGAGAAAACCTTAACTATGTTATTTTCTGATGAACAACAATAACAAGCAAATCCTGACACCTGGGAAGAGAAAATGAAAGTTCATTTAAAACAAATCTTGGGTTTTATTTCCCCCCCAGATGTCATACCCATGATATAAATTCATGGATTGGAATCTGCTACTTGAAAGAAGCAGTTGGCTGTGGAGGGAGCCAAACATGTAACTTTATAACCAGCAAAGGTTTGAATTATTCATAAGGAAAATACTTTTTTTAGAGATAAATCAGCCACCAAACTGTTGAAATGAATTAAACTATACTGGTCAACAAAAATAAGAACAGTAAAGATTACAAAGAATGAGTATAAAAATATTGTTGGACTCAGCACTTGAGTGGAGTGGGAATGGAGGGTGGAGAATCTTGTATAAAATCTTTATTTTAAAAAATGATATGAATATTTGGGTTTACATTTTCCTTACAGCAATATTACTTATGAATATTGCCCTGTTAAATGTGTGTTCCATAAATGTTGCCAAGTGAGATTTCCCATTCCTAAAACAAATACTAAAAAATGTCACCTTCAGTGGGTGAGCCCATTTATGTTTTGAATGCATCACTATATCAGATTATTTTGATGTGTTGATAAAGCTCTTGGTACTTGTCTATGAGGGTTAGAAGAAACAATAAATATTTATGATTCCCTGACAACTTGGTTTAGGAACAACATTTTGATAGAGTTTCTGATAATTGAGAATATTTTTGAAGTCTATTTTCACAAATCTTTGAACGTCTTCATTTTTTAAACTGTGACAAGCAGATACTCATCTGTAAATATAAAACAGTCTCCAAAATCTCATTGGTATTGGTATAAATTGTTACACGAAAGCCTTTAAAACTTCTCAAAATATGTAACAATACATGTGGGTATACATGCATACATTTATATACATACATTTTAAGTAACAATTCATCCCAACATTTCCTTCCTCTTATATCATTGTCTAAAATGTACAAGCATATAAACTTATTGTTGTTTGTAAATAAACAGTGAAAATATTTTACCTGGTTTATTCCTCCTCTATGAATATTTTAATCTGAAATGCTCTCAACCAATGTTACATTTTCAACTGAATCTACTGAAAGCAATATATTGGGTAATATTAGTCTTGAAAAAGCAAGAAAATAAGTATTGATGAGGATGGTAATATAACAGACTTCTGGGGATGGCAGTCTATACTGAAGATTGAATCTTTGGCACCAACACCTAGAGAAATGAAATGTCAGGGAGAATGAAGTGTCATCAATATTATTGCCAAAGGAAGCCACAAGAAAAAAGCATTTTTAAAGTTGTGCCTATATGCAAGTCTATCTGAAGCTGATAACTAGAAGGTTGTAAAGATTGGGTGATTGATCAATATGGACCGTGAATTGCCCATCTATTTTTCAGAATATTAAATTGACCTAGGGGCTAGAGTTCAATCGTATTGTCAATGGCTCAACCAATCAGTAAGATTTTCAGGGACTCCATTATCTACTTAATACAATAATTATTGTTTTTACCTACGATTGCTGTCAGAAATTAACTCAATACTTCTCACAGATATTAACAAACAACAATGATTGATATGACCCTGTTGTACATTAGAGTAAGTCCTGTGAAGACAGATAAGTGGCCAGGTTAAGTTACTTGGACTTGATCCTGGAAGCCTGAGGGGTGGGAGGAAGTGATCTTTTGTAAATAGGGCTCTCCTCTGGGCCACTGCTAAGTGGAATAAGGGTTCAAGCTGACCTCCATTGGTATTCTTTTGTCCCTACTTTTTCATACATTTTGAGTGGCTCGTTCTCAGGACATTTAAGGTAAAATTAGAAGAGCTGGCCAAGCTGAACCAGCTAGCTGCAGATTAACTCAGAGAACACCCAATGATTGCAGAAATTCTATGCAGTATTAATCCCACCACAAACACGACTCAGGTTTGTGCCATCTTGCTATACATTGAGATAGACAACAGGCCTTTTGGCTTTTAGTTGGCTCAGGGTGATATTTCCAAGGTGTCTTTCCAAGACACACTTGAGGGGTGCTAAAGTTAGATTTCCCCATTTTATCCTGACAGTGTCTGAACTTAGCTAAAAAACTTGGCTCAACCATACATTAATTTCTAATATATATCCTCACAGAGTTCAGAGCACTTACACCAACCAGATTTCCAAAACAGGTAATTCTTAGGCAAATATGCTATAATGAAGAGATGACTAGGTTTGAATAAAAAAGGGCTGACCCCTGATAAATTACATATTTGGATATGCCTATCCAATAAAACTTACCCAGGCTCTGGTTGTGGAAAGTTCTGGGGATATTAGGATAATCTGAGCCCGGACCTTATTTTCTGGAAACTATAATCTAGGTTTTTCCTGGTACACAGTAAGCATGCAATTATTATTTGTTGTGTAAACCAATTTAAATGAAAATCTTCTCACCTAACATCAAAATATGTGTTTGGGTATTTCTGAAGCATTCCTCTTGGTCAATATTTCATTATTTAAACCACTGCCATGTATTCCTTAATCATTGACTATAAAGAAACAAAATGATATATGTAATTGCCTGCTCACCTCATCCTCAGTTAATTCATCAAATATTTATTAAGTACCAACCATGCACCAGGAACTATTATGGACATTTGTAATACATAAGTGAATAAAGCAGAGCCATTTATCTCATAATATGCTATTATTTTTCAAATAGTCTGTTAGTAAATAGGTAATCAGCAAATGGCTTTAATTCACATTTTACAACAGCTCCTACTTTTAACCATGTTTTAGCTGGCTAAAATTTTATACCTCATGATACCTAAGTTTCTTTGAATATTTCTATGTAAATAATAAAAGTAGAACCGTAAGAAAAAAGTAATGTGAAAAGAATTTTGTGGGGTGCTTTAGGTACTGCTCTGTCACTTTTGCTGAACTCTGAAAAATAGCTAGTACAATTTAATGATTTCCAAAAATATTTTTTTATGATTTTATACAGGTGACATAAAGATAAACTTGCTTTTATATATGTAAACTTTTAAGCAATAACTTTCAATAATCTTGGATTTTCACTCACATTTTTTGAAATGATTTATTTCTGGCTGCATTTTGCAGATAAAAAATAACCACATAAATATACATAATAAGACATCTAAAATAAAATTTTAAAAATAGAATTTGCAGGAGATAATATTTTTATATTTCCATCCTTTATTAACTAGATTCTAATTTAATAAGAAATGTCTACTAATGATTTTTTCTATAGATGAACTTATTACCTCTACTAAAAATCAATGTAATATTATGTGCCTATTTGAAAAACCATTTTGATTCATACACTTTAGTTCACATATGTAAGAGAAGCAATATTATAATAAATGGTCAATTGAGTCAAAGTTTTAAGTAGTTTGATATCTTTAAATGAGAGATTTGTGAATTTTTCAGTATCTGAATTGAAATAAGACGCCAGTTTTCAGTTAATATAAGCTATACTTTGGCAGCTCACTTGTTCATCTTAATTGAATTTGGAAACAACTTCCCTTTTTCTAAAAAAATTTTTCTTCACATTAGTGAAATTGTCCATTTTCTTAAAATTTATTTTCATGAGTTAACTTTTCTTTATCATGCTAAGTCTTATTGTTCATTATTGTTATGACATTCTTTTCCGTGTCATCTGTATCAGAGGACTAAATATTTTAAATCAAAAATGTGCACTAAAATTAAAGAGATTCAAATTCTGACTAACATTCCCCTTTCTAAGCTTATAAATTGAATGCCAAGAATTAGCTGTGAAGCTTTATAAAAAATGGCCAGAACCAAAACAACTAAATTCCACAGGGATCATCAAATAGAGTAAACTAATGAGAACTTCCAAATCATAGTAATATCATAAGGGAAAAAAGCAAAATTGTAATATGCTTATGAATTTTTATATAATCTTGGCCAATAAAAATTAGAAACCAAGGATTAATGAGGCCAACATCAAAGTCTCTGTTCACCAAAGTCCAAAACACATAGGCAATTATTCTATTTCGTGTGGTGAAATAATATTGAACCTGAAGAGATCATTGAAATATGTAGGTAACATGTCTCAACAGGAAATTGGGGCCATATATGAATTCCTTCAGTGCAACTTTCCACCAGAAACAATTCATTCAAAATTGTGACTATTCAGCAACTACATATTAATATCTATTAAGTGTTTAACATGGCTTTAAAGAACTTCACTATATAATGGTGGAGGTAAAGGGTAGACAGAACCAAAATTTTATTTTATAATACTAGAGGCCTGGTGCACAAATTCGTGCATGGGTGGGGTCTCTTGGCCTGGCCAACAATCAGGGCTGATCAGGGTGGTGGGAGGTTAGCTGGGGAGAGGGGTCACAGGGGGTTGGCTGTGGGAGCACACTGACCACCAGGGGACAGCTCCTGCATTAAGCGTCTGCCCCATGGTGGTCAGTGCATGTCATAGCGACCAGTTGTTAGGTCATTTGGTCACTTAGGCTTTTATACATATAGATGGTTATTATTGTACATAGAAACCAAGGCCCATAGCCAATGTCCAGGAAGATATTGCCAGTCATGAGAGAGAGTCAATCACATGTATATGTATATGCATGTTTGTGTGGAGCATAAGGTATATGGAGATGAGGTATGAAAACATGCAGAAGGAGATCACTGAAGACTTCATGAAGACTATGAGTTTGTATTTTAATTTGGCAGGCAAATAGGGATCATTGAAGGGTTTTAACATGAAAGCAACATGACTGAAATTGTGTTTTCAAAAGACTATTCTGTTAGTTTAGTGGTCCCAAGAGAGATACTGCATAAACCAGATAAAAGGTAATTTTTAGAACCAAAATAAGAAATAATGACCACCTGAGTTATAACCATAACAGAGGGGGTGAAGAGAAGAGACCATATTTAATAGATGTTTAGGAAGTAGAATTCATAAACATGAAAATTGATTGCATGTAGAAGGTATAGGTGGAGAAAGAGCACCACATGACTGCCAGGTTTTAGGTTTGGGTGATTAAGAAAGGGGTGGAGTCAGAAACCATAACAAAGGAGAAGTAGCAAGCTCAAATAATATGGAAAAATGATACTTTATATTCTAAGTTGGCATTCAATTTCATGTGGGACATCTGTGTGAATATAATAATTATCATCATAATAATGAATGCCATTGAGTAATTTTTATGGGCTGGTACTCTAAGTTTATTATATGTTCATGTATTAAATCATGTGATCTTCACAATAAATGATTTTGATAAGAAATTTCATTATCCCCATGTTATAAACAAAGCAAAGAAAAATTAAGTAATTAGTATAAAATTCTATGTCCAGTATTTTTATTCACATCAGAGCGGAGGAATCAAACCCACCTTTAGTTATGTCTCAGTCTCCTAATTTCCATGACCCTCACCCTATGCTAAGCATCTCCTCTGTATTTACAATATGATAAAGTCACTTAAGTTTTTTAAGACTTAATGTGCTATACTTATTGGAAATGTAGTAATAGTAATTAGAGAGAAATCTTAATTCTAATGAATTAGTTTTCATAGTAGAATTTTGGTTACTGGGGTGAAAGACATTGAACTAGGTATGTTATAAATTAGCATATCAGATTATACTATAATATAACTGGTTTACCTATACTGAAGGTTTGGTTATAAGCATGGGATAAAAAAGAATAATTGTAAATCTATGAATAGAAATTTTGTTACTATCTGTATTTTCACATGTTATTATATAACCAGAGGCCCAATACATGAAAATTTGTGCAAGAGTAGGCCTTCCTTCCCCCAGCTGCTGGCAGCGGCTTCTCTCCAGCACTGGCTTCCCTCTGGCACCCAGGACCTGGGCTGCTTCCCTCCTTTGGCCACTGGCAGGCACCCAGGACCCTGGCCAGCTTTCCTCGGGCTGCCCGCAGGCACCCAGAACCCAGGCCGGCTTCCCCCCCGGCCCCGGCTTCATCAGGAAGGATGTCCAGAATGACATCTGGAAGACGTCTGGTCTAATTAGCATATTACCCTTTTATTATTATAGATTATAATATACTGTGTTATGGAAAGGACATTCAATTTCTTAATCAAATGAAGAGTGTTTGAATTCCCAAAGCACATAAAAGTCAGGCATGTTACATATAGGAGCACTAAAAACATTATCAATAATTCAAGCAAAAAATCCAATTATACTATAATAAATGCCTACCCTTTTATAATGATTTGAAAATTTAGAGTAAATTTGTTCACAATCATGCATTTCTTCATTAGGTTTTAACATGATTATCAATAATTTAATCCTTATTTAAAAATATGTTTTTATTAATTTCATAGAGGAAGAGAGAGGGAAAGAGAGAGAGAAATGTCAATGATGAGAGAGAATTAATGATCGGCTGCCTCCTGCACTTCCCCTACTGGGGATTGAGTTTGTAATCCAGGCCTGGGCCCTGACTGGGAACTGAACCCTGACCTCCTGTTTCATAAGCTGATGCTTAACCACTGAGCAATACCGGCCAAGCAATTTAATCCTTACTTTGACTAAATCTACCTTTTTCTTCCCCCAAACAGTTGTGATTTATGATTCTTACTTTACTGATGAAGAATTTATAGCTTAACAGATATATGTAATCTTTCCAAAGTTACATATTTGAATAGGGGGGAAAAATTGAAGGCAGATCTACCAGAATCAAAAATTCTGTGAAACTCCTCTAACTAACCATGAGACTACTACTTTTGTTTTACAGTCATAGAACTTCAAGAATGGAAGAAGCAAAGGATGTCAAAATATTTTGGGCTTCATTAAATAAATAAACATTGGTAAATTTATGTTAAAGATAAAATAATTAAATTTTCTTAGGCTCAAATGTTTCAGATTATAATATGAGGAGTATATAAATGCATTGAACAAGCTGTGTATAATAAAGTCCCAAGAAAAAACTTAAAAGTTATCTTGATAACCAGTATAATGTATGGCTGACAGTTTAAACTAATAGACACTCTTTCTGTAAACCATCTACATTATGGTACTACTTATTCCGATCTATAAGCATGATGCTCAGTTCTTCTTTTCAGTCATGTTAATCTTTTTTTCATTTTCCTTATTATTTGCTATATTTGAGTTTTTGAAGCATGTTGCTATTTTTAATTATAATTCCTCCTGTATAATTCATTCTTTTTTTTACATTTTCAATTTTGTTATTGAATTTATTGGGGTGACATTGGTTAATAAAATTATATAGGTTTCAGGTGTACAATTCTATAATGCATCATCTGTATATTGTATTGTGTGTTCACCTTCCCAAGTCTCCTTCCATTACCATATATCAGCCAAAATGGGAAGAAAAAAAAATGCTCCAAATGAAAGAATGGTAGCAATCTCTAGGGAAAGAGCTAAATGAATGGAGGTAAGCAATTTATCAGAAATAAAGTTCAAAGAAATTATTAGCCCCATCTGGTTTGGCTCAGTAGTTAGAATGTCTACCCTTGGACTGAAGGGTGTGGCTTTGGTTCTGATCAAGGACACGTACCTTGGTTGCAGGCTTGATCCCCGGCCCTGGTTGGGCCGCATGTGGGAGGCAACCAATTGATGTGTCTCTCTCACATTGAAATTTCCCTCTCTGTCTCTCCCTCTCTTTTATACTCTCTCTAAAAATCAATGGAAAAAATATCCTTGGTTGAGTATTAACAAAGAAATGATTATAAGGATGCTTAACAGCATGAAAAAAACACCACAATAGAAACCATAAAAAAAGAACCAACAGAAATGAAGAATACAATATCTGAAATGAACAATATACTAGAAGGTATAAATAGTAGTTTGGATAAAGCAAGAACTAAATTAGAGATTTGGAAGAAAAGGTAGAAAAAAACAGAATGGCAAAGGGAAAAAATAAAATTTTAAAAGAATAGTTTAAGGGACGTTTGGGACAACATAAAACGTAACAGTATCCACATCATAAGGATACCAGAAGGAGAAGAAAGAGAGCAAAAGATTGAGAACCTCTTTGAAGAAATAATGACTGAAAACTTCCCTAACCTGACATAGAAAAAGACGTACAAATCCAGAAAGCTTAGAGAGTACCAAAGAAGATGAACCCAAGGAGACCCACACCAAGACAAATCAGAATTAAAATGGCAAAGGTTAAAGACAAAGAGAGAATCTTAAAAGTACCAAGAGGAAGATAGTTACCTACAAGGGAGCTCCCATAAGTCTGTTAGAATTTATTCTTTTAACTGTAAGCTGACCTCAATTAATCTTTCATGTCAGCTTAGCTTAAAGGACCTGAGCATGTTTTTTCTCTCAAGAAGACTATTCAAAGTCACCAAATTGGAAGTAAAATAAAACAATGTAGCATTTATCTTTTGTTGGCCCAAGCCTTTATTTGTGGATGGGGGGTGGGGTCTTCTCAGCCCAGCCTTCACCCTCTCCAATCTGGGACCCCTCCTGGGATGTCCAACTGCCAGTTTAGGCCCAATCCCTGAGATCAGGCCTAAACCGGCAGTCGGACATCACTCTCACAATCCGGAATCACTGGCTCCTAACCTTTCACCTGCCTGCCTGCCTGATCACCCCTAATTGCCCCCCACCAGCCTGATCACCCTTAATCACCTCTTCTGCCAGCCTGATCTCCTGTAACTGCCCCCCCCCCCCCCCCCCCCCCGCGTGCCAAAAAACAGAAAAGAGCCTTGGTGTCACGAGTTTCTTGGTTCTAGAGGCCATGGGCCGGGGGGATTCCATCCACCGCGGCCACCGGCATAGGGTGGCCGGGTTGAAGGGGGGCGGGGGGCTAGTGAGGGGAGAAGGGGCCAGGCGGTCGTGGCTGCGATGGACAGTGGCTGAGAGGCTACCGGGAAGAGCGGTAAGATGGCCAATGGTCCACCAATATGAAGAATTAAAAAATAGTAAAAAATTCGATAGATCGATCGGCCGCACCGCAATGATTGATTGTCAGCTGGAGGCCAAGCCCAGGGAGCGGAGATGTGTATGCCACAGGTGACGAAGACACCAGAGCCTGAGGGACTGGCAGCGCAGTGATAGGCTGAGAGGGAGATAAAGCATAACAAATGAGAGGACGAGAGGCGAAG
>NW_005871068.1:4383182-4387734 GCF_000147115.1 Myotis lucifugus
GTGAAAAAAGAAAAGGTGATGGGCTGCCATGAATAGTTGTCCAAGATAAAGCCCTGGCCCAAAAGTATTAAAGCAATGGGGGCAAAGTAAATGCTGAAAATCTTATTGGAGTTTCAGTGTGGAGGAGCCCCTATGCTTCCCACCTGGAGAAAGATGGGTTATTTTTCTAAATGTCACAAAAGATGTCCCAAAGGGTAAGTCTGTAGGAGAGAGTTTTGTTTTGCTTATTTGTTTGCTTTTCTCAGAGCAACCAATGCACTAAACCATTTTCAAATTCCCCTCCCCAATTATTTAGAATGGTAGTTTCTTCCTTTTATTTCCTTCTCTCTTTTCTCTTCCTATTTTTTAAAAACCTCATTGGCTCTTAATTTCTTGAGTTAATGAGAGTTCTGAAGTTAATGAGCATACAACAATCTGTGTGCCAAGTTTAGTTCGCAAGCCTAAATTTTTTTTTTTACATTTTTAAAGGGTTGAACATATTCAATATTTTGACATGGTAACTATGTGAAATTCATATTTCAGCATCCGCAAATAAAGTTTTATTGTAACAAGTCAAGCCCAGTCGTTACAATTGTCTACAGATCTTTTGAGCTATTACCACAGTGTGGAATAGTTGCCATGAAGACTGTATGGCCTGCTAGGCGGAAAATATTCAGTATCTGGACTTTTACATGAAAAGTTTGCTGACCCATGAGCTAATAAGTTCACCTTAATTCGCATGTATCGTATGCAGATTTAAGTCCTTGCCTCCTCTATCAAAAAGAATTTCTAAAATTTAGTCATCCTACTCTTCCAGGTAGAGAGGGAGACACCCTTACAAATGGAAATTTCCCTTATAAATGTAAATGACTCTGACATAAGAGTAACTTCTACTCAGGTTTTCAGAGCTTCTCCTGTGTCTGCAGTTTCTTAAAAATAACCAGTTCAAGACATATTTTAGGTTGGCAAATTCTTCTCCTTTTCAATGAATAGTTTCCTTATGGAAGAAAGTGAAATAGCTTTTTTTCTATTTAATTTTTCCTTCTAAACTCTGCACATTAGAGGTCAAAGTGGATGCAAACTCATGTCAGGGCTGATTACACTATACTAGTATAATCAGGCGTATAAGAAGATGGCTGAAGTCACTTTTCTGTTTTAATGAAGAAGATACTGAATAAATACAACACATCAAAGATAATCCATGCACAGTGATGTGGACAATTAACTGTAAGTGATTCTGAGTTACACGCCCAACCCTTTAAAGTGGATAGCTGATAAGGAAAGTATCGCATCTTAGGAATGTTTGGTTCTTTTAAATATCAAAACCCTGTATGTTTTATTTTTCTCCTGAAGTATCTAGCAGTCTTTTATGCTATTCTGGACTATTCTATGTTTATTGTTGGCATAAGAATCTTTACAATCGAAGGACAAAAATGAAAATTATGTTCTCCCTTTTAATTCTAAACTGTACATGTTTGTAGATTTCTAACTTCATCTGGCCTTTACAAGGATGTTCTTTTTATCAGTGAGAGCCAGTCATTGGGGTAGTTAGTTCTGTAATCTCCCTGAGTAGCCTTAAAGGAAACATTGTGAGGAAAAAAAGTAGCATGTTATTCCTTTTACAGGGAATTTTTGTTTTGCACCCAAATCAATAGCAAATACTAATAGGATGAATGGCAGAAAAAACAAATGGGTATTCACATATCTCTAGTTTATCAGAAAGTAATGAACCAGTTCTCCTAGATAGATATTTTCACAGATTGGATAAGTGCATGGGCTCTGCAATCAAAAAAATCTGCCTTTAATTCGCAACTCTACCACTTGCTATTCATATGATCTTGTGCAAGTTTCTTAAACTTTGTACTCTACTTTGTAGGCACAATAACATAAATTAGACTTAGATTTTGGGAGGGAACTAGAGATAGTGTGTAATTTTCACAATATGGTGTTAAATATGATATGTTATTCACTGATTTATACTCAGATCATAGCCCCATAATTAAAAAAAAATATTCATTTAACAAAAATGAAATTATGAAACTATTATCATTATTTAGGTATAAATTATTGAGTGTAATAGTGAAACCCATAAGATTCGTAGAAGAAAACATAGACAGTAAAGTCTTTGACATTGGTCTTAGCAATATTTTTTTGGAGATGTCTCCTCAAACAAGGGGGACAAAAGAAAAAACAAACAAATGGTACTACATCAAACTAAAATGTTCGCATATCCCTAGCCGGTTTGGCTCAGTGGATAGAGCATCGGCCTGCGGACTGAAAGGTCCCAGGTTCGATTCCGGTCAAGGGCATGTACCTGGGTTGCGGGCACATCCCCAGTAGGAGATGTGCAGGAGGCAAATGATAGACTTTGCTGAGATCGTCAGTCTATTCCATTTCCATGCCTCTGATTCTATTTTATTCACCAGTTTATTCTGTTTATTAGAATACCCTTCAGGAGAGAGAAAATGGCGGAGGCTTAGACGGACGTGTTGGTGCTTTGTCCCGGACCAGATGGGGGCGAGCAGCTGATACGGGTAACAATCAGCCCGATCAAGCTGGGGAGGTTCAGCTGAGAGACAGTCTGCAGCCAGGAAAGACAGAAAACTCCTAAAAAATGCGGATGGTTGGAGATTGAGGCTGAAACCTCCCTCTGGGCGCCAGCGCAGCGGCGGGACCGCGCCATCTCAGGCAGCGTTCACCGGCATCCAGAGATCGGCTACTAGCCCGGCGGCTACTGACCCGGAGGCAGCGATTCGCAAACAGCGCGACTGCAAGAGCCAAGGGGAGACCTGCACCCCTCCACGGAAAGGTTGGACTTGCCTCGAAGGTACGGTTCGCAGTTCAGGTTGGAGCGAGGAACGCGCGCGGGCGCAGGGGAAAATCTGCGTCCGCCAAAATCCGCGCTCTCCAAAATCCGTGCCTCTTGCCGGGGGCTTGGGCGCGCGCAGACACTCCGCGCGGTTCTGGAGGGTGGAACCCTGCGAGTTCCAGCAGCTTCCCAGGCTCGTGTTCGCACACTTCCTCTTACTTCTGTGGGTTTGATTGTTGAGCCCAGTGCATGTGAGTGCCCAGTTGGAGTCACTAGCAGAGCTTGTAGGGGAAGATTGTTTTTGGGGAGCCTGGGAAACAGAACTGGGAGTGGCGCTGGGGGAACCACCTCTGGGCGGAGCTGGTTCAGGTACAATAGGCAGCTCCTGGTCGGAGAGAACTTATAGCCTCGGAGGTCAACCCAGACACACTGCCACCCAGAGGCAGAGCCACGAACTGACTCCTCTGTAAATACAGATAAGGCAATAAGGACTGTGGCTTACAACAAGGAGGAACAGTGTATCAGAGGGAAAGTCAACATTCTCCTGAATTCCTGGCGTGCCAATAAGAAGAGTAGAAGATCTGAAGCACCTGCATTACTGCACATTTTTATTTTTATTTTTTTAAATTACTTTTTCTCCTTTTAACTAAGAAAACATTTTTTTTTCATTTTTCTTTTTTCTCCATCACCCGATTTTGCCCTTTCAGCTACTACATTTTTATTTTTAACTAGTATTATTACCGCTACCATTTTACCATTTTTTAAAGTGTCATTTTATCTTGTCTTTATTTTATTTTGGGACTAATGTTCTCCATTCTATTTTCATCGTTCCTTTAGCAACATTTTTCTCTACCTCAATTTGCCTCTGTGCTAAACAATCTTCCCCACTTTCTCCCTTTTGCTGTCCTGTTTCTCTTACCCTACTCCAGCTTTAGATCTTCCCTATTCTTTTTATCCTCTGTCAAAATTTAACCCTGCTTAAATATCCTATGCCCAATCCCCTGTTCTAAATCCTTATACACCTTTCCCTCATCTTCCTTCACTATCCATTTTTTTTCTCTCTCTTCTTCTTCTTTTCTCTCTCTATTGTTTTATCGTTGTTTGCCTGATTGACGAGTATATTTTTTTTTGTTTTTGGTTTTTTTTGGTTTTTTTGGGTTTTTTTTTTTTTTTGAGTGTTTGTGAGGTTAGACTGCTTATTCTTTTTATTTTCCTGCCCCTCCCTCTACCCCCCCCCCCCGGTTATTTCTGCGCTTCTCTGTCCCCTTGCGTCGCTTGATATTTTTGGTTGTTTGTAGTTTGTATTCATCTCCAGGAATCTGTTGCTGCAATTTGTTGGTATTAGTGGCGGACCTATAGGAGTTTTCTCCTCACATAAATAGTCTCTCCCCCTTTTACACTTCACTTTCTTTTCTCTCTTACTTTTTTTTTTCTCATCCTCTTTTTCCCCTCCCTTTTCCAATCTCATCTTTGCACTCCTTTTTTTCTTTCTTTCTTTTTTCTCTTCTACCTTTTTCTCTTCTTTCCCCCTTATCTCCCAACTCTCTTAGCTCGGGTGGCCACCTTTATTTGGGGTTAGTAATATCGTAAATACAATAGTGTTCAGTGCCTGGTACGTTGTGCCTTGTTGTGTTGTATTTTGTGCCTCTAAATCAACGCAACAGATTCAAGCAACAGCGGCCTCCTGATCACCACACGCTCTGCCTGGGGAACAGTTGCTGCGTCTGAAGCCTCCCTCCACCAGCCAGAAGAGCCACCACAACT
>NW_005871068.1:4392785-4395839 GCF_000147115.1 Myotis lucifugus
GCATTCTACATATGTATATTTATGTAGGGTCTCAAAACTAATTCAAAAATAGATATGCACCCCTAGAAAAAAGCAGCATTACTTATACTAATCAAAATGTGGAAATAGTACAGGTATGCGTCAATAGATGAATGGATAAAGAAGATGTAATGTGTATACACACACACGTGTGTGCATGCAATGGAATATTACTCAGCAATGAAAAAATAATGAAATTTTGTCATTGTGACAACATAAATAAACCTAAAGGATATTATGCTAAGTGAAATAAGTCATATAGAAAAAGAAAAATACTGTATGATTTCACTTATATGTGGAATCTAAAATTAAAAACAAAGAACAAATGAATAAACAAAAAGACAGAAACAGACCCATAGTTACAGAGAAAGCTGATAGTTGCCAAAGGGGAGGAAGTAGAAGAGATAGTTGAAAAAAATTTTTAAATTAGTGACTATAACATATTTAAAGGGGAGGAGGAAGCAATAAACTTTTAAATGAAGGTGTACATGTAGACCTATTAATTATTCTAAATTTCATACAGGTACAGTGATAACAAATAAGGTTGGGCATTATTTAGACAAGCTCATCAGGAACTAATAGCTGAGATAGTTAAATTAAGCTGAGATAGAGCCTCACAGATAGAGTCAACCACATGCTAAGAGAGAGAAAGATATTCAAGGCAGAAGAAACAATGCGAAGAGAGGTCCTAATAGGGAAGATTACATGAGAAACTTCATTATTAGCAATATTATTAGGATAAATTGAATACATTTCAGTACACATGCCTCTATTCATTCCATTTTTTGACAAGTGCTTTGGGGGTAGAGGGAGCAAATACATGCTTAACAGTTTTGATTTGATTTTAGAAAGCATTAGGGAAGACTATTCAGGACTACTGCAATATGCAATAGGTGTCAAGACTATGGCAATAGGGGACAGATGGGACTCAACTTTGAATACAGTAAAGACAGCTGTGGCCCTAGCTGGTTTGGCTCAGTGGATAGAGCGTTGGCCTGCAGACTGAAGGGTCCCAGTGTTCAATTTCAGTCAAGGGCACATTATGTGGTAGAGGCAGCCAATCAATGATACTTTCTCATCATTGATGTTTCTATCTCTCTCTCTCCCTCTCCCTTCCTCTCTGAAATAAATAAAAATATATTTTTTAAAAAGACAGCAGTGGACTTATAGCCAAGAAGCACAGTGTGTGGGGGTCAGGGAGGGAGGGTAGATCAATGGAAAATTACTAAGAGCAGACATGAAGAGTAGGAGGATTCTTGCTAAAACCAGTTTAATAGAATTCTGGCAGAACGCTGGCCAGTGTGATCAAATATCAAGGGTAGGGGATGAGGAATTTGAACAGATCTCAAGGGTGATCAGATAACAAGAGTGGGGATAGTCTCACAAAATTGACAGAGCAAGATCTTCCTGCTGTTGGGGTGGAAATATTTTCCTTCTACCCTTTTATGTTCTTGTCAGGTCTAATAATTAAATTGACATGAGATACATTAACAGTAAAAGAACAAATTTAATCTTCTATGTAAAGGAACCCCACAAAAATGTTAGACCCAAGGGCAAGTTGTGCATTTGAGGTTCATATACCCTCCAGATCTAAGGAAGGGATAAGGGCCTGGGAATTCTAAGGGGAGGAGGGTAATTCACAGGACAATAAGAAGAGCAGATATTTGCCCTTCTATGCAGATAGGCCATTCAGATGAAAGTTACCTCGGCTAATAGCTTTCTTTCTAAGCCAGGCACCCTGTCCAAATTCTTTTATGTAGTTAAGGGAGGAGTAAAAGTTTTTCTTGAGTCCACCAGATCTTGATTGCCTTCACCTCAAAATATCACCAAGATGGCACATTTGGGGGTCATGCATTCTGTTCCCCTTCACTACAACTGACTGGGAAGGTTAAAGACAGCGACCAAAGACAGGGCTTAGTCAAAAGAGGGCTCAGAGGAGCCTGTCTAAAATTTGGTCATGGAGAGAGACTTTGTTAACACAGTGACCCTGTTGCTAATTCTTGTGTCAGTCTTATCAGATTTGCTATATTTGACTAACCTCCCACTTAAAACATTTTGATTTGTAAATCAAATAAAAGAGCACACAGTATTGCCAACACAATCTTTTATTTCTACAAATCCACTGACATCTTACTTCCTTTTGATGCTAATATAAGGAAAGAACATGATCAATCATGAAAATGATGCTATTTCCCTGCTTTATGAAACAACTGTTAAATAAAGGCAGGAACCTTTTTCCAGCTGTCTCATTTCCTTTTTTAAGCCTGTATTATAAGTATGTACAACATGAGGCGAAGAGAGAGAAGACCATGGAATATTAAACCATTGTGGCTCCTTGGAGCTAAATTTTGAGTTTTCATCAGATTCAGAGCATGTGGGGTCCAGAGGCATGGAACGTGGTAAAGGGATTCAGCAGGAATAATTGAAGGAAACCAAGACCCAAAATTATCCAGAATAAAGACTATAGCTAATACCAGGAAAATTTGCTTTATCACGAATATTTTTCCAGTGGTCGGCAAACTGCGGCTCACGAGCCACATGCGTCTCTTTGGCCCCTTGAGTGTGGCTCTTCCACAAAATACAGACTTCTGCGCATGGGCCACGAAGTTTCAATCACACTGTACGTGTGCGCCCACACGTGGTATTTTGTGGAAGAGCCACACTCAAGGGGCCAAAGAGCCACATGTGGCTCGCGAGCCGCAGTTTGCCGACCATGTGCCTAGCTAGACCTTAACCTATCTTCATGGGAAAGCATTTTGCAATTATGCAAATACTGATCTGGCAAGTAAGTGACTTTCTGAAAAGGGCCAAAAAGCCCCACAAGGTTCTTTTAAGGCCCAAAAAAAGGAATAATATCCCTGTTTTCAAACCCCCCAAAATTTAACCCCTTTTTTTGCCCCCCCCTTTTATATTAAAAAAGAGTAGGGGGAAAAAAAAAAATTTTTTCTCACCCCCCCCTGGGCAATTTTTTTTTTCTTTCTACATGCCAGAAGAGTCTCTCTGCTTGTCTCCCCCCAGGGAGAAAAAAAAAAAAAG
>NW_005871068.1:4396636-4536467 GCF_000147115.1 Myotis lucifugus
AGTAACTCCTGCACTCAACAGCAAAGAATAAAATAGCCAGATTAAAAAATGGTTAAATTACTTGAATAGACATTTCCCCAAATAAGTCATATAAATGGTCATCAGATACATGAAAAAATGCTCACCATCACTAATAATGAGGGAAATGTAAATCAAAACCAGAATGAGATATTACCTCACATCTGTTAGAATAGCCGCTAAAAAACAAACAAAAAAACTAACAAGTTTTGGTAATGATGTGGAGAAACTGGAATACTTTTAGATTGTTTGTGTGAATGTAAAACGTTGCAAACACTTTGATAAACAGTATGGAAGTTTCTAAACAAATGAAAAATAGCATTCCCATTTGACCCAGCAATTCCAATTCTGAGTATATCCAACAGCATTGAAATCTGGATCTTGATGCCCTAGCTGGTTTGGCTCAGTGGATAGAGCATCGGCCTGCGGACTGAAGGGTCCCAGGTTCGATTCCGGACAAGGGCATATACCTTGGTTGCAGGCACATCCCCAGTAGGGGGTGTGCAGGAGGCAGCTGATCTCATCGATGTTTCTAACTCTCTATCCCTCTCCCTTCCTCTCTGTAAAAAATCAATAAAATATATTAAAAAAAAAGAAATCTGAATCTTGAAGAGATGTCTGTACTCACAGTTGTATTGCAGCACTATTCACAATAGCCTAGTGGTAGGAAGAACCTAAATGTCCACTGATGGATGAATGGCTAAAGAAAATGTGATATACACATACAATAGAGCATTATTCACATTTTAAAAAGGAAATCCTGCCACATGGATGAACCTGGAAGACATTATCCAAATGAACTACGACGGTCACAGAAGGAAAAATACTGAATGATTCCACTTAAATGAGGTATTTAAACTAGTCAAACTCATACAAACAGAGAGTATAATAGAGGTTACCAGGAGCTAGTGGGAGTGGAAAATTGGGAGTTGCTGTTCAATGGAAATGAAGTTTGGTATACATGATTTAAAAAAAGTTTTAAAAATTGCTGTACAAGATTGTGTGTATATTTAACAATACCATATGCATAAAAATTATTATGAGGGTAGATCTCTTTTAAGTGTTCTTACCACAATAAAAAATTTAATTGAGAAAATAATGCAATTCTCTCATTCATTAATCTTTGTTGAAAGTATTACAGATGTCCCCTTTGTTTTTCCCATTGACCTCTTCCACACCACCCGTCTCCCTGAGGCCTTTAACACACTTTTGTTTGTGTTCATGCACCATGCATATCTATATAATAAAAGCCTAAGCCCTAGCTGGTTTGGCTCAGCGGATAAAGTGTCAGCCTGCAGACTGAAGGGTCCCAGGTTCAATTCCAGTCAAGGGCATATGCCTGGTTGCGGACTGGATTCCCAGTGTGGGGCATGCAGGAGGCAGCCAATCAATGATTTTCTCTCATCTTTGATGTTTCTATTTCTCTCTCCCTCTCCCTTCCTCTCTGAAGCAATAAAAATATTTAAAAATATAAATAAATAAAAGCCTAAGCGACCATTATGGGGGAATGACCATAACAACCGGTCACTATGATGTGCACTGACCACCAGGGGGCAGACGCTCAATGCAGGAGCTGCCCTCTGGTGGTCAGTGTGTTCCCACAGGGGGAGCGCCACTCAGCCAGAAGCCAGGCTCATGGCTGGTGAGCGTAGCGGCGGTGGCAGGAGCCTCTCTCACCTCTGCTGCAGCACTAAGGAGCAGTGAGCAGGTGGGTGGTAAGAAGTAAGGGGTCCCAGACTGCGAGAGGGCACAGACTGGCCTGAGGGGACCCCCCTTCCCAGTGCATGAATTTCATGCACCAGGCCTCTAGTATGCATATAAGTTCCCTGGTTAATCTCTCCTAACCCATCCACCCCACCCCTGCCTTCCCTCTGAAAGTCCTCAGTCTGTCCTATGCTTCTATGTCTCTGGATCTATTTTGTTCACCAGTTTATTGTGTTCATTAGATTCCAAATATGAGTGAGATCATGTGATAATTGTCTTTCTCTGACTGGTTTATTTCTTTTTTTAAATATTTTTATTGATTTCAGAGAGTAATAGGGAGAGAGAGCTAGAAACATCAATGATGAGAGAGAATCATTTATTGGCTGCCTCCTGCACACCCCCTACTGGGGATGAAGCCCGCAACCCAGGCATATGCCCTTGACCAGAATCAAACCTGCGACCCTTGAGTCCGCAAGCCGAAGCTCTATCCGCTGAGCCAAGCCGGCTAGGGCTCTGACTGGCTTATTTCACTTAGCATCATACTCTCCAGGTCCATCCATGCTGTTGCCAATAATAAGAGTTCTTTTTTTACAGCTGCATAGTATTCCATTGTGTGAATGTACCACAGCTTCTTTTATCCACTCATCTACTGATGGACACGTGGATGTTCGTTTTAGCAAAGTTTGGTGCCCCTCCCTTTGGATCCTACTCTTCTGTTCTGTCTGCCAATTCTGGGCTTCCCATGAGGTACTTATTGGCTAACCAGTGTCATAAACTGTCCAACTTTGGCTTTCAGCAACCTGCTTGAAGCTCCAAGAGATCTACAGTTTGTGTCTGCCTCCACAGGCCTTGGCTGCAGGCAAGAGGAGCCAATCTTCCCACTAAAGTACATTTGTTAGCAGCATTGGGCCCAGGGCTGAGTCAGCAAACTTCCCCTGGTTCACCTGGGCTCTGCTTCTGCCCACCTTTGCCTGCTAGCCAGCTGTCAATCTTAATCACTCAAAAGTCTGTTTTTGAAAGGGCTTTAGGCTGGGAGGCGCTGCTTAGCTTTCAGAGAATGTGTATGGGTGTGTTCCCCTGTCTCAGAGCTGCTCCTCTGTGAGGGACCCAAAATATTACTCTGCCCTCGGCTGGGCAGAGACCTTTGTATGGGGACTAGTGTGGTGGACTGGAAACCTGGGGTTTTTTCTATTAGCTCCCCTGTGCCTGGAAAGTACCAATCAGGTTGCTGGGGGTAGTGGAGTGGATGGCCCCCTCCCCCAATCCAGTCACTGATGCTCCTTGAGACTGTTCAAACCCATAGGCTTGGCTTGTGCTTTTGTTTCCTCTGAAAAGGTCAAAATGCAGGACATGGCATGCAGGGCTCCTGAGGGTGGGACAGGCTATATCACCTAGGGTGGGTTTTTTTTCTTTTCCTGCCCTGCAGCTACTAGGAGTGGCTCACTCCTCTCAGGAAAAATGGCTGATTCGGTTTGGGGGTGTACAACCAAATGCAGGCCTCCCGGCTTCTGCTTTTCCATATCTCCCTGCAATGCTTCCCACCCCAGCCTCTTCTTAGGCACCTCAAGACCTCCCTCCCTGCACCGGAGCCTCGGGTGAGTAACTGCAAATGAAAACTCCTGTGCTCTGGTTTAAAAAACAAAAACAAAACACCAAAAAAATGAAAATGCAGCTTTCCTTCCAACTGCCTCTGGTCTACCATCTCCAGGGTCCATCCTGGCCAGCAGCCCTGCTGTCTTTCACAGCTGGATGTTACATGGGCCGCTGATCTCAGCTCTGATGCTCTAGGCCTCTATCTTCTGAGGGGACAGACCCTCCCATAGCTGGGAGCTCCCTCCTCATTCTCAGTCTACAGGCCTGCTGCCTGCCCCTCCCCCCCCCCAAGCTGTGTCAGCTCCTTATGGTGATCTCGCCCTTCCTACCGGACTCCAGGTGTTTTCTGTCCTTCTTTGGTATGTCTCCTCCTCAGCTGGACCTCAGTTGGTAATTCCGGGTGTATGTTCTCCAATTGTATTTCCAGTCTGGTCCTGGGAGGAGGTACAAGAAATGTCTGCCTTTTTGGCTGCCACTTTCTCCTCCTGATTCCATTTTCATTCATACTACAGAGAAAAAGATAAATAACAAAAAGTGTATCATTGTCGTCTATGAGCTTAAAATCACAACTTTTAATATTTATTTAACAAGCATTTTTTCCAATCATTTTTAAGGAAGAAAACATCCTATATAATAAAGAGGTAATACACAAATTAACCTCCACACCCTCACAAGATGGCTGCCTATGACCAGGCCGGCAGGGGGGTTAGTGAGGGACGACCAAACGACTGAACAGCAGGCTGCATGGGGCAACCAGGTCAGCAGGGCGGTGCAGTTGGGGGTGATTAGGCCAGCAGGGGGGGCAGTTGGGGGTGATTAGGCTTGCAGGGGGGCAGTGAGGGGTGACTAGGCCAGCAGGGGGTGCAGTTGGGGACAATCAGGCCAGCAGGGGGTGTCAGTTGGGGGTGACCAGGCCGGCAGGGGGGGCCGGGGCGACCAGGTAGGCAGGCAGGTGAGTGATTAGGAGCCAGCAGTCCAGGATTGTGAGAGGGATGTCCAACTGCTAGTTTAGGCCTTCACTACCCTATTACCCAATCCCTGGGATTGGGTCTAAACCGGCAGTCAGACATCCCTCTCACAATCCTGGACTGCTGGCTCCTAATCACTCACCTTCCTGCCTGCCTGCCTGGTCGCCCCTAACTGCCCCCCCTGCAGGCCTGATCACCCCTCACTGCCTCTGAATGCCGGCCTGATCACCCTTAACAGCCCCCTTTGCCAGCCTGGTCACTCTCGAGGGTTTGAGAATTGAAAAGTTTTCTCAAAGATCTGTAAGCTTCTGGAAAAGAAAACAAACATTTATGAGCAGGAATACAACTGCGGATTTTGTACATAGTTAGCATAAGTCATTTTCACATCAACCTTAATAAGGACTTAAGCTCGCATTCTGGAAGCCTTTCCAATTTTCAAAAAGCTCTATTTAAATATTCTTGGATTCCCTTGCTTGATTGAGGTCTGCGGAACGGCTGTGCTCCAGGAACATAACGACATACAGGAGCTCAGTTGTGTATTGTGTAAACCAGGTGCATAATTAAGTCTGTTTTGTGGTTCAGCTGCTTTGATCTTTCCCCACTGTCCTGTATGGACCCTGCAAAACTGCACCAACATCTGCCCATTAGTCCCTGAAATCTGTCCTGCTAGTTAATGAACCTTCTCCGTTTCTTAGTTCTGTTTCTGTATTTGACTAAAACATTCATGATACTTGAACTACTACCCCACCTCTACACACAAATCCACAGGCACCTACATATAATGGAACGAAAAAAATTGCTTCAGGTTTCTTCAGGACCGATTTCTAATAATCTTCTAATTTGATGTTGGAGCAAATATTGCAAAAAGAAAGGCTTCTTTGAAAGTACCTCACTGAAGGCCATCCAACAACTAACAGACTAAGAAGCTCATTCTCAGTTTCTCAGGAATAATGGCTGTAGCTGATTATGTTGATTACGCTGAAAGGATAATTTAAACAGAGCTTGATGAGTAGTCATTGACTTAGAGAAGACTTGCTCTTTGTCCTTGTGTTCAGAAGGAGAAAGCAGTTGCAGTTTAATTAAAATGAATAAGTCATCCCTTGGAGGTAACAGAGGGCTCATATTAAAGTCAGCTGAAGGTATAAAATATAAATCAAGCAAAAGTGTATTAAAATTTTCATCCCAATGACCATCACATGCTAGTAACACATCCAAAATATATATCTTTTATTATTGACTTATAATTGACATGTGTTATGTATCTTGAAGAAATTACTACTGCCCTGCATATTGTTCAGAGCTCATTTCAACTCAAAATAATAATGCTTTAATTCACCAAAATGCATGAAATATACACTACATTATGTGTCCCTGTTTCCATCAATGTATTTGATGTGCATAATCAAAATATTTTAATGCCTTAAACTTATTTTATTTACTTTTAAAGTAGGCTACCTAATATTATACAAGTAATGACCCATCAATAAATATTGACTGACTGAAGAGGGCAATTGTTATGAAAGATGGGTGTCCTCAGTACAGAGACTCACCGTCACTATCTCTCTCTCTCTCTCTCTCTCTCTCTCTCTCTCTCTCTCTCACACACACACACACACACACACACACACCCCAAAAGAAAAAAAAGAAACATTAAGCAGCACAAAAATGCTAAAGCACATCTATAAGATCAACAAGTATAAAACCAGACTTGTTTTTGCTTTCCTGTAAGGGGAAGATTGAGGCAAAGAGTAAAATGGAAAAAAGAAAAAGAAAAACTCCTACAGTATCCAGGACTCAATTCATAAGTGTTTTATAAACCAAAGCCAACAACACGGATTGTTCTTGGAAGTAAATGTGCAATCATAGCCAGCGTTGGAGCAGGGATATTACATTTAACATATGGCAGATTTGTTCAAGCACATGGCACACCAATTTACAGTTGTGGAAACTTTCTCTTTTCCCCTCCATCCTTTCCTATGGGAGAGAGTGCTTCTTCGGTTAACAACACAATGGGAATCTGGTGTAGAATATGAGACATATCTTCAAACCAAACTAGCAAGTGTACGTTTTTCCATGGGCCACACAGGAAAGATCAAGGGGCTATATTGTTTGAAGGCTAGAGAATTATAGTCAAGAAAATCCTAATTTTTTACCTTTAGTAAATAGCATTCATTATCTTTATATTGACTTTTCAGGATCCTAGGAAGAGCTTCCCTTAAGACAGGGGTGGGTTTGGGGTCTACAGAAGTGCCAGAGCTCTTTGGATAAAATTCAGGGAACCATGAAGTGGGCTGGAAAAATATTTTCACTCAGTTTAACTGAAATTGATCTTTTACTTTAACCATTACTAACTAATAAACTCCAGTAGTAATAGCAGTAACTATGGTTTTGTAACCAATAGAAGTCACAGATATTATATCACATTTTAGTTGTCACAGATATCTTCAATATTATTATGGTTATGCTGACTTGAAAATATAGTTATTAGACCTACCAATAGATATTCTTATTTAACAATTAATAAAAAATGTATGTACCTTATGTCACAAATTTAATATTTTGATGAATGCATTGTAAGTGGTTATAATCTTATGTATTTTATTCTATGCATTTAATAAAGTTATTCTGATATAGCATATATACATATCACCAGAGGTTCAAGGAGATAGTGACTTTTAAAGGGTTAAGGACCCCTACTTTAAATACCTAAAAAATTCTAATAGTTCAAAAAGGATTGAGGGCGACCATATCTGACAACAGGTGAGATGTGCCTTAATGCAACATTTTGCTTAGTTTGAAATGCAAAATTTGACAATGATTTTAAATAATAATACTGTTAATGATGTATCCGAGATCCAAGATTTACTTACTGTGTTACTATCTATGGTTACATTGTTTTCAGGCATGTCAGAGAATTGGAAAGTGCTGACAAGCAGCAGTCTAATTGTATAAGGGACTGAAGAAAGGGATACACTTATAGGTGGTGCTCTGAGAAATTGCAGCTCGAATTTATAGTGTCAGCACACACCCAATGGACCTATGCATACTTACAATTTGTAAACTCTCAAAAGTACAATAATAACAAAAGAAAAAAGGCACATATAATCAGTATGAGGAATCACTGGCACATGACTACAAACCCTACAGAGACATAAAAAGTAAGATAATATTGTCATTACATTTGAAATTTTAGATGGAATGAAATGTGTATATTCACTGAATGCCCGGCTGGTGTGGCTCAATGGTTGAGCATTGACCCCTGCACCAAGAGATCCCAGTTCTAATCCCAGTTAGGGCACATGCCCAGGTTGGGGGCTTGATACCCAGTGTGGGACATGTGGGGGCAGCTGATCGATGTTGATATTGATGTTTCTATCTCCCTCTCCCTTAAATCAATAAAAAATATTGAAAAATTCATTGATCGATGTTGATATTGATGTTTCTATCTCCCTCTCCCTTAAATCAATAAAAAATATTGAAAAATTCATTGAAAAATAAAACCACTTCTATCACAATGATTCTATAGTTCAACATACTATCTCTAAGTCAATTTCAGGAAGAGGTAGTATCATCACTGCATTCTTCTAAATATTTAAGTAAGGAACAAAAACAAATCATACACAAACTTTTCCAAGGAGGAGAGAGAGGGAGGAGGGGGAGAGAGAGAGAATGAACCCCTAATTTGTCTTATGAGGCCAGAATAACCATGATACCAAAATCTGACCAAACCATTACAAGAAATAAATTCACAGACCAACCTGAACATGAACACACACACACACAAAACAAAAACCTCCTAAACAAAACAGTAGCAAATTAAATCCCAAGACATTTGAAAAGAATTACACATTACAAGATGATTTTATTTCAAGGATGCAAGACTGTCTTAGCATTAGAAGATCAGTCAATATAATAAACTGAATATAGGAGAAAAATCATATGATCTTTCAGGTATAGAAATGAAATTTTATAAAATTTAATACCTGATAATATTAGCAAACTAAGAATAGAAAATAATTTGTTTGATCTAATGAAAAGTATCTATTATCTTAACATCTGTAATCCCATACTTGCTTAATATTAAAATAGAGAGCCTGGAAGAGCTGTCCCATGATTGAAACTGATAACTCATGCTCTGGATGGAAGATAAGGCAGGGAATTGGGCCAATTACCTTGGACCACATAGAGTAGAAAAAAAATCACACTAGAGAAACCAGAAACCTAAGCCTATACTATGCATAAGAGTGAGCTTGCATTTGCACCAATCTCTGAGGGTAGGAAAACAAAGTCAAGGAGTTAAGAGGATAATTGGTCTAACACTGTTGACATATACAAAGATAACCAACAAATGCTGCTTTGGAATGCCTCCACTGTCAAGGGCAAGGAGAGATTTCAGAGAAAAATAAAAATCCAAGTCAAGTGCACAGTAAACAATTGTGGAACATTCAATGAGAGTAAGCCATTATAAAAGTTGGAAGACTGAATTAATACTCTGAAGAAGTAGAGATAATAGATCAATCTGAATGGCACTTTAAGATAAGTGTGTTTAAATTCATAGAACCTAATTATATATTGATAAGTGACTAAAAATATAAAATATGGTTCATTTGTTCAATGGGATTCTATGCTGTGCTTAAATGAGTCAGCTCTATATTTTGTGAAATGAAACATTCTTTAAGATGTAGTTTTGGGATAAAAAGAAAGGTGTAGAGGAGTGTTTATAGTATGCCATATTTTCTGAGAAAGAAATCTAAATGTATGCATATATATTGGAAAATTCAATCATATCTTTAGAAGAAAATATAATACACTGTGAACAATGTTTGCCTCTATAGAAAGGAACTGAGTGGCTGGGTAATAGGAGTGGAAGGGAAACCATTTGCACAACTAGTGTATCTTTTGAATTTCATTTATTTTGTATTATTAAGTAAAAAATATTAAAAATAAATCCTATATAATAAAAGGCTAATATGCAAATCGACCAAACAGCAGAATGACAGGTTGCTATGACATGCACTGACCACCAGGGAGCATATGCTCAATGCAGAGCTGCCCCCTGGTGGTCAGTGTGCTCCCATAGAGGGAGCGTGGCTCAGCCAGAAGCCTGGCTCAAGCCTAAGCCATCAGTTGGACATCCCCTGAGGGCTCCCAGACTGTGTGAGGGCGCAGGCCAGGCTGAAGGACACCCTTGAGTGCACAAATTCCATGCACTAGGCCTCTAGTTAAATTATAAAATATTAAAAGGATGACTATAAAACCAAGCAATGGCAGAGAAACATGGTAAAATAGTATATTTTACTTTGTGCATGCATATGTGCTTAAATGGGTTTCCCAGTTATCCTTTAATAGTTGGTCCAAAGGCTGTGAGGGGTAGTGTTTTGAGCTATTACTGCTCAGTTCTCCTAGGAACTCTTGGAACAAGGATACATACTGTCCCATGCAAAACCTTAGCTAACCCTGGAGACCATGTTGTGGAATATAGCAATTTTTAATCTTAACTCTCCAATTCATCCTTTCAGTAAAAAGGTAGCTGATAAGCTCTGTATTTTCTCTTCATTTTTCTATGTTTCTAAGAACCTCAGCATCCTAAAAATTAGTGCTACCAGTTTGCGTTATTGTGGGAACAATTTCCAAACTCCTGTAAGCTTACACTAAGATGGCACACTGAGAGATGGAGGATTCCACGTAGCACTTCTCCATGTTCCATGTACATTCCCCAACCATCTTTCTCTTTTTTTCTGTTAGTTGAAGCTGGTCTGCTATTTTCGTTGCTGCCAATTCCCTTCCCTATTCCCGCATAATCACTGTCAGAATGTCTAAGGATAATTAGGAAATAGCTATAAACAGAAAAATTATAAATGGACCTTCTCAGGACTGAGAGTTTGGCTGATGATGAGTTTTAGTAGATGGAAGGAAGCAAGTGCAGATATTAGACCTGCTGCCCATGAATTACATTATACCTTAGTTTTCATTTTTGAAACTGCTTCTTGAGCCAATATATCCAACATTTCAAGATATCGGACAAGAGGACTATTGTGCACTGTTGGTGGGAATGTAAAATGGCATGGCCATTATGGGAAACAGCGTGGAGCTTCCTCAAAAAGTTAAAAAAAGAACTACTATATAATTCAGCCATCTTACATCTGGTTATACATCCAAAGGAGGTTAATGTAGGTCTCAAAGAGTTATCTAAAAGTTGGGGGGAAAAAAACCTCAGGGCCCCTCAATGGGTGAATGAATAAAGAAAATGTAGTATATGCATACAATGAAATATTATTCAGGATTTAAAAAAAGAAGGAAATCCTACCATTTGCAGCAGCATGGATGGACCTGAAAGACATTATCCTAAGTTAAATAAGAGAGTCACAGAAGGACAAATGCAGCATGCTTCCACTTATATGAGGAATCTAAATAGTCAAACTTATAGAAACAGAGTAGAATGGTGATTTCCAGGGGCTGGGAGGAGGGGAAAATAGGGAGTTACTATTTGACAGATATAAAGTTTTGGTCATACAAAAGGAATAAGTTCTAGAGACCTGCTATACAACATTGTGTCTACAGTTAACAAGACTGTATTATAAACTTAACAATTCAGTAAGAGGGTAGATCTCATGTTTACTGTTTGTAAAGACACTTTCTCTGTTAACATAGCCAAGAGCTGTCCAATGAAATAAGAGACTAAAAAGTCACTATGGATATCAAAGGCCACATTTTGAATAATTAATATAAGGAACAATAGCTCCCCCTTCAAATTGGTGTATTTTCAAATATGAAAGTCCATTATATTTGGTCATAAAGGAATTTCAAAGTCAAAGTGAAAGTTAGTGTGTCATTGCACTATAAACCAAAATTTTCTTGAGTAGATTTATTGGTAGGATTATCCTTCTAGGTTGCAATTCAAGTGTTAGCAGGGGGCTGACTTCTGTCAGAATAAAGAGAGTTTGAGCAGAAAGTCCACACACTGTCACTGCAATCTATACTAGTCAATGTCAGCTTCATTGTACCACTACAGTTGCTGACCCCAAATTATTCCTAAATATAAGTACTACTATGGGAGAAAAAAAGTTTATGTAGTTACTTAATATCAGACATTTATTGGAGAGAGGAGAGAGAAGATGGCAGCGAAGGTAAATGCAGTACTCACCGCCTCCCACAACCACATCCCAAATTACAACTAAAATACAAAACATCATCATTCAGAAACACCTGAAACCTGGCTGAATGGAAGTCCTACATTTATAGAGGTAAAGAAGAAAGCACATTGAGACTGGTAGGTGGGGTAGAGGGGCAGAATGGGCTGCTCCAACACCCATGTGTGGCATTTTTTAAATCAGGAGTAATATCTTGGCTACGAAGTCCTCCCATGAGCAGCAAGCGGTCCCAGCCTCACACTAGCCCCCATCCCAAGGTTCCAGAGCTGGAAAGAGAAGTCCCCATAACTTTGGGCTATAAAAAACATCAGGGATTGTGATTGAATAACACAGAGGATGCCAGAGTCCCAGGCAGTTTCTCTTAAAGTGCCAATGCACGAACTTACTTGCATTTGTTCCCTCTGAGCTCCAGCCCTGAGGCAGCAGCTTGGTGGATATCCAGAGACATATGGCAAGTAACTGGATTGTCTGGAATCTGGGCAAGAACCCAGGGACAGGTGTCTTCCAGACAGGGGTACTCATAGAGTTCATTGTTCCTATGCTGAGACCTCCCCCATCACGGAGCTGGCTCACAGGCGCCATATCTCAGGCCCCATCAAGCTGGCTCACACTGTTTGCTCCATCATGGTGATTCACTGAGACTCCACCTCATCCAATTTGCAGCCCAACCTACTACAGGACACCTACTACACAAAGCTGTTTGTAGCAGCTTTTCCATATGAATGGCCTATCTTGGCTCAGGATTCAGACTTTCCTAAAATCTCTCAAATAAGCAGCAGCTGGCATCCGCGTGCTCTATACCTATCAATAAGAGACCCAAGGCCTGGCACTAGCAGCAGCCTGCCTCGCTTCACAGCTTGGCCTTTTCTGGGCTCTTCCAAGTCCAACACAAGCAGAAGCTATCTGCAGATCTCTCTGTAGCTGCCAGGTGGCCCCAGGCAGTGGCTGACTTTGCACCTACCTGGAGGTCCCAGAGCCAGTGCATCCAGTGGACAGCTTCAGACCATGCCAGATTATAACTCTACACATCCATAAGCAATACACTCAAGGGGCAGATTCTGTGAGCACCAAAGCCCCACTGAAGCAAGTTCTGCCCCATAGGAGTGTCTCATGCACAGCAGCTCTCCCACTGTAGTCAAAACTGGTCCTCACAGCTAACTGCCCTGGAGGTTAATTCCTCCCAGTAATGCCAACAGTAATCAAGGCTCAACTACAAAAAGACTGCACACAGCCCACACAGGGGTCACCTAGATTGCCCATCTCAGATGCCTGGGGATGCTGAGCCACTGGACCCTCCAGGACAGAGTGGCCTACTACACAAGGCCACTCTACCAATTCTAGGAGAAATAGCAGCTCTACCTAATATATAGAAACAAACACAGGGAAGCAGCCAAAATCCAGAGACAAAGAAACATGTCACAAATGAAAGACAGAAGAAATCTCCAGAAAAAGAACTAAATGAAATGGAAGCAAGCAAACTACTGGATACAGAATTCAAGACATCGGTTATAAGGATGCTCAAGTATCTTAATGAGAGATTCAAGGGGCTTAGTGAGAATTTCAGACATGAGAAAGAACCAGTCAGAAATTAAGCACACTCTAACTGAAATAAAGAATAAGTTACAGGGATTCAGCAGTAGAGTAGAGGATGCCAAGAATCAAATCAGCGATTGGGAATATAAGGAAGCAAAATACACCCAATCAGAAAAGAAAAAAAGAAAAAAATGAAGTGTAAGGAGTCTCTGGGACAACTTCAAGCATACCAATTTACATTATGGGGTGCCAGAAGGAGAAGAGAGATAGCAAGATATTAAAAACCTATTTGAAGAAATAACTACAGGAAACTACCCCTACCTGGTGAAAGAAATAGACTTACAAGTTCAGGAAGTGCAGAGAGTCCCTAACAAGAGGAACACAAAGAGGTCCACACCTAGACACATCATAATTAAAATGCCAAGGGTTAAATACGAGAGAATCTTAAAAGCAGCAAGAGAAAAGTAGTTAGTTACCTACAAGGGAGTGCCCATATGACTGTCAGCTGATTTCTCAACTGAAACTTTGCAGGCCAGAAGAGATTGGCAAGAAATATTCAAAGTGATGAATAACAGGGACCTACAACCAAGATTACTCTACCCAGCAAAGCTATCATTTAAAATTGAAGGTCAGATAGAGCTTCACAGACAAGAAAAGGCTAAAGGAGTTCATCACTTCCAATCCAGTATTACATGAAATGTTGAAGGATATTCTTTAAGAAGAGGAAGAAGAAAGAAAGAGAAAATATAAAATATATGAACAATAAAATGGTAATAAATACATCTTTATCAACAACTGAATCTAAAAATAAAAATAAATGAATAAGGAATCTAATGAACAAAATAAACTGATGAATAAAATAGAACCAGAGGCATGGAAACATGGAACAGACTGACGAATCTCAGAGGAAAGGGTGAGGTGTGGGAAGAGATTAACCAAATAATTTATATGAATATATGCATTACCTATGGACATAGACAATAGGGTGGTTAAGGCCTGGGGTAGGGCAGGAACTGGGTGGAAGGAGGAAATGGAAGGTGGATATCTGTAATACTCTCAACAGTGAAGATTAAAAAAAATTAAAAACAAGCAAAAAAGAACATTTATTGCAAAGGTTTTTGAAGTAAGGACATTTTACTTCTTTTTAATTTAATCCACAACAAAAATTATCTAAAATTTACTATGTGCTTGCTCTGTGACAGACACTTTTCTAATATTCTATATGTGCATTATTTTATTAACCCACAGTAGGTACTATTCTTAGCATAAGTTTATAGGTGACAGAATTTATCATAGTAGAAATTTAGTAACTTGGTCAAAATTACACAATTAATAAGTAAATCAGGAATTGAACACCAGATTACATAATCTCCAAATTGTAATTTTTATAGAACAGCACACCATTTTTCCAGACAAATCCTATATAATAAAAGCCCAGTGACCGAACTGCGGAACAACCAGAACGACTGGTCAACCAATCGCTATGACACGCACTGACCACCAGGGAGTAGACGCTCAATGCAGGAGCTGCCCCCTGGTGGTCAGTGAGCTCCCACAGTGGGAGTGCCACTCGGCTGACCAATGTGAGCAGCGCTCACACAGCAGGCCGATCCCTGCAGGCCAAGCCCCCCACCAGTACATGAATCCCGTGCACTGGACCTCTAGTACTTTTATAACACTATATATTGTCCATTGGATCTCTAGTACTTTTATAACACTGTATATTGTCCATTGCATTTAATTATGCGAATTTCATTCATCAGTGGGATAAAAATCAGATTAGCAGGGTCAAGAAACACTACTTAAAATATTGAAAATAACTTATGAAACATATTCTAATATTTAATGTATATATATTGGTTTGAGCTTTATTTGTTTGTATATTTATTTGTTGATTCTCTATCTTCTTCATAAGTACATTAGTCCTTGCAATAGAAAGAACTGTTTTCCAAAGTGTCTCTATCACTTAGAACAGGGACTAGCACATGGTAAATGTGCAATAGGTATTTGATGAACAAATGACTTAATGAATTACTAAACTTATTTCCTATAATTTCCATTTTAATTCATACTATATATGTCAGTTAATACATTTTTCCTATTTCTACTACAGACATTAGTATTCTATGAAAATGCTTTTAAGTTTCATAAGCATTTCCTGAATCATAACAAAATGTTCAAAAGTGGCACTTTCTCAAAATTGTGAACTCTTCTTGCCCTACTTATCTTCCTTGAGCTCCACTTCACAATTTTCAGAGTACAGATCTGGAAATTGAGAAATTAATGAAAGGTAAGGGAGAACAAAATATGCTGGAACACTTGCCACACTACTTGTTCTTAGGAAAGCCTCAGAAAGATGCAGTAAAATAACAGAGTAGAAGACGCTTTTAGTGGGAGTCAAGTCTAAGCTGTCCATGAAACTATAAAAAAAGTTGTGAAGAGACACTTTCAAGTCCTAAAAAAAATGAGTTTTCCATCTATGGCTACATATACTGGTCAGATCAATTGTATGGGCATTGCCATTGTAGCAGAAGAAGCCTACATCCATCTGATCCTCAACAACTATTGTAAGAAAATGGGGATTCTTGCCTTGTGACCTCTGAGGTTTTCCAATAGGTATATTTCTCTTATTTTTCTGTTATCAAACAGCTAAGAGGCTGAAAGATACAAGGGCATTCCTCCCAGACTGCCAGCCCCTGGTAACACAGGTGTTCAGAATTAATTTCTGGGGCCTGTAAAACCTACATTATGCTGTGGGGGGAGGGGGGACACTGTCAAGTGTCAGTAATTAGAGAAGCCACTTCTGCAGAGTCCATGATGGCCATCTGGAGTTTCTTTGACCTTTCTCTTCAAATTAAGAGTCAGTAGAGGCATAGCCATTAGATGCTTAAAAAACATATTTTCACCATTCGTTGTTGACCACACACCTGTATTATTAGGCTGTTAAAAAAATCATAAGGAGTGCAAAATGCCCTCCTACCTTGCCTAGTAGGAACAGAACTGTAAACAGAAATGCCTGATGGGTTTCAGGCTGACATGCCGTTTTCCAATAATATCTTTCATGTGCACTATTTGAGCTCAGGTAGTCACCTAAGCAATGTAATTACAGCATTAAAGTGTCATTTCATTACTTGACCTTTTAGGATCCAATTTATCTAGCAGGGTTTTTTTTTAACCCAGTAGTTTAAAGCTCAATTCTTTTTCAACTCTCAGATAGAACAGATGGCACAGCCATATTAGCAGTGACACTATATATACACACCAAGTGAACTGGTGTTATTATCTGGTTAAGTGGCTGTCAGCATTTCCATTACAAACCCCAGCTTTCAAGGGTCTATAATTCATATACTTTAAATAACATCTGGCTGAAATTCGGTCTATAGCAATGATGACTGTTGAGTAAAAATTAGTATAATTTTGTGAATTCGTGAATATTTCTGGAAGACTCAGCTTGATCAATCAGGTCCTTTTTTTGGCACTGACTTCCAGTTCCCAGCATATTTTGGGATTCTTAGCACATGCCATTCATTTATTCATTCAACAATTATATATTTCACATTTACCACATGCCAGGTCGTGTTCTAAGCGGTGGAGATAACTTCTCCCCATGGGACTTATAGATTCATGAGAAAATAAAAAGTCAGCAAATAAATATACAAATAAATCTCAAGCCAGTATGTACAGTTAAGGATTAGAATGTTTCATAAAGCATTCTCAGTATTTTAAATAGTATATCCTGATCCTTCTAATCTTTTTTTTCATTACACTGTCAAAACAGTAACATTTCCTTTAATATTTATATTGTCTCAATCATAGTTAACAAAAATAAATGCAAAGCATACCCCAAAATAATTTTATCAGCCATAGGACAGAATTTTTCTCATCTGTCATCACAGATTTTAAATAGGCAAAAAGAGTCAAAAACATGGAAACCAGGCTTTCACAATAAATATATCATATCAGTTTTAAATAAATGCTGTTTTGTTGCTAGAGGAGGAAGGGGTACTCAGGTTTTATAGGGCTTAGCAAATACAATGTATATAATCCAGCCCTCTTTCTGGTAACCCACAAGCTTCTTACAGTTCACAATCTACTTCCTGGTAATGTCTGGTCACCATTAGGTGATGTCTTCTATGACACTATCTCTCAGCACTAAATCAATATAAGAGCTTCCAGGGACATACCGTATTTTTCCATGTATAAGAAACTATTTTTTTTCTAAAATCATTAGACTGAAAATCAAGAGGCACCTCATACATGGAAGTCAGCCTAGGAGGGAGCTGTGTGGGTGCTTAGCTGCCCCTACCTTGTCAAACAAGCTTCCTCCAATCACAAGTCTTATTGTTACTGACGTCAGCTGATGTCATAATAGGAAGTGGAGGTGGAGGTGGAGAGTGCGCGGATGCAACAGGGACCCGAGTGTTCTGAGCCCATACAGATGTCAAAAAATAAAAAGATAAACACCGGTAAGTGATTGTCTTACTCTGCAAAATTCAAACTGGATGTAATCAGCTGTGCAAAAGAGCATGGACATAGAGCTGCAGAGAGCCAATTTGGACCTCCTCCCACTGATGTATGATCAGACAGTGGAGAAAACAGGAAGAACAACTCCTTAAGATGCCAAAAAAGAAGAAGGCCTTCAGAGGAAAACATGCAAAATGTTTAAAATATTGATTTCTTAATTTTGGGTTGGAAAAGTGGGGGGCGTCTTATACATGGAAAAATACAGTACTCTATTCTCCTTTTAAAAAAGGAACAGACATCTCTGTATATTACAGAATTATTTGTTTATCCTGCATAATCTCCTGTAGGTATAATGATCACAGTTCCTTTATTCAAAGATATCCCATTAGCCAGCCAATTATGTTGGTGATCAGTTAGCCTCCTTTACAGCCCAAATGCTCCCTGCTCTCCAATTCATATGAATCTTTAAGAATGCCATATGTTCCAATTGCTTCATTCAGTACTTAGCCCCTTTCCTACTATTATCCCCATCTGTGTAACTGCATGCTTTGGGGAAATGAATACTTGACTTTTCTTTAGTTTTAAATCCAAGTTACTGCCCGATTTATTTACATGTGCTTTTTAAAACTGCTTTCTTCAGGTATTTGCTTCATGTTTACTTGACAAAAATCTTAGTTAAAACAGTCTGCTTCGAGAAAATGTGGAGAGCTTCCAAGTTGCCCATCTTATTCCTAGTTCGCAGTTCTAAGGATGTGACTATTTATGTTTAATATGGTTGACGAAACACACCCTGCCTTTGTTCCTGCATCATTGCAGAATAGTTTTCAGAGTCCACATTTCCTGCAATTCACTGATTTTTCTTCTATTTATGCCATTTAGCTTAGGTGTAATAATGAAAATGAATTAATTTTAATTAATTAAATGTCATCATTTAAAGTCAGATAATGGCAATAGAAATGGCAGTGGTGTGTTAGCAAAATGATACATTCATTGTTGTTATCACTGAAAGGTTACCATAAACCTTGAGAATATCTGATTGACTAGATTTTTTCATTAATATCAGCACTCATTATTAAGACTGATTTTGATTATCTCTTCAAACTGAAACACCCACAACCTGTTTATATACCCCTGAAGAACTGGCTAGTGTGCATTGTAAATGTAGACTTGTCTCAATGGTCATATTGCTTTGGATGAAAATAATATTTTTGGCAAAGATTTTCTGAAGAGGTCTGGCAAAACTTTTTGTCTTTGTTCTGCAATGGAGGCAGTTTAATTTTGTCTCCTGCCCCTATTGTATGAAAGGAGTAAATGATTTCATGGATGATACTGGATTATCCTTCTGCAGTACAGAGCAAGTGATAAGAAAATATGGAAGCATATTGTAAAGCTACTTAGGCCAAACTTCTTCCTATTGAGAGGCAAAGGTATTGCTATGTGTTTCAGAATACACAATTGCTAAGAGCGGAATGTGGAGAATATAAGAAAGGCATTCTAAAAGTCCAACACAAATTTTAAACTAAGGAGTCCCCTTATTAGTGGATAGATGTGAGGTTCATAGAAGAGGTTTCATTTTGCCCACGTTGTTCAAAATGGAGCCCCATAGACACATCTCAGGGAATGTCAAATGAACACAAAGCTCAAGATAAATATGATGCATCTCTTGTGAATGTTTATTCTACTTGAAATCTTGGAGAAAAGAACATCAAGCGATTGAATTGTAAATACTTTATTTTAGATTAACACATAAAGATATATAGGGTGTCCTCCAAAAATGTATACACACACTTTGAATAATTATAAAGGCATTTCATTTTCAAAATTGAGATATCAGCTGTTAAATTGTGTATACATTTTTTGGGACAACCTGTATTATTGAACGCCATTGCTACAAGGGGAACATGGCCATTATCTGCTGTCGCTAGTATTACCTTCACAGAAATGTTGTATACAGTGTAGCGTTATATATTGGAAGTATCCCTCCAATGTCTCTCTTAGCAAAGCCTATTTGGAAGGGTTTTCCAGAGGCAATATGTGTAGCCATAAACAGATATATGTTAATCCATGTCTACATTCATACACAATTAAGAGGAGAAGTTGGAAAGACAACCACAGATACTTTACACTACCCTTTCATATCTTATCACTGCCATAGATGTTTGCAAATAAAGGCAGACAGTGATCCCTACACAGACATATCAAGGAAGACTGACATCAATGCATGTACATATAACTTGTATGCTTACTTTATTTATGCCTACTCCTTAAACTGAGATGGCACTAAATCATCACTTTACTTATGATGATGAAAGAGTGAGTAATTAGGATGGAACTGAGGTAACTCTGAAATTATATTGTACATAGATATTCATAGATACTTGGACTACATTAGTAAGCTGAATACATAATTTAGGTTATTAGTACTTTTTAAATATATTTTATTGATTCTCCACAGAGAGGAAGGGAGAAGGATAGAGAGTCAGAAACATCAATGAGAGAGAAGCATCGATCAGCTGCCTCCTGCACACCCCCCACTGGGGATGTGCCCGCAACCAAGGCACATGCCCTTAACTGGAATCGAACCCGGGACCCTCCAGTCTGCAGGCCGATGCTCCATCCACTGAGCCAAACCGGCCAGGGCAATTAGTACTTTTTAATAAAATATTTCATTGTTTTTGGTAAAGCAAAATTACTTTGAGGAACACAACGTATTACTACACAACAACCCTCAATCATTAGAACCGCAGTCATTGGAAAATAATGATAATTTGAATTATGCTGTAATGAACTGAGCTGGGCTTTTACATACTTACTGAGATAGTAAAATTACCATGTAAGATTTCAGAATGACTAACTCCTATGAGGCAGAAAAATCATTGATATTTTATTGACATCATGTCAAATAAGAGCACATTTTAATTACATGATTAATTTTGTCCAATAAAATTATTATTTGGCAGCAATTTCGAAATTTTCATATTATGTGTATAAGTTAGGGTTATAATATTGTATAGCTAAAGGTTGTTATTTGTGTTCATTTTAAACTTTTCTCTAATTCACAATTTCTTTTTCTAATTGGTCTAAGATATATAAGTGACATTTACCAAAAAATACTCTGACATCTAAATTCACTCATAAGAAATTTGCAGTAATCTTTGTCTACCATTACTATATTTTTTTTTCTTTTTTAAAATATATTTTTATTGATTTCAGAGAGGGAGAAAGAGGGAGAGAGAGATAGAAACATCAATGATGAGAATCATTGATTGACTACCTCTTGATGCACCCCCTCCTGGGCACATCCCTAGGTTGCAGGTTTATCCTGTTGGGGCACCCACAGGAGGCAACCAATCTCAATCTCTGCTGGAAGCCGGTCCATCCTTGCTGCTTGACACAGTCGCTGCAGGGAAGAAACATCTGCACAGCATATGTTTCAAGGGACCTGGTGTATATGGCATACTGTTCTTTTTTTTTTTTTTTTCGCTATAAGTATTACAAAGGGTATTACATAAGTGTCCTTTTCCCCCCCCCACCCTTGACAAGCCCCTGCCCTCCCTTACCCCCAGTGTCTTATGTCCATTAGTTATGGTTATATGGATGCATACAAGTCCTTCGGTTGATCTCTTACTCCCCTCCCTCCTGTCCCCCAACCCTCCCTGGCCTTCCCACTGCAGTTCGACAATCAGTTTGAGGCAGCTCTGCCACTGTATTTATTATTGTTCGAAAGTTTGTAATGGTCTTAATTATCCACGAAAGAGTGAGATCATGTGGTATTTTTCCTTCATTGACTACCATTACTAAATTTATAGCCTCTTGGACTGAACATGTATGTACATGAAGTCATAACTTGCCCATTTCCATATACATTTACATTGCATTTTTACTAATAAAAGAAAACTAGACAGGAATCGGTTAAAAGTATATCTCATAGATATTCCTTTTTATTTAGATTTCTCTTGTTATGAACTACATACAGGTTTGGGCAAAAGTAGGTTTACAGTTGTGAATACACAAAACAGTTTATTCTAGTATTATTTATTAATTATTGTACATTTGCTATACAAACAACTGTAAATATACGTTTGCCCTACCCTATATATGAAATATTTAACTTTCTTTTGCATCAGTCTACTCACATTATTCTCATTCTCATCCTCCTTTTCTTCTTTCTCCTTCCTCCTCCACCTCTTCCTCCCTCCCTCCACTTTAAAAGGAAAATAACTTTAAAGATATATATTGCTAAAAAATAAACCAATGAATAGAATAAAATGATGAACACTTACGGTGCTTAGAAAAAGAGCCTCTTTGCCTTTTCTGGGTTAGCAGATCAATATATACTTAGTTCCAACTTTCCTATAGGGGGAGCTGTAGCACTACTGAATACTGAAGACCCAGCCTTCAGTAAGTCTACAATTTTAGCCTACTTTACATAAATAGGAAAGAAATATCAAAGACTTATTAACATGTAATTGGGGGACAATTTTTTTTCTTTCTTCACAATGTCACAGATGTCAACTGAATGTGTCTAAGGAAGCTGATGCAATCTGCTGGTAAAATACAGTATTTTTTGTTTTCTTCTGTTTGGGGAAGAACATAGACCAGGTGTCAAGGCAATATATTAAATGTGGACTGTAGAATACACAAAAAGGTATTGCAAAAGAGTAAAATGATACAATTTCAGAGGAGTGAGGGACAAAACAGCGATGCCCCCCATTCTTCTACGCCACTAACAAGTGGAAATATGACCATACAATACAAATTTTAATAAATGTATGTCAAAACTTAGTGGCTGATACTTGGAAATGTGGTTTTGTAACAAATAATCGAATCATCATGGAGGAGAGAGAGGAAGTAATTAAGATGAGATTTGTGAACCCTTTTTTACATGCTGAGAAGCACCAAGCTATAACTCACTAAATTTAATTAAATTCTCATAGAATCCTCAGTGTCTTTATTTATTTCCTGCCTTTTAGCTAAGAGTTATAAATACTAATTATTTTCAGGTATTGTTCTCAAGAGAATCTAACAATCTAAGTTAAAGTATCAATCAGTTATTGGTTAAAAATACTTTAAAATATAGATGACTATACTAACATTATTGGTAAATAAAAATAAAATAATTTGAAGATTGAGGCAGAGTTCCTAGGGTTATACAAAGTATTAGTCAATAAAGATATCTAAAATCCAGCAGAGCAATATTAAGCAATCAAATTATATCTTTTGTAAAATTGAGCATCAGAATAAAAATTATGGTACCTTTTAATGGTGAAATTTATGAAAAATGCTTTGTTATTTGCTTTTCCAATTTACCCAAATAATTGTAGACTTCTAAGTAGATTTATTTGAATGCAAGAACAGTATTTATTTTATAATCATGTTTTTAGATAATAGAGCTGGTTATATCACAAAAGCTTAAACATTTATTATGCTTTATACCTGGTTGATTTACACAGATTCTAAACAGACCCTTACAATATTTCTCTGAAGCTTTATATGGTCTTTTATAGTCACTGAATTCAATGCCTGAATCAAGCTCACAAATTACATAAATTATTGGTTAGTACAGTTACTATAGCTCTTTTCACATGCTAAAATCTTAATCATAACCCTTATAATATGTAAATTGACAGAGTGAAAAGGCTAACAGTTCTTTTAACCTCAACCAATTTTTAGAAATTAATTATTCTGAAATTTACTAAATTGGTGATAGAGAGTGATAAATTTGCAAGTTTTTAGTAGTGACACAGCATGATTCATATTCAGGATCTGAAAGAATATAATATGCACACACGGAAAATCTGAGTTTGTGGCCAACATATTTTCATAGAAATGGAAAAATATATTTTTATATCCTTCACAGGATCAGAGTTTTACTGTTATTAAAAAAAAACCTCACTTATATTATTTTTTGGCAATGGAGATGTATCAAAAGAACTAGTCAAAGTTTGTAAGATAAATGATTATTTTCATCTAGCAGGCTGTTTTATATTACCTTTCATCTTAGGAATTTCAAAGTATTTATTCTGTGGACTGACTTACTGAATCAGTCATGCATGCATTCCACCTGATGTGAAACAAAAGAAAAAAGTGAAATTTGGGATTCTTCAAGTAGTTAATATGAAAAGTAATATCATTAATTAACTTAACAGTCGCTGAGCATTATGCCTGCCTGGCACTGTGATAATCCCCGGAAAGAGATAGTCCAATGAGGTACCGTGCTTGTCCTCCAGTAGATAATTCTAAAAACAATAAAAGCTACGGATCCGGATAGGGAGAGAAGAAGGATGTAAAGCTCAGAGATCCCAGTAGAGGCACCAGGAAAAATAAGAAAGGAGTTCAGAGAGAACTTCCCAAAGGCAGTGGACACTGAAATATACTGTCTAAGTGCAAATATCAAGTAATTTCCCATTATTCCAATGAGACACACACATACACACACACACACACACACATGCACACATTCATGTATAAATAGTTGTATCATTGTAAATATAAAACCTCCGGGAGATCTAGACAGAAAGATCAAATATCTCTTTGTAATCTCTAATTTTATTAAAGCAGTTACATATATTTAAACCTCACATTTAAATAATATATTTTAGCCCGGCTGGCATGGCTCAGTGGTTGAGCATCGACCTATGAACCAGGAGGTTCCATTTTGGTCAGGGCACATGCTGGGTTGCGGGCTTGATCCCCAGTGTGGAGCGTGCAGGAGGCAGCCAATCAATGATTCTCTCTCATCATTGATGTTTCTTTCTCTTTCCCTCTCCCTTCCTCTCTGAAATCCTATATAATAAGAGTAATATGTAAATTAACCATCACTCTGTGACAAAGATGGCAACGCCCACAGCCAATAAGGTGGAAATATGTAAATTTAGGGTCACCCCGCGACAAAGATGGCAGTGGCTGGGCCAGGATGCTTGCGTCGGTGCCATGGTGATGACACAGGCATTCTGCCCTGCCCCACCTGCAGAGGGCCTGTAGGCAGCACATGCGGAAAGCCTCTGGGCAGGGAAGGCGGGCTAGTGGAGGGCGGCCTGTACTCCCCACATGGCAGCGGTGGCAGCCGTGAGCGTGCCAAGCAGAGCCTGTGGGCTGAGCTGAAGTAGCGCCTATAGGCCATCAGCGCTGAGGAGTGGCTGGGCAAGTCCCACCTCCTGGCCCAGAAGGTGTGCAATCACAGGGACAGGCACTGAGGTGGACCAGATTGATGTCCTCCTGGCCGCGCCTCGGGGGTTTGCAGATCTGCGCAGCCGCAGGCCTCTGGTGCGTGCATCCTCTCCGCTCCCCCTGGTGTGTAAACATCCCCCAGCGCACTGTCACCCACACACACCTGCAACAGTCCCAGACCATGGCGCATGCAAGTTCCCCCCCTTGCCCCTTTACCACACTTCCATCAACCCTAGCATGCCTACATCCCCCACAGGATGTGCACACATCCCCTCTGGCATGCTGGCATGCTCACGTCCTTTGGAGAGTGTCTGATTGTTCTGGGTGCTGAGGGTGGGCGTCCGTGAGATGACAGTGAGAGGGCAGAGTGTGATGCCCTGTTCCTGCGGAGGCCAGTGCAGAGATGAGATCACCTCCATGGGGCTCATGCAGGTGCTGAGGTGGGAGAAGGTGTGGCCAGACACACCTGGTGGGCGTGGGCAGCCCTCGCTGAGGTGCCTTTGGTCAGCGTTTCAAGATCAGGAACCCAGAGGAGGCGAGGAGTTCCATCCTCTCAGTGAAATGGTGGGATAGTTGGGGTGACTGCAGAGGAGGAATGTGCACTTTGGGTGCCGGCACCCATGAGCGAAGGCTGCCCTGACTGAGCCTCGCTCACTTGGGGCCTAGCGAACTCCTGCTGGGCAGCGTGTGACAGGACATGCTTTTCTGAGTTAATAAGAGAAAACATTGTTCTCCCGCTGCCCGCGAAGGTGGAAAGTGCAGTGGGGAGACATGCGGGGAGTGAGTGAGGTTCCCTGTCTGGGGGTTCCAAATCCGCTGTTGGTTCCTTTCACTGCTGACTAGAGATATATAGGGTGTCCCCTCAAAAAGTATACACACTTTAAATACCTACTAATTACAATGGGTTTAAGCATGAAAAGAAAGAAACAACAATGGAGCTGTCATCTGTTAAAAGTGCGGCCACAAACCAGCAGTCGGACATTCCCCGAGGTGTCCCGGATTGGAAGGGTGCAGGCCAGACTGAGGGTTCCCTCTCCCCTTCCCCCATGCACGAATTTCGTGCACCGGGCCTCTAGTCAATAATAATGTGTGTGTTTTTTTAAAAAAGAGTGAGCCTGTGTGGCACATGTTGCAAAAAAAGAAAGCTGTGATACAAGCAAAGGTCTGCATGCACTGTAAAGTGTGTAGTGACAGGACATAAAACTAGAAAGGTCCCTGGGGGCTCTTGTACACCATGCTAAGGATTTGGAACTGTGGAGTTGGCACTAGGGCATAGAGGGTGGGCTGAGAAGAGGTAATGATATATAATAGAAATCACTGAACATGGTCATATTCAAGTGATATTGAGGAGTTACATTAAATAGAATTAGGTTGAATAATCCATTAGAAACATATGTCTAGATCTATCAAGTTTTAATGTACTCAACATTTTATCCCAAAATGACTTATGTATTTTGGCATGAGCTAGCCGAACGCTTTACTTTCAAATATTCACACAATACAATTGCCATTCTGGAATCACAGAGGAAGCCATTAGCTACACAGTGGCATTCTGTGATTTTTAAAATAAGGACATATATATTCTAATATAGATTGCTGGCTGTAAAAATTTTTTCCTTGAATTTTGGAAGGACTAACATGAACTCCAAAGGAGTTCTCACAGCTAAATTTGCTTAAAAAGATGAGGTAAATGCTCTGCCCATGCCTGCAGAGTTGCAGTATGAAGTACTAAAGTGATTTTCATCTACTCAAGTTCTGAGAGCATGTACACTATTAGCTGTACTTTCCCCTGTCTCATTTACTCCTCTGTTTTTCTCTCACAAATTCTTTTTTTTATCCTCACCCAAGGACATTTTTCCATTGATTTTTAGAGAGAGTGGAAGGGAGGGGGAGAGACACAGCGAGAGAAGCATCGATGTGAGAGAGATACATTGATTAGTTTCTTCCCGCATGTGCCTGCAACCGAGGTACGTGTGCTTGATCAGAATTGACCCTGGGACCCTTCATTCTGTGGGCATTTTATCCACTGAGCAAAACTGTCTAGTGCTCTCTCATATATTCTTAATTTCTTCTTTTGCCAAGTTTTCAAATCCAAAATCCAGGTAAATAGGAAAGGAGATGTCATACTAAAGAAAGATTATTTCTACATTTCTAATCTAACTTCCCTAGGAGTCAAAGACATTTCTTCATTAGATTATGTGTATTAGAGACTCTAATTTTGTGCCATTTATTCCCTTCTGTTTACTATAGTCCCATCACTCTTGAAATTACTCTTGTAAAGGTCAAGTTGAAAAAATGCAATGGACACTTCTTTGCCCTCAATATCAAAGTAGTACAGTAGTTCCCCTTTATCCTTGGTTTTGCTTTCCACGGTTTCAGCTACCTGTTGTCAACCACAGTCTGAAAATGCTAAATGGAAAATACCAGAAATAAATAATTCATAGTTTTAAATTGAGTGCTGTTCTGAGTGCCATGAGGCAATCTCACACTTTCTCACTCTGTCCCTCTGCCCCTCCTGGGATGTCAATCATCCCTTTGTTCTGTGTCTCCACAGTGTATATCCTACCTTTCTGTTAGTCGTTTAGTGGCCTTCTAGGTGATCAGATGACTGTGGAAGTATTGCAGTGCTTGTGTTCAACTTCCCCTTATTTTTAGTCACAGTTCAAAGCACAAGAGTAGTGATGCTGGCAATTTGAATATGCCAAAGAGAGGCCGTGAAGTGCTTCCTTTAAGTGAAAAGCTATGTATGCATTTATGTATGTGGTATGTATGTATGTATGTATGTATGCATAGGAAAGAATAGTATATTTAGCTTTCAGTATTGTGCCACAGAAGGTCTTGGTATGTATCTTTGGCAGATAAGGGGGAACCAACTACTATATTAAGTTGATCACATCTACTGGCTTCTATGACACTGCCCCATAGTGCTTTCCCTTGGCCACTCCATTTCAATTTCTTTGGCTGATTCCACCCTCTATGAACAACCCTCAAAACCTTCATCAGTCCTAGTAGGTTTAACTTGCAATATTTAGTTACAAATCTCCTTTGATTCACCTCTCTTTGTGATGGGTTCTTAACACTCCTGAGTATCAACTGAGTTTTGAGTCCCTTACCTGACTGGCCTCCTGCTTCCTGCCATATTTCTAATTTGCTGTTTAATACAGTTAACTAACCAGTGCCTTCATTTATATTTTTAGGGGAAAAAACTCATTATTTGTTTTTACCCATTTGCCATGGTTTACATTTATAGAATGACACAAATGTTTTCTTATAGTCTGACAAATATTTGGGATACAATTTGGGTGGAAAGCAGTGAAAACTGGTTTATAAGAAGATATATTCCAGTTCTTTTCTCTTCGCTTCCCTGTAAGTTTCCCACATGATGGCTTGAGAGGCTTCCTTTCAGAATCTATATATCTCATGGGGGGTCATAAGCTTTACAAAGAGGTCTCCTGGCTTCTTCTTTCAGATATAACAATTAAAGGAATATATATGAAGTTCAACAGTTTTTTCCAGTCATCAGCTAGTGTGTAACCAACCACTCTAAAATATAGTGGTTTAAAAAACATTTATATTGCTCATAAATTTTCAGTGTAGGCAAGGCTTGGCAGGGACATTTGTCTCTGTTCCATGCAGTATCAGCTGAGGCGGCTCAAAGGCTGGGGCCTGGAATCATCTGAAGGCATATCCCTCATATGTCTGGTGCCTGGGCTTGGCAAAACCAAACATCTGAGGGCTGGAATAGATGAGGCTCCTTTGACTTTTTTCTCTATCCCCATGTGGCCTCTCCATAAGGTCTTTCCAGCATGGTAGCTTCAAGATAGCTAGACTTCTTACATGTCTGTTAGTTCATGGTTCCCAAGACTTGTGTCCCAAGCCTTTCAGAAGCCATATCTCCTTTCAGGGCCCAGCTTCAGAAGGGACACAACATCACTTCATTTCATGGAACCCTCCCTTCCCATTGTCCCAAGTTCAAGGGGAGTGGAAATATTCTCCACCTCTTGATGGGGATGGATCAAGATTCTAGTCCTTTTAGCAAAATGAAATCTGCCATATATTTGTAACTGAATAACTTTTTTTCTCTTGGTCCAAATAAAGCCCTTGCCACATGTAGTCACATTATATTGGATATGGTAAGTGAGTGCTTACTATCTTAAAATGGGTATTTTGTTTGGAAAAACTGACTAGGTAGATATAGCAATGTAGTATGATTAATGCAAAATATTATCTAGGACTGCAAAATAAATGCCTTGGAAGTAGAGTCATCTAAAGCAACCAAGAGGTATAAAATGAATATTAACTTACTTTGGGAAGAATATATTTGAAAAGGCTGCTTACCCTTAAAGCTCTAAATGGACATATCCTTTTCAGCAATTACAGAAGTAGCCAGAACACTAAAAGTACTCTTCAAATATAAAGTATAGGATCTAGAAAATGTAACACTTTTATGTCATTTATATTTCATTTTTAATTTAAACCTCAATCACTCATCCTTTCCTAATTTGACCTATCCATTTCCCCATCTTCATATTATAGTCATTTAAAATATAACCCTTTTTTATAATAGATGATTTTTCTAAGAGAAAAATAACATCAATTATAAGACTAAAGGAGGGAAGGTTAAACACTTCAAATAATTCCATGTTAAGTACCTAACCACAGGATATCAAGGGTGCTGATATGTCAGGGCAGAGGAAAAAAAAATCAAAGAAGAAGAATTTTATTTTAAAAACGAGAGGTCTAGTGCATGAAATTTGTGCACGGGGGGGGAGGGGGTTTCCTCAGCCTGTGGGAGTGCACTGACCACCAGGGAGCAGCTCCTGCATTGAGCGTCTGCTCCCTGGTGGTCAGTGCACGTCATAGGGACTGGACTTTCTGCCATTTGGTTGATTTGCATATTAGGTTTTTATTATATAGGATTACTGACTCCCTGCATTAAGTTGTAACTCATTGGCTGTGACTCTATACTATCAAAACAACTAACTGAAAAATAGGTAATTTTATCTTGTGTATCATCTTAGGAGAATCATTTCTAAAAAGCTGAGCAAAAGAGCTGCCTTGAGTTTTCTTCTTCAAATAATTGATTCAAATAAGTGTCAGAAGCCCTTTCCCTTTTTCTTCCCTGATCATATACTCAAACGCACATACATTTCTCATTGCTCACTGGCTTGCTACTCACATAGCTAAAACCATTTGGGCTTCTTTCTCTACAATGTCTGACTTCATCCTGACAAAGCCCCCATTGGTATCCAATAAAACATAGAATGGAGTGTAGATAGTATCATGATAAGACGCTTACACCTGCTGGGAAGCACAAAGAAGAGAAATGTGTGTGTTTTTAAAAAGAGAGACATACATATGAGAAGACAGACATTACTCCCTTTGATAACTCAACCAATAGTTAAACAACACAGTCTCTAATACATTAGAACAAACATTTTCACATTCTTTCCATCACAGCTACTCACTTCTTCCGAGGGGGGAAGGGTTTCTAATGTTGTGGAAATATGTCCTCTACTGGGTACAGTTAATGAATGCATCAAAGGCCTCTATCCTTGTGTATATTTTATTTTTAATTACTTTCAACATTATTTTGTATTAGTTTCAGGTGTAGAGCATAGTGGTCAGATAATCATACACTTTACAAAGTGTTCCCCCTAATATTTCCAGTACCCAATTGGCACCATACATAGTTACTACAATAGTATTGACTATATCACCTATGCTGTACTTCATATCCTTATGACTACTTTGTAATTGTTGATTTGTACTTCTTAATCCCTTCACCTCTTTCGCCTGGTCCCTTGATTCCCCTCCCCTCTGGCAACCACCAGTCTGCACTCTGTGTCTATGAGTCTGTTTCTTTCTCTTTTTTTTTTTGGTTTATTTTGTTCTTTAGATTCCACATATAAGTGAAATCATATGGTGTTTGTTTTTCTCTGACTGACTTATTTCACTGAGCATAATAACCTCTCGATCCATACATGCTATTGCAAATGGTAAGATTTCATTCTTTTATATGGCCAAGTAATATCCCATTGTGTATATGTACCACAACTTTTTTATACGCTCGTCTTATTCATGGACATTTGGGTTGCTTTCATATCTTGGCTATTGTAAATAATGCTGCGGTGAACATAGGAGTGTATGTATTCTTTCAAATTAGTGTATTGGGCTTTTTGTATATATACCCAGAAGTGGAATCACTGGGTCATAGGCAGTTCCATTTTTAATTTTTTGGCCTCTGTCTGCACTAACCTGAACTGGAGGCTGACCCTGCTCCTTACAGGAAACAAGTTCGTTAAGTATCTGCTCAGAAGACTCATTTTATCTCCTGTGTGGGCTCCTAGGGGGATGGCAGAGTTTTAGGAGTAGGGAGTATGAGGAAGGCCACTTTGACCTCTGAATTTTTAACTTAGCTCTAGTGGATACAAAATAGTATCATGTGAAATCTTAACTTAAATTTTCCTAATGCAGTTGATGATTTCAATCTTTTTTTAAATTTATTTTTATTGTTGAAAGTATTACAGATGTTCCTTCTTTTATCTATGGATCCATCCATCCCGCACCCATCCCCCCCCCCTTTTGAAGTCCTTGGGCATCTAAATCAGCCATAATAAGCTACTTCTGCTGAGTCGATCACATTGCAGCTTATTTCCTTGAATTTTCAGTGATATGTGGTTATGAGGTTATACATGGTTGATGGTAATGTTAGGAATCTCAAATACGAATTCAGAGGCAAAACAAAGCTGGAATATTTTCTCCTCCTTTGAGGATGCTTGCTTACCATGGAATCTCAGCCTCTCATCCTTTACCTTATGGTGGACCCAATGGTCAAACTGTTCTTCTCAATACTGTATCATCATACATTTGCAGTTTATTTCAGCTCACTGCTCCCTCTTTTTCCACTTTCCTCCCCATTGAAAACCCTCTTTCTTTCCTTTAAGTCAGGAATGCATTAAATAATAGATTTATTGCAAAATGTTATAGATGATTGTAAGAGGGAAGACAATCTATGAATACATAATACTCTTATCAAAGATCATTTCCCCCCTTTCTATATTAGAAGCAAATAACAGAGAAGGAGAAACAGAAATAACATACTTTACATTAAAATGGTTCCAGGAGTGCTAGAGAGTGACTCATGTATCTCTTTGGCCAAAAGGTGGCAGCAGCGATTATCTGACTAAGATACTTTAATTCCCTATTGTGAGATTTTCTCTTTCTGTTGATGCTAATAGACAGCAACAATTTTGTCATTTCCCCCAGAAGTTACTGCTGTTCTTCATGCCTGCCAAAGGCACTGTTTCAGCCGCTGGTGCCTGCTGATGCTTCCATCATGTTGCCTAATGCCTGGTTTTGAGAGTGATTATGTCTGAGATGAGAATATTATCTCCTGTCATTGCCAAAGCCACTAACATGCCAATATCATCCTTGAGAAGATTTCACTTGCTTCATTTCATCAGGATAATCAAAAATTGCTCTAACAATGTATCTGCTTTTTTGTTAAATCCATTTTAGTTTTTCATTTGTTCTCTGATTACTAGGACTTATGCTAGGATTTAGGCAAGAGTTCAAGAGGTTGGAAAAGAACACAATCTAAGTGGCATATTAACCACTCCTCATAATATCTCTTCTTGCCTTGAGCTTATTATATATGTGGTTTTTTTCTTCTCATTGTGTTATCTTTTCAAAAAGCTATTTGATAAGCCTACCCATCCTTTCTCATTCTTTAGGTATGAGAAAACCTAAGAGTCATTAACACTATCACTCAAATATCATGCCATGTACACATGAAGGCCCTTCCAGTTTGTACACAAATGTCAGTATGTGTGCAGTACACTGCATGTTTTTTTTCAAGGAAGTACCAAACCCCATTAGTCTGCATTGCATTGCAAGTTCATTACTCTCATTTATACTGTTAAAGGCATTAATGGCTATAAAAAAACAAACAAACAACCTGTATTGAATTCCAAAGATATCTTTAAAATTCCATGAAACACATTTCAAACTTCCTTCTAAACTTTCATTTCTGTTTTATAAAATTACCATGAACCTATATACAGAAAGCACCATACCATGTGTGTTATAGCATGTAATTATGATGTGCTTATAATCTGCAGTCCATAAAGTTGTAGTAAAATCAAGTTATGTATATTAAATATTATGAAAAATTAAGAACTTTTAATTAATCTTTATTAATTAAAGCAACTAAGTAACTCTTTAAAACTATTTCATTTGTTGAGAAAATAAATTTAGTATCATTTGTATGTATAAAATAAATTAAATCTGAATACTGAAATACACAAATGTTAGTATTTTTCAACATATTGAACTAATGTAGATTTGACCAAAAAAAATTTTTCACTGCTTCAGTAATCAGCACAATCGTGGAAGAAGTTTTATCTTTAAAGGAAGCAAGTTAGTAGTAATTAAAACTGTATATTAGATGAATAATACAGTTCCTTTTAAGAGAGGGTCTTCATTTGTAACACTCTCTTAGATACTAATGTATAATTTAACTACCTTTGGGATTTTCAAATAAGGAAGGATAAATAGTACACACACATGCACTCTCATCCTAAAATAAAAAGCAAAACTCATATAGCTTCATGAAGGGAAACTATTCCAAAGCAAAAGATTAACATGGGGAAAGACAAATGATTATTTCGACGATTCCAATAGAACCTATATACAATAGCAGCTATTCAACAAGATGACAAGGGCATTAAAACAGTAATTATTTTTGTGACATCATCTTTTAAAAAGAATTTATTGATTGAGTTGAGAGAGAGAAACATTTTGTTGTTCCACTTATTTGTGTATTCATTAGCTGTTTCTTGTATGTACCCTGACAGAGGATCAAACCTACAACCTTGCCGTATCAAGACAATGTTCTAACTAAGTGAACAACTTAGCAAGGGCTGTGATATCACCTTTTTAAATGAAAATTTCATTTTGTTAACTGTAGTATTTTTACAATGTCCTTTCCCCCATTGGTTTACTTTTTTCTTTGCTATTACCATTAAGATCTGTATCTGTGGTGGCTCCACTGCCCTAGGCTTCCAGTCTCACCCAAGGACCCTCCTACTGGTCCTGCTTAGCCCTTGTCACGGACTATCAGCAACAGCCAGGTATAGGCCCAATGCTCCAGCACTGGCCATTTTCAGAGCTAGTTCACTGGGCAGGTAAGCTGTTACATACTCCTTAGCAGATTCTGATGTCTGTGGCCACTGTCCTAGGTTTACATTCTTATTAGATGGCTTATTTTCTATCTCAATATAGTACAGGTAGATGGATTATAAATAATAATGTACATGCATACATATGTTATATTTAAAAATTAATAATGTCAATTTTAAAAGAAAATTCAAGGATAAAAACATATTAAAATCAGGAGAGTTCAGGCTTTTTTTAAATAAAAATGAGCTTTTAAATTTTCTTCTGTATTATATGACATTAGGCTATGGGCTGCTACTTGGGGTAGAGAGCAGTTGAACATCCAGGAAGCTCTTATCTATTTCTTTGGCATTTCCACTATGTCCACTAAGGCATTTTATATCCTCAACCGTTTTTCACAAATTGGTTTTATGCTCCATTGAATTATATATTAATAATCATGCAGTTAGGACGTGCTCATGTATAGAATATTTTCTCTCCCCCTTTAAAGGTTAATATTTGCATCAAGTAGGTTTTGAATGTTCAGGCATCTGCATAAGAGTTATTATTTCTTCTTACTATTCCCAGCTAATTGAGTTAACCTCCTTGCATTAAGATCTGAGGAGATCTAAGAACTCTCTACACCCATACTTGCAAATATAATAAAATTTCGACAGTCTGTGGAATGTATTTTTGGTTGTTAAAGCTCTGTCTGGGACACCAGCTAGTAACATTATAACCTATAAAGAATTGTGAAGACTGAGACAAATACACTGGAATAGTTAATATCACAAACCTCTCTGGGCAAAAGATAAATGGTTGCAACAATGAGATCATTTTTTTCCTGTCTTTTCAGACAAAATGCTTTATAAACCGAATCACACCTCCTGCAACTGGGAATATTGCGGTGGAAGGGAAAATGAATTAGTGGAAGAGAAAAGGTCAGGTCCAGCTTCAAAAATCATTTTGAAAGCTTTTACTTTGAGATTTACTTGATCCGAGAACCAGCTACTTCTTTGCAGAATGGAAGCTACTTGCCAATAAGATATCCTAATATCCTGTTTACCAAATGGTATTTATTTATTTATTTATTTATTTATTTATTTAGAGAGTGGAAGAGAGAAAAACATCTAGGAGAGAGAGAGAGAGAGAGAGCCTGAAACCAAGGTACATGCCCTTGACCTGAATCAAACCTGCGACCCTTCAGTCTGTGGGCCTGAGCCAAACATTCTATCCACTGAGCCAAACCAGCTAGGGCAAATGGTCTCCATTTTTAATGTACCTGATATCTAGAGTCTGGGATTTATGACTAAGGGTGGGGGGGAAATGGGGTGCAGCAGAAAGGGTCCCAGGTTCTAATCACAGGGTTCCTCCTTGGCCATTTTCAACAAGATTTTTATTTGGACTAATAGGTGGTGAGAGGAAGCTGCTCTTAATATGTTATTATACCTCTATGGGTTTGTTCTCTGTGCCTAACAGAAATTCTGAGAATGGGAGAATAAACCAATCTGCAAAATATTTCCTGAAAATGATCCCCTTGCTTTTCTTAAAGTGTCACATGAGGATGCACATTCCATCCTTGAGCTATTTTCCCCCTGCACACTTGATTTATTTGTATCGTGGTGAAATATACACAAAACTTACCACTTTGACCATCTTTAAGTGCACAATTGAGTGGCATTAACTTCAGTTGCAATGTTGTGCAACCATCACCATTACCCATTTCCAGGACTTTTCATCATCCAGAACAGAAATTCCATGCCTTTAAACAGTAGTTGCCATTCCGTCCTCCTTCCAGTCCCTGGCAACCCTCATTTTATTTCTGCCTAGATGAATTTGCTTTCCTAGATACCTCATAAAAGTGGAATCATATTACAATTGTCCTTTTATATCTAGCTTATTTCACTTAGCATCATGGTTTTAACTGGATACATGACAGATGAATGGATAAATTGACAGATGAATGAATGAATTGACAATTGCTGGACCATGGTTTTAACATCATGTTTTAATATATCAGGATTTTATTCCTTTATAAAGCTTAATAGTATTACAAAGTATATATATTATATATATATGTATATAAATATATACACATACATGTTTATGTATATATGTAAATATATAAATACTAGAGGCCCGGTGCACAGATTCGTGCACCGGTGGGGTCCCTCGGCCTGGCCTGTGCCCTCTTGCAATCCAAAACCCCTCAGGGGATGTTGGAGAGCAGGTTTCAGCCGGATTCCCTGCAGGCCAGGCTGAGGGACCCCACCAGTGCACAAATTCGTGCACTGAGCCTCTAGTATGCATATAAGATCTTTGGTTAATCTCTTCCTGTCCATCCCCTCCCCGCTTCCCTCTGAGATTCATCAGTCTGTTCCATGTTTCCATACCTGTGCATTGAGTGTCTGCCCTCTGGTGGTCAGTGTGCATCATAACTATTGGTAGAATAGTCAAAGGGTCAAATGGTTGAATGGTAGCTTAGTCTTTTATATACATAGATGTATTTATATCCATTTCATTATAGATACATATATAAAATATATATGTTTATGTATATATGCAAATATGTGTATGTGAAAATATATATATATATATATATATATATGCCTAATATGCTAAGTATCCAGTCAGCTGGTCGGTCATTCAACCAATCAAAGTGTAATATGCTAATGATATGTTAAGGCCACTCAACCGCTCGCTATGATGTGCACTGACCATCAGGGGACAGACAGTCGACCAGTCAACCAGTCACTATGATGTGCACTGACCTCCGGGGCAGATGCTCCAACTGGTAGGTTAGCTTACTGCTGGGGTCCGGCTGATTGGGACTGAGCAAGACAGGCCAGACATGCCCTGTAGCCCTCCCGTGGTTCCTCCCTGGCTGGCCAACCTCCCGCATCCCTCTCCAGCCTTGATTGTGCACCTGTGGGGTCCCTCGGCCTGGCCTGCACAGTCTCTCAATCAGGGACCCTTTGGGGGATGTCAGAGAGCTGGTTTCAGCCTGATCCCACAGGCCCGGCCGAGGGACCCCACTGGTGCATGAATTTGTGCACCGGGCCTCTAGTAAATATATAAATATATAAAAATATATACATAAATATCAATTATATATGTTATAATAAACATATAAATATATGTTTATGTATGTATGTAAATATGTATATATGTAAATATATACATAAACATAAATATGTACAAACATACACACACACACACACCACATAACCACATTTTGTTTATCCATTCATCTGTCAATGGACACTGGTTGTTTCCACCTTTTGGCTATTATGTATAATGCTGTTATGAACATTGTGAACAAATATCTCTTTGAGTTCCTGCTTTCAATTCTTTTGGGAATATACCTAGAAGTGCAATTGCTGGACCATATGGTAATTCTATGTTTAACTTTTTGAGCAACTACCACACTACTTTCCCTAGTGGCTTCACCATTTTACATTCCCATTAGCAACGCATCAGGGTTCCAATTTTCCACATCCTCAACAACACTTGTTAATTTAATTATTTTTATAATAGCCATGGTAATGTATTTGAACTGATGTGCACACAGTTTTTTTTTTGTTTGTTTGTTTTTTACCATTCTTGCAGTTTAAAGGGATTAAAGAGTTCTAATACTCTGGCATGCATTTCTTCTCCTTTCTCCCTCATATTGCCTCGTGAAACATCTACTATTTCTTGAATACCCACTTTACTGACATTTTATAATCGAACAATATCTAATTTTGGGTCACATTCCCTTCTTATTATTTAACTCACTGGCAACTCAAGATAATTATCAAACATTGATTTGAATAGGAAAATATGTTCTATTCCACTAGGCAGGTAAGAGAGAATTTAAGAACTATGAGGAAAATTATGAAGAGACAGCTAAAAATGAAACTTAGAAAAAATATCCAACTAACATTATGCTTTATACCTAATATTTTAATGTCACAATTACTAAAATAATAAATGTGATATTAACTTTATGCTTAGTACTATAATAATAAAAATGGTTTAACCCTAACTGATTTGGCTCAGTGGATAGAGCGTCAGCCTGCGGACTCAAGGGTCCCAGGTTCAATTCTGGTCAGGGGCATGTACCTTGGTTGCGGGCACATCCCCAGTAAGGAGTGTGCAGGAGGCAGCTGATCAATGTTTCTCTCTCATCGATGTTTCTAACTCTCTATCCCTCTCCCTTCCTCTCTGTAAACAATCAATAAAATATATTTTAAAAAATGGTTTAGGTCTTTCTTTTTCCATTAGATTAACACAACAATCTTCATTTTACTTGTATTTGGATCTCTAATCATTGTGATGAGGCCTCAACTGAAGCCAAAATGGATGTTTTAGAATGCGGCTAAAGAGAAAGCTGGAAGATTAAGAGGAATGCAATCCACATTGCGTCATGGTGGCAGGACATGCAAAGGGGTAACCTGGTGCATAGGTTGACGTTCAACCACTGAACCAAGCCAGCAGGGCCTAAATAGATTATGTCAATGGCAGTTACTTCTACTTGATGCCTCCTAGTGGCTCTCCTTAGCATGGATAAAGGAAAAAGGGAACCAGGCAGGATGTGGGATATTTATTAAAACACACACAAAAAATCAGATAATAGTATATAACCATGGAATGCAATCAGTAGAGTTAATTCTCCCCTTCCCTCCCCCAAATCTGGGTTCTTCCTAACAGTATAGCAACTGTGATTAAAAGCCTTCTTTCTTATGTATAAAAATCAAGTTGATGTATTTAAAAGGACACTGTAAGTATTAAAGATCTGTGCCAATATAGGTATTATTAGTATATTTTAGACTTAGAGGATGATATTTTACATGTAAATCATTTTAGAAAAATATAAAGCTTTTTAAATGTTACAGAAGTATAAGTTACTACAACAAAAAAGAAATGATCGCATTTGTAAGGAAACTGAGCATTCTGCTTTGGGATATGTCTTCCGTTTTCAAAACAAGGAAGTACATAATTGAAAAAATAGATAGATAGCATTAACTTATTTGATGAGATTCCCTATCTTGAGAAAATCATTTATATGAATATACATTAACTATGATCAGATATTCTAATGATAAGATTGATTTCTACTATTAAAATGATGTTTTTCCTTATAGAGTACTTATTTATTTATGTATACAGTAATATCTATTCTGCTCAAAGTGAAACAAAGCCTACTAGATGGTTAGGCATCCTGTCCCAAATCGACCTTACTTTAATTTTCCAGGTAATTTAAACTAAAGTCAGTTTGGAAATAGTGTGTTGCCATAAAATGCCAATTGCAATTGGACACTGGTGATTGTTTCGCAAATTGTCTTTCCCTGTGGGATAGGAAAAGGAAGTAATTGATTTTCTTTTAACTTTGCTACTTGATAACCATTGGAAAACAGGTGGGAAGCTAATGAAGTCACAGATGCTTTAAACTTGTCATTCTGAGCATTCACTGAGGAGACTGAACAGCTTAGAGGTGTGAATCATGCATTTATAATGGCTAGACTCTTCAAAAGTATATACATAAACACTTGATCAGTTAAGAGCCACCAACTGACTTTTCTTTGTACTACTTGAACTACGGGAACATTAATTACAAAATTTCTGAAAGATGTATTTTGTATATTTCATCTCATTGCATCCTAAGGAACTGTGATAATTGAGTCTGATTCAATATCTAGAAAAAGAAATGCATAGTATTAACATGAGAATAGAAAATAGATCATTTGGAGATTGTAGAGCATACAAGTAAATGGGTACATTTGGTAGTGGCACTTGTCATTTTTTAATAGCTTTTTTATTTCAGTGACATGGGATACAGTGTCATCAGCTGAGGGTGATAATAGGAAAGGAAGTATTGGGAATGTGAAGAGAAAGAAAGAATTATAAACTAGTCCCTTCAGAGAGAATGGACTATGGAAATATAGCGTGATTATGGGACAGCATGAAGATCACATAAAGTGAGTGACAGTGAATTTAAGTGGGCCTAAATGTCATGGTATGTGATTTGCTCCGGCTCTATTTAACTATGTGGGTGCCATCAAGGACTAGGCAGTAAAGTGGATTTAACCAGCTATAGTATGTCCAAGAAAGTATGACTTTCTGAGAGGAAGGCATGAGATTTGAGGATTTGTGTAAGGAAAGAAGGACTAATAATAATTGAGCATGGAATTTAAATTGAGCAAAAGGAAGTGAGGACAGCAGACACATGGGAAACAAAAAATCACATAGAATTAAAGAACTGAAGGTACAGTGGTGGTTGAGTTGAAGGAGTACGCTGAAATACAGCAGGTCATAATTAGAGGGTGGGTGGTTTGAACTGGGATACTGAGAAGGTTATATTTACTGAGAGTAACAAATTCTATGGCCATTAGTTTACAGTTAAGGTATGATGGAAGACAAAATCATTGGATTAAAGAAATGAATGGGACTAAGAATTGAATATCTGAACAGTCATCAAAATGGGTATTGGAATCAGGTATCAGTTATAATAACAAAAGTAGTATACCAGAAAATGTCAATGAACCAGGAGCTTATGTAGTGAAATGGCAGGCAGGAGCCAAAGGAGCTGTGGGTGGTGTAATAACAAGTAATGGGTATTATATCCTCATGACATGAGTTTCAAATATTGTGTGCTTTAAGGAAGAGAGAAGGAGAATGGTCAGGGAAGAGCAATGAAGAGAAACTCCACTTGTAGGGAAAAAGATAAGGGGAGTTTAGGGAAGAAAACAGCTACCACTTATGAGGCATCAGGGAAGCAGTATTTGAGGGAAGAATTCTTAGTTTCAGTTTGAGCAAGAAGAAGGAGGAAATGTTTTTCTATTTAGTTTTAAGTGTACAACATAATAATTTTATATGTGTATACATTGAGACATAATCACCACAATAAATCTAGTTACTAACCATCACCATACATAGTTACATTTTTTCTTTTCTTATGATGACGACTTTAGCAACTTTCACATATGCAATACAATGTTGTACATTATACAACTGTAATCACCATGTTGTACATTATATCCCCATTATTTATTTTATAACTGAAGTTTGTACTTGTTGACCCCCTTTTCCCACCCCAATCTCTCCTCTCTGGCAACCACCAAGCTGTTCACTGCATCTATGACCTTGATGTGTATTTGCTTGTTTTGTTTTATTTTTTATATTCCACATATAAGTGAGATCATACAGTATTTGTCTTTCTCTGTCTGACTTATTTCCCTTAGCATAATGCCCTCAAGACCCCTGTTGTCGCAAATGGAAAGATTTCATTCTTTTTTTATGGCTGGATTGTAGTCCATTGTATACAGTGGTATTTGAGTTAGAGATCAGAGAGCATAGACATAACAGTTAAAAATCCAAACTAGAGAACATGAGGGTAGGGTGAGACTTGGCTGATCACTCACCTGCTCATTTATTTGTAACTCTAGCCTGTCTACCTGTTTCAACCCATGGGCTCAGGGTAATTTACTCTTTGGGACCAGTTCTGAGTCCGAGAAGGAATTCTAATGTAATGAGACAAATTTCCTCTTGAAATTTATAAAAATTAATATTTTTAAGAGCTACAAAGTCAAGCTGGTATATAAGGATTCTTACTCATATCTAGTTTCTAGATTTTGATCATTTATCCATAGTTTCTATTTTTACTTTTGCTATAAGACAATAGCCTGAGTTCCAAGCTCATGGTTCTTATTCTCTTAGCTTAATGTCTCTTGTTTCTGCTCCTCTAGCTCTTAGATCCTGAATTTAATGATGCTAAACAGTTTCTTAATGACTCTAGTAACATTTTTTATTTGTCCTCTGATCCTCATAGTGTTCAGTATTTCTGAGACACTAGATCTGTCTTCTCCCCCCCCCCATATACTTAACCCCACCCATACCCTCTAGCTCTCCTGGTGAGCTGTTGTTTAGCTAGTTAAGGATACAAAAAATAAAAAGCAATAAATTTTTTTCTGGTTTTCAGCGATATATTGATATCTCCCAATTGGGCACATAAAGAATTTATTAATATTATGAAGATAATATTACTCACCTCAAATTGTTACTGTGCAGATTATTGAAAGGTGCCTTTAAATTACTTAGATTAGAACCTGGCACTCAGTATATTGTGGCTATTATTATCACTATGAAACTATTACTGTAATAATATCAGAAAAATATTTTGTGTAATATTTGATAAATACTATTATGTAAACTGTATAAGACCTATGTCATTAATCATTACATGTAGTATGATTCTAATTTTGTGGGAAATATACAGAAAGAAAAGTGCATAGAAGAAAAAAGATGAGATGGAAATGAAATTATTTTTATTTTTATACTTTTTCATATATATAATTTTATTAGTTTTCCAAAATGATTAATTTTTCTTTCATTGTCAGGAAAAAATGTATTAGTGTCAGCACACTGGTTATAGAGGCAGTTATGTAGACAAATTTTTTGCTACTTTATTTATAGAAATATTATTTGTCATCAAGCAGATCAAACTAATGTATGTTCAAGGATCTTTAAAACAACAGACTAAATATCTTATTCATTAAGAGGAGATTCAAGGAGAAAGTTAATTCATGTCTGCTTATAAAGATTCTTCATTTACAACACAACATACACTGTCAATATATTGAAAAAAGAATAGACCAAGCAAAAACTAATATTCCAAAGGGACTTGAGAAAGACAAGGTAAAATCTGCAGAAAGGAAATTAAAATCAGAAAAGTTTGGAGGCAAGTGTAGCTTGGTACACCATGATGCCAAACATATTTGGAGATAGCTGATTGCTGTGGTTAATCTACTGAAACTAAGCAAGGTGAAAAATGCTACAGTCACCTTGAGGCTATCCTGAACTATAAGCCAAACTCTGCTCAATATTAACAGAAATAATTAGCTCATGAAGTCAGTGGCAACCCTCCCCATCCCCCACCACATGCACAAAAACACACACTCACAGGCACATACGTATTCAAATTCTTATTCTTTGACTCATGATTCTAAACCAGGCCTATGTAAATCTATCAAATATAACCCTTACTTGTATTTATATACTAGAGGCCCGATGCACGAAATTCATGCAAGGGGCTTGGCCAGCGCCGTGGCTTAGTCTGGAGGGTCATCTGGAAGGTCGTCCAGAAGGTTGTCTGGTCTAATTAGCATATTATACTTTTATTATTATAGTTTATTGATTTCAGAGAGGAAGGGAGAGGGAGAGAGAGATAGAAACATAAATGATGAGAGAAAATCATTGATTGGCTACCTCCTACACGCCCCCTACTGGGGATCGAGCTCACAACCTGGGCAGGTGTCCTGATTGGGAATTGAACCGGACCTCCTGGTTCATAGGCTGATGCTTAACCACTGAGCTATGCAGGGTGGGCAAAACTTAAGGTTTTATCCCCCCTCATGAGTAGAATGGGCATCCTCTCCTCAATGTGGAGGACACATTCTCCCTGCATCTGCTATTTCTGGAACTACTGATTCCAGGAAAACTAGGTAAAGATCTTAACAATTAACTGCTTTATTCTTTTAGGAATCTCCAAATCTATGCAATGGGCAATAGATTTAATGATTATCATATAATTCTATCATGTTTATTTCTCTAAAATTTGCCAACCTGAATTTGCTTTCCAATATTTAATGTTATAATCACTTTTATTTTTCTCTAATACCACTTTTTCTCCTTTTCCCCCTGAAGCCCCCTTAACAGGCAAAATTAGTTCCTTTTTATTTTCTGGCTTTCAGGTCACATTCTATGAGCAAGTCAAACACATATAATCACTAGGCTAATATGAATGCAGTGAAATATTTCTTCCAGAAGGCAGATTTTCATTATTATTCTATTTAAAGGATATCAGTAACATGGTAAAATTTATATTCACTATTCTTCAATAAAATAATAGGGACTTCATGATTTCTTTGCTAAAATCTGTCTTATTATTTTCTTTGGGAGATGTGTTAAAAATATTCAAATGATACTGATAACTCCTACCAAAAATAATTATATTACTTTGTTGAAAATTGCTATTAATATTTAATCCACAGTAGATGAGTTACTATGATTACGACTAAATCTCATTTTTTAAAATTCGTAACTTCCACTTACCAAGCACACATGAAAAAGCAGTCCCACATGCATTCTCTAAGACAGGCTTATCAAGAATTGAATCAAAGCCTTCTCTCCTCTTCCTAAATTAACTGAATTTAATATTACCAGAGATCTGGGGGGAAAAAAGGATTTCAACTAAAACTAAAATGTCGCAGTTTCTCTGCAAATGTTCATTTGCATGTTATGTTGTTGAAAGTAGTACCCATAGTATTTAAAGCAATACCACCTTCAAATTTGCCCACTCTTTACCAATACAGAGGTTTTGACCACAACTTAGTAACAATATTGATAACAGTCAAATGATATAGAATCAAGAGTTCTTCTAAGCATCCCCAGCTCATTTAATTCCCCCCTCAACCCTTTGAGTAGGTAATACTGATATCTCCATTATACAACCAAGGAAATTGATACTCTAAGCTTAACTAAATTGCCCAAGATCACTCAGGTGCTGATGGAGGGAGTATATCAAATGTTTCTTCCTATATAAAATCTATACACATATTTCTACATATTGTATATGCGACAGACAAGATTGAAGTCATAAAGAAACAGAGAGAGAGAGAGAGAGAGCTAAATATTGAGTGTCCAACTGTCCTAGTTTGCCCAGGATTTAAGAGGTTTCCTGGGATATGCACCTTATGGTGTTAAAACCAGACAGGCCCTGTGCACACTGGGATAAAGTGGTCACCCTAACATAAGCTAATAAATGCAAAGTCATCAAAAGAATGTTTGGCCCTAACTGGTTTGGCTCAGTGGATAGAGCATCGGCCTGCGGACTGAAAGGTCCCAGGTTCGATTCCAGTCAAGGGCATGTACCTTGGTTGCGGGCACATCCGCAGTAGGAGATGTGCAGGAGGCAGCTGATCGATGTTTCTCTCTCATCGATGTTTCTAACTATCCCTCTTTCTTCCTCTCTGTAAAAAAAAATCAATAAGATATATATAAAAAATAATGTTTGACTCAGAATAAGTACATACAATGTATCATTGATTAATAATCAACCTGAGAAACAAATCTCAAAACTTTAAAGCAACATTTTTTAGCTCACACTTTTACTAGTAGGTTGGGCTCAGCTGAAGAGTTCTGCTGGTCTTATCAGGGCTCATGCATGTGACTGAAGTTACCTGATCTTACTGACATGTATGCTGTGGCTCTGGCTATTCCAGTGATGGCGAACCTTTTGAGCTCAGCGTGTCAGCATTTTGAAAAACCCTAACTTAACTCTGGTGCCGTGTCACATATAGAAATTTTTTGATATTTGCAACCATAGTAAAACAAAGACTTATATTTTTGATATTTATTTTATATATTTAAATGCCATTTAACAAAGAAAAATCAACCAAAAAAATGAGTTCACATGTCACCTCTGACATGCGTGTCATAGATTCGCCATCACTGGGCTATTTGTTTGTGCTGGCTATTGCCTGAGATGCCAGGGAATATATACCCAGCAAGCTAGCATGAACCAATTCTTATGTCAGCAGTCACAGTATTCTCCAAAGAGGTAACAAAATGCTCTCAATAGTCTCCCAATTCTCTCATAACCCCTTAGTCAAGTCATTTTTGCACTCCCTAAAGAATTTTTTACAACTCCTTATCTCATTAAATATAACTCCTTGTTCTAGCTCTCAGGTGATGACCTTATTACTAATCTAGTTAAGAAAAATAGAAGCAATCAGAACAAAATCATCTCATTCTTTTTCTATCAAGCTGCTCACTGCAATTGGACTTAATATTGATAGAATGGATAGACTGTCTATGCGCCTAATGCCAACCCCTTTTCTTTTAGTATTGAATGTGCTAACTCTTCCTTACTAAAAAGTTCAATCTAGCCATGGATTGGAAAACACAATATTATTACAATAGTGATTCTCCCAAAGTTTACCTATAGGTTCAACATAATCTTTATCAAAATCCTAGCCGGATTATTTTGGGTAGAAACTGACAAACTGATCTTAAAATTTTGATGGAAATGCAAATACCCAGAATAAGTAAAATAATCTTTAAAAAGAATAAAATTGGAAGACTTATACTTTCCTATTTCAAACTTACAATAAAGCCATAGTAATCAAGGCAATGTGGTATTGGCATAGGACAGTCATATAGATTCATGGCCAAACTGACAAATGGGCCAAGGTAGTTTAGTTTCAGCAATCTTACTATAAGACAATTGGATATCCACATTATAAGACAATTATAATACACTTGGATATCCACATGCAAAAGAGGAATTTAGACTCTTCACAACATACACAAAAATTAACTCAAAATGGATAACTGATCTAAATATAAGAGCCAAAACTATGAAACTTCTAGAGAACAACATAGAAATAAAAGTCTTTATGAACTTGAGTTAGGCAAAGAGTTCTTAGATATGACACCAAAAGCAAGATCCAAAAAATGAAGAAAAAAAGATAAATTGGACCTTTGTGTTTCAAATCACACCATTAAGAAAACTTAAAGTTTTGGCAGGAATGTGGAGACACTAGAACCTTAATACGCTGCTGTTGAGAATGCAAAATGGTGTAGCCATTTTGAAAACAGTTTGGTACTTCTTTAAAAGTTTATCATAAATTGACCATACAACCCAATAATTCTAGTCCTAGGTATCTATCAAAGAGATATGAAAACACATTGTTCTCACAAATACTTTCACATAAATGATCATGCAACATATTCAAAATGTTCCCAAACTGGAAACAATCCAAATGTCTATCAAATGGTGCATGAATAAACAAAATGTGGTATTTTGTATAATGGAACACTATCAGTCAAAAGAAACATACTGTTGAAACATGCTACAACATATAAGAACTTTAAAAACATGATTAGTGAAAGAAGCCAGAATCAAAAACACTGTATGTCACAGAAATGCATTATAAGGAATGTCTAGAAAACTCAAATGTATACAAACAGAAAGCAGATTAATGGTTGTTTGGGATTAGAAGTTAGTATGAGGATTGACTGCAAATGGACATTAAGGATCTTTCCAGGGTGATAAAAAGGTCTAAAACTGGATTATGGTGATGATTGCACTAGTCCATAAATTTACTAAAGCCAAAACCGTTTTGGCTCAGTGGATAGAGTGTCAGCCTGCAGACTGAAAGGTCCCAGGTTCGATTCCGGTCAAGGGCATGTACCTGGGTTGCGGGCACATCCCCAGTGGGGAGTGTGCAGGAGGCAGCTGATCGATGTTTCTCTCTCATCGATGTTTCTAACTCTATATCTCTCTCCCTTCCTCTCTGTAAAAAAATTAATAAAATATATGATAAATAAATAAATAAATAAATAAAAATCATTGAATTGTACACTTACAATGGGTATTATCTTATGTAAATTACATCTCAATGAAACTATTAACCAAAAGGAGGAGGAGGAGAAATGTTGGCTCTCATTAGTTAGCCATAGATAACTCAAGAGTAGGCAAGGGGGAAAATGAGGAGCTAGAAAGACAAGGAAAAAGGAAGGATCCTATAGCTGGATTTTGAGGCCAAAGGATAAAATAAGGTAATTGAAAAAAATCCCAGCAACAAATATGGCCATGAAATTTTAAGAATGTTTAAATGATGTTAGATTTCCAAATTTGCTACTGTGGTCTGAAAATATAGATAATGAAGCATAAACTCTTCTCTTTCTCGCATCAATACATCCTTTAATTCTATAACTAGCCACATCTTTTCTTTTTCTCATTATTCTCTTTGTAACTGAGCACTGGAAATAATGCCATTACGATGTCCTTTGACAAAAATAAAAAGATGCATAAATTTAGTCAAATCTCTTCACCTTAGAGGTAAGAATTTTGTACTCTGGTTCTGTGACATTCAGATGGTGGTTCCATTTTACAAACTGAAGTTTGGAAGAACCTGCATATGGCTTGTTACTTTCTATGGGGAATAAGTTTCTGATTTTTCTGTCATGTTCCTGAAATGCATGGGAACCAAACTTCTGGCCATAAGGGTCAGGAGATACTTTGGCAGGAAAACCCATGGATTTGCTCTTCGATCCATCACTGTTAGTTCAGGTTCTACCTTTATTTGCTCAGATTCATGCTATTGCTGATCATATCTACAGAATGGATGGGAAGTGCACTGTGCTTTGCTTAGCATAACATCAGTAGAACAATTCAGAGTGATTTTCCCAAAAGACATAACTTTCTTGTCTCATAAAATGGTGCAGACACAATGGTTTAGTATCACATACTTAAGGTGCATATAGACCTGTGTTTAAATCTAAGATATCTTATTGATTTGCTGTATATCTTTGGGAAAGTACCTTAAATCTTGTTGAAGTTCATTTTAACTGTATGCAAAAATGGGGATAATTAGATTTAATTTCAAAGGAGTTACTATGAGGTTCAATTTAAAAGATATATATTATAGTGCACTGAATATAGTGGACAGATGGATTTACAGAGATAATTTTATTACCTATTATTTCATTCACCAATTTTTCCTATTGGTATAGTCAACATGTGTGATTTCCAATGTAGCTTAACTTCTTAAGGAATATCTGTTCAGCAGCCCTTTATTCCAGTGAGAAATGTGATGTATCAGTCTATCTATCTATCTATCTATCTATCTATCTATCTATCCAGCCATCCCTATCTATTAATAGACTCTCACAAAAATAGTTTTAAAAGTGATTTTAATACATTTAAAAATATAAATATTTTCAAGGAATGGTACAATATACACAGAGATTCCACATATGAGGTACTGCTATCAAGTAATAAGATAGATTTCAAATCGGAAAACAGATTTCAGCATGTAGTTGGGGAATTGATCTTATAATTTTAGAGACATAGTTTGTATAACATGGAAAGATAATTCTGCTACTCTGAGTCCTACTGGGGAACTATAAAGTAATTCTAATGTATTTTTTATTGTCTAAACATATAAAATTCCACATCCATAGATGCCTCAATTTTAAATTCTCTCATTTATACAAGGGATTTGTGTGATAAAATTATATCGGGCTATATTTCATAAACCAAAGCATTATAGGTTTGGAATTTATTTTCACAATTATCTGCTCCATACCAAGAAATCTTCGGAGAGTGAGTCTGTTTGAAAGTTATACATGTTGTGGAAGTAAGCTAGCAAATTTGTTTGCTGCTTTAAGAATCACTGATAGGCTCTATATTGCAAGCACTGAACTAGTCACATGCTTTCTCCCCAGGTATCTCTAACCCAAAGCCCTCTATTCTGGGATTTCCCGAAAAGTTTGATGATTACCCAATAGCCTACTCTCTTATATTAGGCTGGGTATTCCAGAAACAGACCCTGAGGCAAAGGCTTATGCAAAAGTGATTTGCTAGGAAGTATTTCTGGGAAAAGTGTTAAGAGAGTGGGAAAGAAAGGCTGGAATGGGGAGGGGCGTAAGTAACGGTAAGATATCAAGCAAAGTCCTGTGGAAGTAACTTTAAATACCACAGAGGAGCTTTAGAGACAATGTTGATTATAATTGAGACCTGTATTCATCATGGCACAAGGGAGCTGGAGCATTTCTACTCCCCGCACTTGTCAATTTCTGCTTAAACATCTCCTGGCAGGGAACATGGAACGACAGAGTAAATTCCCCGGCACTTCTGGCTCCCCAAGCTCCCAAACATAGCAGGTTTGGCAGCTGGAGGACAGTCCTCAAACAGAGAGAAAGACAGGTGCTGGGTGTTTGGAGTGACAGCACATAAGCACTTGGTGTAGTTAAACGTGGTAAAGAGCACACAAATAATACAATAATCCTAGAGGATATGTGAAAAGCATTGGCAACTTCTGCCACTACACTTCAATTCTTTGTTAAAAACATTCTGATTTCTTGGACCCTGCTAATGTACATAGCCCAGTTAATCAGAAGCTGGATCGCAATTGGTCTAATATATCTATGGCAATTCTGTTTCCATTGCCTTTGACTGATCTAAGTGGGAGCATGTACCTCTTATCTGGCAAATGGAAAACCTGCTGTTGGCCTCTGGGGAAGTTGCTTCTCTCTGAAAAAGGTATAATCGTTCCTCCCCTGTTTTCTCCTTTGATGTCACCACGTAAGACTATGATGCTTGGAGCTACTTGGAGCCATAAAATTTCTCTCAGTAAAGAACTGAATGAGTATGGGTCTCAGAAGACACTGTGGAAACAGAGTTAACTCAGAGACTGCCAATATCTGAACTTCTGGTCAAATAAAAATAAATGCCATTTTGACTTAACTCAGAGGTGTTCAATCTAGCACATGTGTAACTCTGGTGCAGGCAAAGACTTCCCTACAATGGGAAGCATGGATTGTACAAAGATAGTAATACTCAGGTCCTTCCATAGACTCTTCTTTTTAAACTGTATCTTTATTGTTTAAAATATTACCGATGTCCCTCTTTTTCCCACCATTGACCCCTTCAAATCCACTCCCACCCTCACCCCAGGCCTTTACTATATTATTGTCTGTGTCCATGGGCTTTGCCTATCCTATATAATAAAAGCATAGTATGCAAATTGTCCCCTCGACCGGGCGTACAGCCGGGAGTTCGACCAGAGGGTGGGGCCAGCCGAGGAGAAGGGAGGGAATACCTGCCTGGCTGTCGCCAGCCCCTAGGAACCCTCCAGTGCACTAATTTTGTGCACTGGGCCTCTAGTATGCATATAAGTCACCTGATTAATCTTTTCTTGTGCTGCCCCTTCCCTCTGAGATCCGTCAGTCTGTTCCATTTTTCAATATCTCTGGATCCATTTTGTTCATAAGTTTATTTTGTTCATTAGATTCTACATACAAGTGAGACCATGTGATATTTGTATTTCTGACTGGCTTAATTTGCTTAGCATAAAACTCTCCAGGTCCATCCATGCTGTCTTAAAGGGTAAGAGAGCCTCTTTTTACAGCTACATAGTATTACATGGTGTAAATGTATCACCGCTGTTTTATCCACTCATCTGCTGATAGGCACTTGAGCTGTTTCCAGATTTTAGTTATTGTAAAATGCATTGCTGTGAACATAGGGGTGCATGTACTCTTTCTGATTGGTGTTTCAGGATTCTTAGGATATATTCCTAGAAGTGGGATCACTGGGTCAAATGGCAGTTCCATATTTAATTTTTTGAGGGAACTCCATACTGGTTTCCATAATGGCTGAACCAGTCTGCATTCCTACCAGCAGTGTACTAGGGTTCCCTTTACTCCACATCCTTGCCAGCACTTGTCATTTGTTCATTTGTTGATGGTAGCCATTCTATGGTAGCCATTCTGATAGGTGTGAGGTGATAATTCATTGTCATTTTAATTTGCATCTCTCTGATGATCAGTGACTTTGAGCATTCTATCATATGTATCTTGGCCATTTGCATGTCCACTTTGGAGAAGTGTCTATTTAGGTCCTTTGCCCATTTTTAAATTGAATTTTGTATTTTCCTTTTGTTGAGTTGTATGAGTTCCTTATATATTTTGGAGATTAGCCTCTTATCAGATGTATCATTGCCAAATATGTTCTCCCATGCAGTGGGCCTTCTTTTCATTTTGTTGATGGTTTCTTTTGCTGTGCAGAAGTTTATTTTAATGTGGTCCCATTTGTTTATTTTCCTCTTAGTTTCCTTTGCTCTAGGTCAGTAGTTCTCAACCTTCCTAATGCCACGACCCTTTAATACAGTTCCTCATGTTGTGGTGACCCCCAACCATGAAATTATTTTCGTTGCTACTTCATAACTATAATTTTGCTACTGTTATGAATCGTAATGTAAATATCTGATATGCAGAATGTATTTTCATTGTACAAATTGAACATAATTAAAGCATAGTGATTAATCACAAAAACAATATGTAATTATATATGTGTTTTTCTGATGGTCTTAGGCGACCCCTGTGAAAGGGTCGTTCGACCCCCAAAGGGATTGTGACCCACAAGTTGGCAACCCACAGGTTGAGAACCACTGCTCTAGATGATGTATCTGTAAATATATTGCTATGAGAGATTTATGAGATTTTGCTGCCTATGGTTTCTTCTAGGATTGTTATGGTTTCATGACTTACATTTAAGTCTATCAATCTTGAGCTTATTTTTGTGTATGGTGTAAGTTGGTGGTCTAGTTTCATTTTTTTTTTTTTTTGCATGTACCTGTCCTATTTTCTCAACACCATTTATTAAAGAGACTGTCTTCACTCCATTTTATGCTCTTGGCTCCTTTGTCAAATATTAAGTGAGCTTAATGACGGGTCAATTTCTGGGTTTTCTGTTCTGTTCCATTGATCTGTATGCCTGTTCTTATGCCAGTATCAGGCTTTTTTTTATTACAATGGCTTTATAGTATAATTTGATATCTGGTATTGTGATCCCTCTGACTTTGTTTTTCTTTCTCAAGATTTCTATGACTAGTCAAGGCCTTTTTTGATTCCATATAAATTTTGGAGTATTTGCTCTAGATCTGTGATTTTAATAGGGATTCCGTTGAATCTATAGATTGCTTTGGGAAATATGGACATTTTAGTGATGTTAATTCTTCTAATCCATAACACAGTATATTCTTCCATTTGTTTGTATCTTCTTTTATTTCATATATATATATATATATATATATATATATATATATATATAGTATATTGATTTCAGAGAGGAAGGGAGAGGGAGAGAGAGAGAAACATCAATGATGAGAGAGAATCATTGATCGCCTGCCTCCTACATGCCCCCCACTGGGGATCAAGCCCACAGTCCGGGCACGTGCCCCCAACTGGAATTGAATACGGGACCCTTCAGTCCGCAGGCAGAAGCTCCATCCACCAAGCCAAACCAGCCAGGGTCTCTATTTCCTTTTTCAGTATCTTGTAGTTTTTCAAGTACAAGTTTTTTTTACCTCCTTAGTTTAGTTTATTTTAAGGTATCTTATTTTGTTGTTGTTGTTGCAATGATAAATGGAATTGTTTTATAGTTTCTTTTTCTGAGAGTCATTGGTGTATTAAAATGCCATCAATTTCTTGATGTTAATTTTGTGTGCTGTTACTTTGCTGAATTCATTTTTTAAATCTCATCTTGCTGGAGTCTTTAAAATTTTCTATGTACAATATCATGTCATCTGTGAATAACAACAGTTTCACTTTTTCCTTTCCAATTTGGATGCCTTTTATTTTTTCTCCTGGTCTCATCTCTCTGGCTAGGACTTCCAGTACTATGTTGAATCAGAGTGGTGAAAGTGGGCATCCCTGTCTTTTTACTGTTCTTAAGGGAAACACTTTTAGTTTTTGTCCATTGAGTATGATGTTGGCTGTAGGTTTGTTATATATGGCTTTATTAAGTTGAGGTATGATTCCTCTATTTCCACTTTGCTGAGAGTTTTTTATCAAAATTAGGTGCTGAATTTTTTTCAAATGCTGTTTCTGCATCTGTTGATATGATTATGTGATTTTTATCTTTCAGTTTGTTTATGTGATGTATCACATTTATTGATTTGTGAATATTGTACCAGCCTTGCATCCCTGAAATAAGTCCTACTTGGTCATGGTGTCTGACCTTTTTAATATATTGCTAGATCCGGTTTGCTAATATTCTGCTGAGGATTTTGGCATCCATGTTCATCAGGGATATTGGCCTGTAATTCTCGTTCTTTGTAGTGTCTTTATCTGGTTTTGGAATTAGGATAATGCTGGCCTCATAAAAAAGAGCTTGAATGTTTGCCTTCCTCTTGAATATTTTGGAATAGTTGGAAGAAGATACATGTTAGTTCTTCTTGAATGCTTGGTAAAACTCCTGGATCTTCCTAGGAAGGGCACACATGTGATGAAGATGCTGGTTCTCCTTTCCCTCCGCCCGTTTCACAAACTCCTTTGGTCCTTGTAAAAGAAAAAAAACCTGCATTCTATCCCTAAACATTGCCCCGGGTGGAAAAAACCTCCAGGATAGCAAACAGAGAGGATTGTTCTGTAATAGAATCATCTTGATTTGGGGAAAGTGAATAACTCTAATTACTAGATAACAAGTAATTTTGTGAGGCAAGTGGTTTCCACTTGTTGGTTTCCAAGGAATTTAAGGGGAATTAAGTTGTCAGCTAATGGATCATTAAAATACTAATAATATTTGGTTATTTGTGCATATAACTTAGGGGTTCAAAGAATTGAACTGCTTCATCAACTTTTGTTTTACCCTCCACCAATTCTACCTTGTTTCAATTACTAGTATTATTTCATATTTTGGTTTAAAATAATGTTAGTTCCCTTACTTGTTATTTTGAAAGTATTTCTTGACACGTCTCATGTTGTTTTTTTCCATACTTTTCAGCTTTATGTTCAGCTTGTTGAATTATTTCTATAATAGAATCATCTGGATCTTTTGTGTTGAGATTACATTAAAATCATAGATGAATGTAGAGAGAATAGATATCTTTATAAATTGATAACTTTAATCAGAACAATTAAAATTTCAACAAGCAAGAGGGAAAAATATGGAATCAATGGGTTAATCTTTCACACGATCCCCAATTATGTGCATTTCTAACTTCTACCTCCTATCATGGCCATTGCAGCATGAAGCAATATGGATAATTTAGAGTAAATTTATATGAAGACTGACTTATTTCAGAGTGACTAAGAAGAAACAAATATAAGAAACCCATAGGAGCATACCTAAAAATATAAGGAGATAAGCTATTGACTCCAGCCAGGGTAACTTCATACCAGAGTAAAATAAAATTATGCAGGATCTTCAAAACTAGCTACTTTGAGTGTCCTATAGCACTCTTGGCTCTTAAATGCAGCCCCAATGGCAGTGGTTTTAAGTTCTCCTTTTTTGATTCTCTTCAATTCCCATTTCCCAAAGCACTCTTTCTCTCTCTCTTTCTCTGTCAAATACAAGGTAATGCTTTCTTGTATATTTTTGGTAAACATTTTGTTTTCAGATCATTGTAGAGTCGCGCAATTGTAAGAAGCAATACAGAAAGCCCATATATCCTTCACCCAGTTCCCCCCAGTGGTAACATCTTGCAAAAACAATAGCAAAATATAACAATCAGGAAATTGACAGTGATACAATACAATGATATTGTTCAGATTTCCCCAGTTTTACTTGAACGTGTGTGTGTGTGTGTATCTCTTCTTTTTCTACTTCAGATTTAATTAACTAATGTACATCAAGCATATGAGTATTTTATCTTAATTACAGAATCACAATTTAACAGTTTTACTGTAGATGTGATGTACTGCATGGCCCAGGATGATTTGTAAGACTGTAAATGTATTTAATGTATATTAATAATATTAACGTATTATGGAAATTAGACCATAGACCATGAATTTGTGACATGTGAACTCAAATGGATCAAGAAAGATATTTCTATTTGTGAGAAAGGGGTTGGTATCTTATCTGTTGATTTAATTTATTAGTATGCACTGTAGGTGATCGGCTTTTTAAATGAGTTTTTGCTTTCACATTACTCCAGAGAGACATTTATAATTAATGCTACATAAAATTACTTTGTAGTAATATTTAGTTAATCTTTGTCAACAGGAAACAAAACATAAATCAAACAATAGATGGGAGAAAAAAACAGAATGAGATTGCTTTAGAATAAATAGGGTAAATGTTGATTCATTTACTTACAACTATATTTTTCTTTGATGAAATTCTATTTGGGTGGTATGACTATCTTTGTTTAAATTCACTGTTTCATCTTACCATAACTATTATTCATCTATATACTGCCATTTGTACTTCAAAATAAGGTCATTGCTTAAAAAGACAAGTTCTAATGTTTATTGTTTATTTTAAATCATTCTGTGTTTTTTACTTTTCCTAATTATGCTTGGCTCATCACGATAGGAAAGGATGTTCGGTCTCAAAAATATTCAGATGGAATTCAAAGAGGGTCCTCTTCAAGACCGAATAGAAATGGAAATGATGAAAACGTCATAACTAGGGAAAACATGTTCTTTCTTATCTTTTATGGTTTATCATTGTTGTTGTTATCATAATCTAGAATGGTTGCCAATTTTCTTTACTTGGAATTCTCTCCCCAGGAGTTCTGGGCTATATGAAATACTTGGATTCCCCTAAATCATGGCACATTTCTGGGCATAATTTATTCTGATTTTTAGCTTCTATCTGATAAAATAGGACAAAGATCAAAGAAAAATATAGGTAGATCTATTGGCATGGTTGCTGTGCTCAGAGTTAAACAGAGAAGCCCATGCTACCTGGGGCTCAGCATATCTTCTCTGGATTGACTTTTGTCAAGCCTGAAGAGCTAATTATTTTTTGCTGCTATTAAATTGGGAAGATAACCAGTAGAGAAATAGTCATCCTCACCCTCATCAGCATCCTTATCATTCTTATTTTGTGCACCACAAAGTCTGATGTGGAACAAAATTAAGTAAAAGAGGAAGCTATAAATAAATTATGATTAATATTTTTGAGCCTAGCTTTTCTATCCAGAAGTATGTCCATTAAGTCAAACATTTTATGTTATGCATTAGATGTGAGTTGACAATTTCTTTAACAATTGTACACTTAGTGACAATTGTTATTAAATTGGTATGAAAAGACAAAATTTATTAACTTCAGTTTCAACATATATAAAGAGAATAATAATAATATATACTTCATATAAGCTGAAAATATGACAATTGTTTTACTAGATAGAGAAAGGAGACAGAGAAAAGAATTATAGGTAGAAGGAACAATATTAGCCAACACAAATGAGGATAAGTGTGCATATTAAACATAACTCAAAATATATCCAGAGCAAAGAGTGCAGTGCTATGAAATTATCATGAAAAATAATTTGGTGTTAGATAATGAAGGGCTTTGGATGCTCTGAAAAATAATTTGAAATATTGACATCTTCAAGGACATTTTGAAGATTTCCTTTTCCTACTTAGTACTTTTGTTTGTGCCTTTGAATTTTTCCTCTTTCTAGCTTTTGTAATGCAATCTTGGGCTCACTTTCCCCTGAATGTTGCTTTCTATCATTGCCCCTAATGCTCCTTCTGCAACAAGAATTTTAGATGTTTCTTTAGAAATTTTATATTAGGAAATTGAATTAACACAGGCAAATGTGATTATTGTGAAACTCAAGTTGAGCAAAGAGTTGCCTGGCTAGGTGTTACCCTCAGTGAGGCAAAGGTGGAAATCAGAAGAGTTCTCCCTTTGAGTCTCCTGTAGGGTGAAATGAAGGGTTTGGAGATTTCATACCCTACCTTTGAGTACTAAACTTCTGGATGGGGCTTTCCCTCTTGTTATAATGAAATATCTCCCTCTGTAGCTCACATCCGGGGGCCATGCCTACTATTGCTAACTAAGATGACCAAGTCTGTTGCAAGGAAGAATTGACTGCTAGCGAGGAATAATGGGACTAGAGCAGACACCAGATAATGAATAGATTGAGAGCTACAATAATAGAAATATATTTAATTCTAGATACACTCTCAGCAAGAGAGATAGTAAAAAGGGGATAAAAAGGAAATGCTTCCTCAACTGGCCCACAGAAATGACTGGCATGATTAGCATTTCTCAACGTGTAATTCATCTATTGATCTGAGTAAATTCTGAGTGCTGTACAGTGAAAATACAACACTCCCTTGCCCCCACATATACACAGAAAAGCAAAAATAATAATGCAGAAGAGAAGTCAAAACTGGTATTTCCAGTTCACATACAATATTTAAAGGTTGGAGGTTGAGAGAATAGAGCAAGAGGTAAGACTTTCAGAATAGAGACTTCAATTCCCAGAGCAAAGATCATACTTTATCCCCAGTGCACCATCTATTCTCACAAGGGTACCTCAAATAAAAAGCTTCATTTCATTTTTGCATGAGGAGAGCACTGTATTCTGCTTCAGTTGGATGGGTGGAATAAAGAATAGGACAGATTAACCCTAACTGGTTTGGCTCAGTGGATTGAGTGTTGGCCTGCTGACCCAAGGGTCCCAGGTTCGATTCCGGTCAAGGGCATGTACCTTGGTTGTGGGCACATCCCCAATAGGGAGTGTGCAGGAGGCAGCTGATCGATGTTTCTCTCTCATCGATCTTTCTAACTCTCTAACCCTCTCCCTTCCTCTCTGTAAAAAATCAATAATATATATATATTTTTAAAAAAGAATAGGACAGATTATATATGCTCCTAAACCCACAAAATCATGTAAGTACCAGTATGCCATTCAATAATAAATGCTTATCAAGCATCTACTCTAAGTAAAGCTAAGCTACTTTTCTGGTGTTGATACCACAGTTGTGAACACTACAAAGTCTTTGCCTTCATGGAACTTATATTCTAATAGAAGAAGAGATGAATAATTAAATAAATAGAAAAACTACAGTGTTTAAATATAATTACTCATGTTAGGTAGTTACCAGTACCATGCAGTAATTTCAGAAAGCAAGATACAACTGATACAAATAGATATTATATTGCCCCTAAATTAAAGTGAACCCTTATTCAGGAAACCACTTATAAGATTTGTCAGGAAGAAATACATTAGATGTGAGTTGACAACTTCTTAAACAGAATTAAGGCAGTTACCTGCATTAAGAACAGAAAATATTTCTGTGTAGCATAGCTTTCTCCTCTCATTCCTTACAGGGGCATCTGGGACACTTTCTAAACAAGTGGGGTCTTATTAGGGTTGAGAAGGAGCCAAATTCTCTTAAGGGATTTAAAAGTATTTTTATATAAGGGATTTGCTCATTTTTTGGAAATAACTCACATTAATAATCCAAGTGCTTCTGTTCAGGAAAATTTATATATTTTAGGTTTTTTTTATTCCTAGATGGAACTTAGAGTCAGCAACCATACATCTTCAGCCAAAGGGAGAAAACTGGATCAGTGCAAAAGTGTTATGAAAAATATCTCTGGGCTTAGAGCTTCAATATTTTGCAAATGCCATCTCCCCACAGTCACCTCCCTGCAAACTATTGACACTCTTAGGACTTTCTAATGAGGAGGTTTTTTTTTTTTTTTTTTCACACTTAGCCAGTCTCCTAACCCTTTTCCTTTTTCCTTGGGTGAGGTTCTTGTCTGACTTTTCCACATCTCCCACCTCATATGTCGAATTGCCTAGTTTAGCTTCGTTAGGGCCAGGCTTTGCAAGAAAGGAATGAGAGATTGAGACCTGGCTACAGGACAAGAAGATCAGCCAAGAATAAAAGGTGCATCTTTATTAGACACCATCACACTCCACCGCACATTTCTTTCTTTCTTTAATTCTTAATCTACTTTTTATAAAAATATGTATTGGCCCAGCTGGGTGTGGCTCAGAGGTTGAGCACTGACCCATGAATCAAGGGGTCCCAGGTTCAATTCCCAGTCAGGGGACATGCCCAGGTTGTGGGCTTGATCCCCTGAGGGGGGCATGCAGGAGACAGCCAATCAATGATTCTTTCTCATCATTGATGTTCTATCTCTCTCTTTCTTTTCTTCTCTCATCAATTAAAATATTTTTAAAAATAAAATAAAAATATATATTGAATGTATATGTGTGCCACAAATGGTGCTAGAACTGTGAAGATCATTTATCTACTTGTGAAAGCCATACTTAGATGGCAAAATAATTTAATGTAGTTAAGCCCAAAGGGCAAACATCCTATCTAATAAAAGAGAAACATGGTAATTAGCCGTAACTTCGCTACCCTTCCCATTGGCTAATCAGTGAGATATGCAAATTAACTGCCAACCAAGATGGCGGCCGGCAGCCAGGCAGCTGACGCGAACAGAGAGGCTTGCTTGCTCCAGTGATGGAGGAAGCCAGGTTCCCCGCCTGCCTTGCTGGCCTCTGAGCTTGCAGTTTAAGAAACATTGTTACAAATATAGAAGCTAAACAAAACCCCAGAAACCTGCTTTCAGTCAGCCGGGCTTCAGCCAGCAGGACCGCAACAGTGTTTCAAATACAGAAGGTAAACAAAGGCCAGAAACCTGCTTTCAGCAGCCAAGGTCTCAGAGCTGGAGCCGAGCCTCAGAGCTAAAGACGGCTCTCAGCTCCAGTGACAACCATAGAAGGTAAAGAAATCCCAGAATAAAAAAGAGAAAAGAAATAAAAGAGAGGTTGGGAGCTTCAGTCACCCGCCAGCCTGAAAACGGCCCTCAGCCCCTCACCCAGACTGGCCAGGCACCCCAGTGAGGACCCCCACCCTGAAGGGGGTGTGACCAGCTGCAAACAGCCATCATCCCCTCACCCAGGCTGGACAGGCACCCCAGTGGGGACCCCCACCCTGAAGGGGGTGTGACCAGCTGCAAACAGCCATCATCCCCTCACCCAGGCTGGACAGGCACCCCAGTGGGGACCCCCACCCTGAAGGGGGTGTGACCAGCTGGAAACAGCCATCATCCTCTCACCCAGGCTGGCCAGGCACCCCAGTGGGGACCCCCACCCTGAAGGGGGTGTGACCAGCTGGAAACAGCCATCATCCCCTCACCCAGGCTGGCCAGGCACCCAAGCAGGACCCCCACCCTTATCCAGGACACCCTTCAGGGAAAACCAGCCGGCCCCCACCCATGCCCCAGGCCTCTGTCCTATATAGTAAAAGGGTAATATGCCTCCCAAACCCGGGATCAGCAGAGCCGTGAGGCCTCCCATCACTGGGATCAGTGGAGCAGCGAGGCCTCCTAGCACTGGGATCAGCAGAGCAGCGAGGCCTCCTAGCACCGGAATCAGCAGAGCAGCGAGGCTTCACTGCCCCTGTGTCAAGCGGAGCCGTGAGGCCTCCCAGCACTGGGATCAGTGGAGCCATGAGGCCTCCTGGCCCCTGGAGCAGCGTGACTGGGGGCAGCGCCCACACCCCCCGATCGCCCTGCGACTCTGTGTGTGACTGGGGGTGGGGCCACAACCTCCCTATCCGCCCTGCTCTGTTCATAAAAGGGGAAGGCGCCCCAACCCCCTGACAGCCCTGCTCTGTGCCTGATAGGGGGTAGCTCCCCAACCCCCTGATCAGCCCTGCTCTGTGTGTGACAGGGTGCGGCGCCTCAACCCCCCCATGGGCCCTGCTCTGTGTGTGACGGGGTGGAGCCGCAACCTCCCCATCGGCCCTGCCCTGAGTGTGACGGGGGGAGTGCCCCAACCCCCTGATCCGCCCTGCTCTGTGCATGACAGGGGGTGGCGCCGCAACCCTCCCCATCGACCTTGCCTTGAGTGTGACAGGGGGCGGCGCCCCAACCCCCCAATCAGCCCTACCCTGAAGGTTAACTGAGGGTGGCATCGCAGCCTCCTGATCCGCCCTGCTCTGTGCATGACAGGGGGCAGCACCCCCACCCCCTGATTGGCCCTGCTCTGTGGGTGACAGGGGGGAGCTCCCCCACCCCCCCTGATCGGCCCTGCTCTGTGTGTGACAGGGTACAGACCCCCAACCCCCCCCCCCCCCGATGGGCCCTGCTGTGTGCGTGACAGGGGGCAGCGCCCCAACCCCCTGATCAGCTGGCTCTGTATGTGACAGGGGTGGCGCCACAACCTCCTGATCCGCCCTGCTCTGTGCATGACAGGGGGCGATGCCCCAACTCCCCAGTCGGCCCTGCTCTGAGCCCAACCAGGGGCTGCGGGGAAGGCACCTAGGGATTGGGCCTGTCCTCTGCCACCTGGGAGCAGGCCTAAGTCAGCAGGTCATTATCTCCCGAGGGGTCCCAGACTGTGAGAGGGCACAAGTGGGGCTGAGGGATACCCCCCACCCCGCCAGTGCACAAATTTTTGTGCACCGGGCCTCTAGTCTATATATAAAAGGCTAATATGCGAAGTGTCCCCACTGGAGTTCCATTGCTCGCTATGACATGTGCCTACCACCAGGGGGTGGTGTGGAATGAAGGAAAGCCCCGGCCAGCAGCCAACAGCCAGGGAAGGCCCTGGCCAGCAGCTGGAAGGCCCTGATCAGCCCTGATCACCGGCCAGGCCTAGGGACCCTACCCGCGCACAAATTTTGTGCACTGGGCCTCTAGTTCATTATAATTATACAAAGTACCAGGAAACAAACACTCAAAAATGGTGAGCATTTACTTTCTATACTGAAATGGTGAAAGAGCAAACTTTAATGGTCACAGAAAACCAAATATTAAACATGTATTGCATATATGCAGCAGTGATTTTAAAACAAGCTTTCCTCCTGATAGATGGTGTGATCTGTTTCTCAGCTATCGATGAAATGGCTAATTAAAAATAATATACTTTATATCAATGGTAACAAATTTCCAAGACTTTATTGAGAATTGCTTTATCAGCAACCATGAAGAGTGATAAATCATTATACCCATTACCCAATACCACTCAAGAACACTAGTAAGTTTCCTGAGATTTCTGTGACATATTTCCCATTTCTAATTAACCCTCATTAAAAGGTTACAGGTTTTTTCCCCCCAGAAAGATCAGCAATGAAAAAAGTGCAGCTGAAAACAGCTGTGATACCGGTATTTTATGTTTAGTTTGTTGGGAAGAGTTCATCATTTGTAAAGTGATTCAATACTTTTTTTACTCTGCTCATTCGGTTGCATAAAATGGAGACTTATGCTTAGAATTATCATTTCTAAGTTACTAGGTGAAATATAAAAGAAACATGATTTTTGTCGCTGGAATAATAAAATATATGTCTTCAGGCTTTAAGAAATAAAGTTTTGCATTAACATTTAAAAGATTCCATTAGGTTACCATAGGAAAACAAGAGTTTCCCTGACTGGCCTCCAACTGGTCAAATTAGGACAATTTCAACATCTCAAATAATAATGGTAATGGTTCATATTATACTGAATATTTAAAAATATCCAAGTCCATAGTAATACTCAAAAACAAGAGATAAGTGGAAGCTCTTCATTGCATAAAAAAATTCTAGCTAATATATTTACATGTAACAATACAATTAGAAGATTACCAATGACCTTTGCAACCACTAATACATTTATTAATTCAGGCAAGAATCATCAACAGATGTTAAAACCATTAGGTGAAATGTAGGAGGACAGGATGTTAATACGGTCCCTAATGTAAAGCCACAACTTATTAATTGCAATGGATAAAAGCACCTCTACAATGAAGAGAGCTAGAAAACACCATGTTAATTCAGTCTTCAAACTAGCATAGCCATAACAGGACAAGTTGGCGTTACATGTTTTCTGATACACTGTAATAAGAAATACACATTACATTGATAGAATTCTTATAAAACAATATTTAACATGCATCTAACCATAAGAAAACATTTAGATAAGTCAAAATGTGAGGGATCCTATAAGACAATTGACCTGGTGTCTTCAAAATATCACTGCTATAGAAGACAAAAACAGTGGTGGAAATCTTCTACATTAAAAGAAGTTAAAGAGACATGCCAACCAAATGTAGTCAGTGATCCTTGATTGGATCTTTCACCAGAAGCAAAAATTTGTGAAGGGGCAGTAGGGAAAATTGGGAAAATGTTTTAAAATAGTCACATTTGGATGAAAGGTTCTATTATTATGTTGTGACTCTCAGATTTTCTTAGTTTCATGGATAGAAAATGCAGTCTTAAAATAGATCTACCATTTTCCATATAATAAGAAGATTATAAAGTGAAAAAATATATAGTCTTACTTTACCTTCCAATATTAATGAAAAAACTGACCCTGCCCAGCATTCCATACTAATAAAAATTAGAAAGGGTTTTGAGAAAGAAAAGGAGAGCTAATATAGCAGATTTTTGCAAGTGGAAGGAACACTATCTGTAGAAAATGAAAGGTAAGAAATCTGCAGTGATTGCTTTCATTTTTTATGCTCCTTGAAGACAGGTATTTTTGTTTCACTTGGTACTTTATCCCACTCTCTACAATAGGGCTGCCACAAATTAGGTGTTAAGTAGTAGACATTTGAAAGATTATGGGGTGGCCCTTCCTGGTTTGGCTCAGTGGATAGAGTATCAGCTTGCGGACTGAAAGGTCCCGGGTTCGATTCCCAGGGCACATGCCCGAGGTGCAGGCTCGACCCCCAGTAGTGGGGGGCATGCAGGAGGCAGCTGATCAATGATTCTCTCTTATCATTGATGTTTCTATCTCTCTCTCCCTCTCCCTTCCTCTCTGAAATCAATAAAAGTACCTATTTAAAAAAATGTGGGGTGTACTAACTGCCTTTATACATGCTTTCTCATCTAAAGTTATACCACAACTCAGAGCTCGAGAGTAAGAGCAAAGCAAGTGTGACAAGAAAGAGAGAGCAAACTGAGAACTTGCTGAAAATATACTGGAGTAATGGCATGAGTCTAGCTCTATTCAACTCACAGCCCATAAATCACATCCCCAGCCCCTCTAAGCATAGTCCTCTCCTCTTCATAAGAAAGGAAGTATATAACTGGGAATCTGTCTTTATTAAGGCATTATAGCTCATTAATTGTGATGCCGTTGTAATAACCTGGTTATTATTTAACAGGGAAGGAGGAAAGAGAAGACCAGATAGATGCGTGCCCAGTAAGGTCTGAGTGACCTGGGCAAGTGCCTTCTTGTCAATCACACTTGGAAACAGATAATTAGACAGGATGGGCGTGGCCACTACAGGCACTTGAAACACTTCCAAACTAAGGAAGTTCACTCTGTCTTCTAGCTCACACACACACACCAGGATATCTTGGGACTCCTGCTGTGGGGGCTGTGCTTCCCTGTGCAAAGGTGGTACACAGACATGTTGGACTCCACACATGGATTGATGGGCTCTAATTAGCCTGGGAACTGAACTACATTCGATTGCAACATGGAAAGGAAGCTCTGGGCACTGGCCCTTCCTCTGGCTCTGAGGAACACCCAGCTGCCCCTCTTTCAGGAATGGCTTAGGGGAAATGGGATTTTGGAACCTGAGAAATGTAACTCCACGCGAATAAAGCCTTCTTCCACAGCCCATCCGGAGGGTCTTCTGAAAATGCTTATTTCATCAGAGTCCCAAGAACCTCCACCTACCTCCCTAGCACGAGCTCGGATTACAATTTCAGACCCCAAACAATGCCCTATACTCTTTACCCTAGTCTCTGTAATAAATACAATACTACTAGACTTTGTTAATAAGGGACATTTCATATCATAAAGAAAACTGCGAACTGGCTTTTTCTTAACTGTTCGTGTGTTCAAATCTTAATTCTGCTCATACTGCCACATTGTTGTATTTGTTAAGTGATTATTTATAGATTTCATGTTATTACTTCAGGATCCAAGCTAAAGGAAGATCCTAGTGATGTGTTTCATGATCACCAAGGCAGAGGTTGAGATGAGCTGACGTGTTACACTGATACACACCACCTAGGCCCATACTCATTAAGGGCATATTATTAATCTTCAAGGAGATGGGGAAAGATAATTTTCACATGGGCCTCAGAAGAGAGGAAAGCATATTCCTATAATCATTTATAATATTGTGACACAAGAATCATCTTATATGAATTTAAAGAAGATTTAGTAGAAAATCAAATGGAGAAAATCCAAAGGAACATTACTTTATAGTAAGCAGATTTTATCCCTAGCTGGTTGCTCAGTGGTTAGAGAATCATCCCGAGGACTGAAGGGTCACAGGTTCAATTCTGATCACAGGTCAATTCTATCTCCATTGCAGGCTCGATCCCTGGCCCCAGTTGGGGCATGTGCAGAAGGCAACCAATCCATGTCTCTCTCACATGGATGTTTCTCTTTCTCCATCTTCCCCTCCTCCCTCCTTCCACTCTCTCTAAAAATCAATGGAAAAAATATCCTTGGGTGAGGATTATCAACAACAAAAAAGAAGATTTTATACTTAGTAACTTTCTAAAGTGCCTTTACTTAGATACTTTTAAGAATAAGAGTAGACAAGCATTGATTATTTTTTCTTTACCTCAAGGTGTTTACTCCAACACTAATAGACTTGATTTTGAAATCAATGATCACTTAGGGAACTAGAAGTAGTATACCAATCATGATTCTTTCAATCCTCATAACAAAGCTATAAAATCAGTATGCCTAGCTACATAAAATGAGAGCTAGGTTAATACAATAACCTCCTTTCTTATCTGCTTTTACTCGGTCACACCTACAGTCCACCATCAACAAAACAGAGAGAGAGAGATCCTCTAAAAATGTCAGTCAGATCATGTCACTCTTCTGTTCAATACATTCCACAGGTTTCCTAATTCAGAATAAACACCAAGGTCACAGCATGATCTATAAGTCACAGCACAGTTTGCTTCCTAAATCTTCACACTAACCTCTACATCCACCTCCAATTTTTTTATTGCTCTCTCACCCTCACTCACTCTGCTTTTGCCACCTTTGATCTTCTTGCTGTTCCTCAAACAAAATAAGCACACTCCTTTCCCAGTGCCTTTGTACTTGCTATTATTTCTACATGAAATGAATTTCCCCTACACCAGTGATCTCAAACTTTAACTGCATTAGGAGTACAGGGAGGGCTTGTTAAAATACGTACTGCTGGGTCCCACTCCCAGAGTTTTGGATTCATTAGGTCTAAGGTGGGATGCAATGATATGCATTCCTACCAAGTTGCCAAATCACGCTGATGTTGCTGGTTCAGGGATTTTGGTAACTACAGTACTGCTCTATACAACCACATGTTTCACTGCCTTATTATTATCAAGTATATTCCCTAATTTATCCTTATCAGGAGACATTATCTGCCACCCTATTTTTTAAAAAATAACATAATACTCTTCATCAGCTTTTATTATCTTGTTTGCTTTTATTTTTCTTCATAGATCTTATGATCTGATGTCCTATAATTTATTAAATTTCCTGTAATTTCTCTCTTTCTAATTCACACCCATCAGAATCCAAGCTGCATGAAAGAAAAGTTTTTGTCTATTTCATACACTACTGTATCCTAAAGTCTAAGTCAACATCTGGCAAATAGCAGGTGCTAAATTAATATCAGATGAGTTAATGACTTAGCAGAAATTTGAGAGACGGTTCCCAATGAATATTACAAGTAACTTTGGCTGCAAAAAGCAAATATAAAGATGGGGTAATGCTCATGATGATGAGGGGGGAGAATGAGATTACTATCATCTGTGAATTTTTAAAGCCTTTGAATAGAATCATTTATTTTTAAATCAATTATTTCAATTTATAGAGAAAAGAAATTGTAATCTCCATTGTTTACAGGTTTTGAAGAAGGTTCTACAGGGAGCCCATTTAATTGTGGGGATCAGGAAAGTGGTCATAATTGTTAAAGACACTGAATAACAGAAGCTCCTATATTTCTAAGTAACCTAAAAGTGTCAAGAGCATTCACTAAATTGAGGAATGAATTATAGCAGGGGAGGGAGAAAAGAACTTTCTACCTTCCTCACTGATGACTGAGATGTTTAAATTTATATTTTGATCATAAAATTGTTAATATAGTGCTATGCCTGATACTTGCAAAATAAGCCCCAGAGCTATGATCACCACCTTGATAGGTATAACAAAATTTCCAAAAGAGCCCATTCCAAACAAGGCAAGGATAATCACACAATGCTCAATATATACCACTTAGTCACATTATATCCTATATAATAAAAGCCCAGCAACCGAATGGCGGACTGACCAGAATGACCGGTCGACCAGTCTTTATGATGCACACTGACCACCAGGGTGCAGACGTTCAATGCAGGAGCTGCCCCCTGGTTGTCAGTGTGCTCCCTCTGCTCTGCTGCAGAGGGTGGGTCCACAGCCGCTTGGCTGACCTGGATGAGCGGCGTTCACACAGCAGGCTGATCCCCCAGGCCATGCCCCCACCAGTGCACAAATCCTGTGCACCGGGCCTCTAGTTTTTAAATAAAATTTCTTAGTTTAGAAGAATTTTAAATTTACAGAAAATTTGCAAAGATAGTAAAGACAGTCCTCATATACTCCACAGCTAGGTTCCCCTATTATTAACTTCTTACCTTAGTATGGTACATTTATTACCATTAGTATTGATATAACGTTATTAACTAAAGTTCATACTTTATTCAGATTTCTTTGGTTTTTCCCTAATGTCCCTTTTTATGTTACAGGATCCCATTCAATTTACCACATTACATTTATTCATTAGGTCTCCTTAGGTTTCTCTAGCCTTTGACAGTTTTGCAGACTTTCCTTGCTTTTGCTGCTGATGTGTTTCTCATGATTAGACTGGAGTTTGGGGTTTGGGATGGAAGACCACAAAGGTCAAGTAACATTCTAATCCCATCATATCAAGGGTTCATGTGATCATCATTCCTTACCACTGTTGATGTTAACCTTGGTTACCTGGCTGAGGTAGTGTTTGTGAGGTGTCTCCACTATAGTTACTCTTCCTCCCCCTATGTATACTGTACTCTTTGGAAGAAAGTCACTATTCACAGCCCATACTTAAGGGGTTGGAAGTTATACGCCACCTCTTTGAAAGGGAAAAAATTTATAAAGTTAATTTGGAATTTTTCTGCATGGGATATTTGTCTACTTCCCAGTAAGTTATTCATACAGTCATTTATTTCAGTATGGTCACATCCTATATAATAAAAAGGCTAATATGCAAATCAACCAAACAATGAAATGACCAGTCACTATGACACACACTGACCACCAGGGGCAGATGCTCAACGCAGAAGCTGCCCCTGGTGGTCAGTGCGCTCCCACAGAGGCAGCACTGCTCAGCCAGAAGCTGGACTCACCGCTGGCGAGAGCAGCAGTGGTGGCGAGAGCCTCTCCCACCTCAGCAGCTGCACTAAGGCTGTCCAACTGACATCCCCCAAGGGCTCCCAGACTGCGAGACCAGGCTGAGGGACCCCCTGAGTGCACGAATTTTGTGCACTGGGTCTCTAGTAGATTTTATAATACTTTGAGTTATAATCCAATACTACATTTTTTATTTTGTTCAAATTGCTTCTGCTTTGGCCACTGGAAACTCTCTCTTTCAGTTGGCTCCTATATCACTGACATAACTCCATTGTTGTGGATAGTTTGTTTTACCATTTCCTTATTTTATGACATTACAAGATGGTCCAGGTTCATTTTTAATTTCTCTACCCCAGTCCTAGAATCAGCCATTTTTCCAAGGAGCCCTTGTTCCTTTTCTTGGAGGATGATATTAGAAATCAAGAGTTGAGCATTGAATGTGCTCATTGCTCCAGGGGTGTCCTTATCTCTAGACCCTCTCAGCTGACAGAGCATGGAAATACATGTGTGTGTACTAAAACATATGTATATAAATCCCTATCTATAAATATTTCTATTTGTAACCATCTGTATTTATAATAAACTTAACATGAGTTAATACCAATGATTCCAACTCCAATTCAGTATTAAATTAATTGTTCAAGCCTTTCCATCTTGTAACCTCTCTCTCCAACAGTGGAAGATGAGAGTACCCTATCCACCATCCATTTATTTAATTGTTCAATTCCACCATATGTGCATAGTGGTTTTAGATCTGTTAACCCTTACACCAGGGAGAACAACTTGTCAACTAGAGTAAAGTGCTTATGTGCAGTTCCTTTTGTCTTTTGGCTTACAGTTACCAATCATTTTCAAAGCTACTTAGGTCAATAATTTTCACTCCCTACTTCTTCAATGAGGTTATCTTATATATTTGCAATACAGAGTCTTTCATGGCAGTACATTTTGACCTCTTAAATGATTTTTTAAAATAATTCTTTATTGTTGAAAGTATTACATATGCCCCCCTTTTCCCCCATTGACTCCCTCCAGCCTTCTCCCACCCCCTACCCCAGGCCCTCACCGCCCTATTGTCTGTGTCTGTGGGCCTTGCATATATGCATACAAGGTCTTTGATTGATTACCTTCCACCCACCCACTGTCCCCCGCCTTCCCTGTGAGATTTCACACTCTGTTCCATGCTTCCATGTCTCTGGATCCACTCCATTCATCAGTTTATTTTGTTACTTAGATTCCACATATCAGTGATATCATGTAACACTTGTCTTTCTCTGACTGGCTTATTTACACTCAGCATGATACTCTCCAGGTCCCTCCATGCTGTCTCAAAAGGTAAGACATTATTCTTTTTTTACTGCTGCATAGTATTCCACGGTGTAAATGTACCACAGCTTTTTCATCCACTCATCTACTGATTGGAAGTTGGGCTGTTTCCAGATCTTAGCTATTGTAAATTGTGCTGCTATGCACATAGGGGTGCATACATTCTTTCTGATTGGTGTTTCAGGTTTCTTAGGATATATTCCTACAAGTGGGATCACTGGGTCAAATGGCAGTTCCATATTTAATTTTTTGAGGAAACTCCATACTGTTTTGCATAGTGGCTGCACCAGTCTGCATTCCTACCAGCAGTGTACTAGGGTTCCCTTTACTCCATATCCTTGCCAGCACTTGTCATTTGTTGATTTGTTGATGGTAGCCATTCTGACAGTTGTGAGGTGATACCTCATTGTCATTTTAATTTGCATCTCTCTGATGGTCAGTGACTTTGAGCATTTTTTCATATGTCTGTTTATCATGTGTATGTCCTCATTGGAGAAGTGTCTATTTAGGTCCTTTGCCTATTTTTTAATTGGATTGTTTGTTTTTCTTCTGTTAAGTTGTATGAGTTCCTTATATATTTTGGATATTAACCCTTTATCAGATGTATCATTGTCAAATATGTTCTCCTATACAGTGGGCTCCCTTTCCATTTTGTTAATGGTTTCTTTTGCTGTGCAGAAGTTTTTTATTTTGATGTAGTTCCATTTGTTTATTTTCTTCTTAGTTTCCTTTGCCCTAGGTGATGTATCTGTAAACATATTGGTAGGAGAGATGTCTGAGATTTTGCTGCCTATGGTTTCTTCTCGGATTTTTATGGTTTCACGGCTTACATTTAAGTCTTTTACTTATTTTGAGTTTATTCTTGTGTATGGTAAAAATTGCTGGTCAAGTTTCATTCTTTTTGCTTGTATCTGCCCAATTTTCCCAATACCATTTATTGAAGAAACTGTCTTGACTCCATTGTATGCTCTTGCCTCCTTTATCAAATATTAAATGAGTGTAATGGCTTGGGTTGATTTCTGGGTTCTCTGTTCTGTTCCATTGGTCTATATGCTTGTTCTTATGCCAGTACTAGACTGTTTTAGTTATGGTGGCTTTGTAGTATAACTTGAAATCTGGTATTGTGATTCCTCCAACTTTATTCTTCTTTCTCAAGATTGCTGCGGCTATTTGGGGTCTTAAATTAGTTTTTAAAATATATTTTAATTGTTTTCAGAGAGGAAGGGAGAGGGAGAGAGAGATAAAAGCATCAATAATGACAAAGAATCACTCATTGGCCACCTCTTGCACACCCCTACTGAGGATTGAGCCTGCAATCCGGGCATGTGCCCTGACCAGAAATCAAACTGTGACCTCCTGGTTCATGGTTTAATACTCAACCACTGAGCCATACCAGCCAGGCTTAAATTATTTTTTTAAAAACTTTTCCATACATTAGGTTCTCTTTCTGAGCTAGAATATTATAAAGGATTTGTCAAAAGCATAGTGTCATGTCACACGTGTCTTTCTCTGACAGGCTCATCCACCACTACAGTATCAAACAGAATGATTTCAGCCCCCTAAAACATCCCCTGTGCTTCATCTATTCAACCATGTTCCATTCTCAGACCTCTGATGGCAAGTCCTGTACTGTTAACCATCTTTAAAGCTTTGCCTTTACAGACTATAATATAAATGGAATCATGCAGTATGTAGCTTTTTCAACTTTTTTTTCCAGTACCTTGACTAGTACTGGATTAAGGTATAGTTTCCTAAGTTTTAGTCTTCTTCTATTTTAATATGCCTTTAAGATTTATCCATGCCTTTGCTTGCATTGCTAATTCATGCCCTTTTGTTACTAAATAGTGTTCTACTATATGGATGTAGTACATTTCATTTATCCATTCTGTTTTTGAAGGACATTTTGGTTCTTTTCAGTTTTTGTAGATTATGAATAAAGCTGCTATATACTTTCATGTGCAGGTATTGCTGTGGACATAAGTTTTCAAATCAGTTAGGTATCTGATTGCTACCTAGGAATCTGATTGCTGGATCATATAGTGAGACTATTTTTAGCTCAGCTTTGTAAGAAACAGCCAAACTGTCTTCCAAAGTGGCTGCATCCACATCACATTTTATGAAAAAGAGAAAAGAAAACTGCTCTGGATGTTTAGCATTTGCAGGTGGAGATCATAATCATGGAAATGGATTCATTAATAACAGCAGATTGAATAAAGCACATTGCAGGCTCACCCCGTGGCGCATTCATCATACAGCAGTACCAACACACTCCATCCTAATGTGTCCACTCAAGAATCAGCTTTTGATGTTGAGGCAATTTGGCCTGCAGCCAGATGGTGTGAAATGGCTTTGCGTGTTAATTAGTACAGCACAAAGTTCTAGAGCCCAGTGTTCATTATTTGCCAGCTTCTATGGAAGGTGTGAGCTTTAAGGGAAGGCCTTTGAACTGCAACAGTGATAACAGAAGATTTCAGTCTTCTGCACACAGAATTAGCTCCATGAGCACTCAGTTTACTCAGGGGAGAAACAAAAATTGGTATTTCTCAAGTGTGAGTGAAATAAATCTAAAGAATGTTAAGCCTTTATCTGAATTATAAAATGTCAGATAATTCAGAAAGACAAGCTAGAGCCATGTCTTCACTTGTTCATTTTTCTGTCCTTTGTCATTTGTGTTCTTATGGATTAAAGCTATATTGCTGAAACATTAGTTGCATCAGAATCACTAGAAGGTCAATTAAAACACTAATTGCTGGGGTAGAGCCTGAGATATTTCTATAATGTTCCAAGATGATGCTGATATGCTGATCCAGGGTCAATACCTTGACTAGTACTGGATTAAGGTATAGTTTCCTAAGTTTTAGTCTTCGGCTATTTTAATAAAAAATTTGATTTTACATAGTTTGAAATGTCACATTTTGAAATGTGTAAATGAAATGCTATTTTGCCTCAACAACTTAGTAGCCATTTTTTTCTATGCAAGTAAAATCAGAAGTATATAAATTCACCGGACTGCAATTTAATAAAAGTAGGCAAAGAGAGAAATTTTGTCAATCATTTTTTATACAGCCAACATCCTATCTAATAATAGACAAAGATGGTAATTGGCCGTACCTTCACTACGCCTCCCATTGGCTAATCAGCGTGATATGCAAATTAGCCACCAACAAAGATGGCAGCTAATTTGCATACTGCAGGCAGGGCGGGACAGCGCGAGCCACCATCCGGGCCCTGTGTGCAGCCCTGGGCGGTGGGGCTTAATCACGCCTGCCTAAGCCCCGCCCCCATCCGGGACCCCCGTGTGCTGCCTAAGCCCCACGCCGCCTAAGCCCCACCCCCAGCCAGGACACCATGGCGATTAGAGAGCAGGAAAGTGCCACCCACAGGGAGCACCCAGCAGGGCCTGCTCCTGGGTCTCCATGGCGATCCCAGAGTAGGAAAGGGTGACCTGCAGTCAGCCCCCATGTGCGCCTGCTCCTGGGTCTCAGGAAAGGGCGGCCTGCTGGCAGCCCCCGTGTGCGCCTGCTCCTGGGTGGCCATGGCGATCCCAGAGCAGGAAAGCATGGCCTGCAGGCAGCACCCCACCCTGGCCACAGCTCAAGGGAGAGTACAACACGCAGTGGAGGCCAGGAGCCTGAGAGATCAACAGAGAGGGGTGCCTGCTCCAAGCCTCCACAGTGTGGCTGGGGGCAGGCCCCCAGCAGACACACACACACACACACACACACACACACACACACAGAGCCTACTCTGAGCCTCCAATGTGGCTGGGGGCAGACCCCCAGCGGGGACACACACACACACACACACACACACACACACACACACGGCAACTGCTCCGAGCCTACGTGGCGCAGCTGGGGGCAGGCCCCAGCAGACACACACACACACACACATGCACGCACACACACACACACACACAGGACGCCTGCTCCGAGCCTCTGCTGCCAGACTGTGGCCATCAGTAGGACATCCACTGAGGGCTCCCGGACTGAGGGGCAGGCTGGGTTGAGGGAACCCCACCCCCCAGTGCACGAATTTTGTGCACCGGGCCTCTAGTTATCAAATAATTCTGTTAGCTGCCATAGATGGTGCTTATTAGAATAAATTAGGTACTTGTAATATCTACAATATTGATTATAATCTCTGACAGTTTCCCAACTCATGAGAACAAAGCCACAGCCTAGGTCAGTGATGGCGAACCTTTTGAGCTCAGTGTGTCAGCATTTTGAAAAACCCTAACTTAACTCTGGTGCCGTGTCACATATAGAAATGTTTTTATATTTGCAACCATAGTAAAACAAAGATTTATATTTTTGATATTTATTTTATATATTTAAATGCCATTTAACAAAGAAAAATCAACCAAAAAATGAGTTTGCGTGTCACCTCTGACACGCGTGTCATAGGTTTGCCATCACTGCATTAGAGAGTGAATGTGTCACGTGACACTCATCTGGGGAACCACTAGTGGAAATGCCTACAGTGATCACAGAAAACTGAACTTCCAAAAGAGTCAGCACAGTGACTGCTTCCTGTGGGGGTCTTAGGACACAGAGGGAGAGGCGTGCACTTGTCCTTTAACTGTTAGCCCTGCATTGAGACCAGAGGCTTATAATACCCAAGGAACAATTGATCGATTGATTGATTGATTGATTTTGGTTTTTGGCTGCATGCGTGTCATAGGTTCGCCATCACTGGCCTAGGTGCTAGTTTAAACTTAGAGGAGGAAGTTGATCCTATATTTCAACCACTCTTTTTCTAAGTTCCTCGCTACTGATATTAAAATCTCCATCCTGTGCATTTACTTAAGAACTTAGACATTGTAATCTCTTCCTTGTACATATTTCAGCATATGTACTCAGTTTTTTTCATATTGTCTTTTATAAATTTAGTAATGCTATCTTTTCTTTCTGTGAATGAATGATATGTGTCATTTCTTCACCTTTAAGATTTTCATTTTGCCCTGCTGTCCAAAGCCAAATAATTTCATTTTCTTGAAATTGTATATTATATCTTTCCTTTTCAAAGCTGAACACATATTGTACATAACTGAAGTCATACTTTTAAATTATCTTTCTATTAGATTTTTAAGAAATCAATATTTCTTAGAATTTTAAAAATTTATTTTAGAGATAGAGGAAAGGAAAGGGAGAGGGAGGGAGAGAAAAATCAATTGGTTATCTCCCACACACAGACTGGGGTTCAAACCCGCAACCTGGGTATGTGTCCTGACCAAGAATGGAACCTGCAATCCTTTGGTTCATAGAACAATGCTCCAACCAAATGAGTCATACTGGCTAGGGCTCTTAGAAAACTTTTACTTTTTTAAATATGTTTTTATTGATTTTAGAGAGGAAGGGAGAGGGAGAGAGAGATAGAAACATCAATGATGAGAGAGAATCATTGACTGGATGCCTCCTGCATGCCCCCCACTGGGTATTGAGCCCACAATCCAGGCATGTGCTCTGACCAGAAATCCAACCGTGACCTCCTGGTTCATAGGTAGATGCCCAACCACTGAGCCACACCGGCCAGGCTCTCAGATATCTTTACATATAAGTTAAATTAGATTTTATTCATTTTGATGAATGCATATAATTTCATTGTCTTTATGGAAAAGTTAACCTTGCTTAAAGTAATTTTATTAATTCTGAATCATGCAAAACAGAAAATAAAAGTTTCCTTGACCTCTGTTACACATTTTCTCAAAGGTGATTTTTGTTCATTTCTTGCATTTGTTTTATTATATTTTCTAAATGAAAAGTATATGTCTACACATGTAATTAAACCTTAAAGCTTTTAAATTTAAATTATATTACACTATATGTGTTATTTTACCATGTCCATATTTTACTTAAAATATGTTGCAGGTCTTTATATTTTATATAAAATAAATATAGTTTCCTTAAATCTTGTGTGAACTTTTCTATGGAATACATTCCTTCAAGTAGTATTATTAGATTAATATATTTAAAATAATCAGCATTATTAATAAATAACTTAAGAAGTCATGGTACTTATTATATTAAACCTGTCAATGGTATAAGAAGACAATTGTGTGTTTTTTCCTCCAGAATTTTAATTAAACAGATTTAAACATACAAAATATATACAGAAAAATAAAAACAAAAGAGAGAGGTCAAGTTTTATATAAGAAAAATGAAGCTGTGGGGTTTAGAGTCCTTAAACTATAGTGTGAATAAACTCATGATTCAAAAATTTAAGATCTAATGAAGAAATGAAGGAGTAGAGAGGGTTGGGATGGGTGATAGAGCGTGAATATGAATGTGTAATTAACATATTCATAATTAACATATTCACATTCACTAAAATGAAAAATGAAAGAAAATACAGTAAATGCACCATCAATGACATTTTACACTTAACTACAGGCAGTTGGATACAATTAATTTTAAATTACTCACCCCTAATTCCTATAAACTTTCAGTATATCCTTCCCTCACATTTGAGGGGGAGAAAATGCTTGGAAACCTATTTCCTTCTTGTGGATCTATGTTTAAGAGACATCTACCCCGCCCCACCCTCATTCAATCCCTCATCTCAATTTCTATTACTCTATTGATTTTAATTACTCAGAATTATCAATCTTCTACTCCTAGGCCCCTCATTAGTACTAGAGATAAAAAAGTGACTCATATGTGTAAGATGGATAAATCTTTGGATGACCTATACTGAACCTTATCCACAATTTCTTCTCAAGACACAGAATTATACTGAAGTTAGTGTAGTTATTCTTTACAATCTCATATGACAAGACCGGAAACCAGATGATGTAGTGTTGGTTTAGTTCAGTTTATGAAATCAGAAATACAGTCTCTGGTTACCTTTTGGACTATCTTCCTTGACATGTTGGCTAACCACCTCAGCTTTTTCTTAGGTTCACAAGATTACTTGTGGCACCGGCCTGCATGGCTTAGTGGTTGAGTGTTGACCTATGAACCAAGAGGTCACGGCTTGATTCCCGATCAGGGCACATGCCAGGGTTGCAGGCTCAATACCCAGTGTGGGGCGTACAGGAGCCAGCCAATCAATGATTCTCATCATTGATGTTTCTCTCTCTCTCCCTCTCCCTTGCTGTCTGAAATCAATAAAAATATATTTAAAAAAAAGATTTCTTGTGGCTGCCACAACTCCTCACATATTACCTTCTAACAGGGATTTTTTTCTCTCTCAAGAATATCTCAAGCAGCCTTGCGTTTTGGTCAGGATTGCTAAGGATGTCCATTTACAGCTACAACAAGGACTAACAAAACAAGTATCCAGCATGAATAGCCTCTGTTTTTGGAGGTGGAGTCTATCATTAGAAAACAGTTGTGGTAGGGAATGAGGACACTTGTATAATTAGAGACAATGTCTGACATAGTGGTGAAACAGAAGTACCATAGTTCTATTGGCTCTCTCCATGAACTTAAGGTCCTCAATTACTTTCTATTTTCACTGTGCTTTCTATTGGTCTAAAGCCCATGATCAGCCATTATGATATTTCCATCTTCTGCACCCAAAAGTTTTACTCATTCTTGAAATTTCAGAGCTGCCTGATTATGGAGGCAATTGCGTTAGATAAACTCCAAGAACATGTATAATTTTACACATTTAAGAATACAGGTATTACAAATGAAAATTAAAATATTGTTTTATTTTGGGGTGAGGCAGTAAGATAATTATTCCCAGAGCTTTTCTATAACACTCTGTGTTAAATAATCAAAGGTAATATTTATAATTATAATGTAAAAACCAGATATATAGAGGGTATCTTATTGGAATAAATTATAACATACACAGCCAAGGCTAAAAATAAAAGATGAGATGATGAATTAGTGATAATTTATCTAATATACAGTTCACTTTTATTAAAAAGTTAAATTTTTAAAGCTAAAGAGTAAAAATGATTTGGAAATGGAAACAGTATTTTTTTAAAAATACACAAATTTCAGTTGAGGGAAGGGATCAGTTAAGATCTATCATTATATCCACATTTTGTTACATTAGTATTACTTCAGAAATAGTTATCTGTTACCTTTACCCTTTCTCTATTAGTGAGTAAAATTTTGGGAATGATTGCTAATGTTATAATTTTATGATAGGCAAGTAAAAAAACATTACATATACACATATAATGAGAACTCATTTAGAATTAGTGGGAATTTAAGAATGCATGTTTTCCGTGTTTCTGAAATCATCATCTTGTTCTCTCTCTCTCTCTCTCTCTCTCTCTCTCTCTCTCTCTCTCTCTTTAATTCTTTATTGTTTAAAATATTACATATAGTATTACATATGTCTCCTTTTTTACCCATTGGCCACCTCCACCCCCCAGCTCTCTCTTCAGGTGAAATTGTATGTGGAAAATATTATCATGTTTACACAAGGACTACTTTAGTTGTTTGTATACAAGTATGTATGTTTACTTCAGACTTAAATTTAATCATGCTTGCATTTAGGCATTTGAAATTGGGATTTAAATGAGAAAAAGGATCCAGAACTTTAACTATACTGTCTAGATTATGATCCTGACCTCTAAGTGTGGTGGTATTAGATTGCATTGAATACTTTTTTAAATCTTTAATTTCTTTATTGGTTAAGGTATTACAAATGTGTCCTCATCCCTCCATTATGCATTGAATACTTTTAATTACATGGGGCTCTCTGACCTGCTTCTCTTTCTCCTGATCCAATCATTTTCTTAGGTTGGGGTTTTAAAATAACTGAATTATGATCAAGTAATTATTCTTCCCACTCTCATATGGAAGGCCTTAATTATATAATTATACTGTAAATCTTATTCAAGTATATTAAAATAATACTGTAATTTAATAAACAGATTACCTTTAATGGTTTTGTTTACTCTCAAATCTATATATATAAAAGCCTGAGTGACTGAACGACTGAACAACTGAATGACCGGTCACAGCGGTGCTCCTGCTGTGGGAGCACACTGACCACCAGGGGGCAGATGCCCAATGCAAGAGCTGCCCCTGGTGGTCCGTGTGCTCCCACAGTAGGAGGGCCACTCAGCTGACCTACAGACACCAGACACCAGGCTCACGACTGGCGAGCCTCTCCTGCCTCTGCAGCAGCACTACTGAGCAGTGGCGGCAGCAGGCACAGTGGGGCTGGGATGAGCGTGAGCAGCATGACACCCGGCCCAGGCTCAGGCTCCTCCCTGGCCACCTGCTTCTTCGCACACAACTACATCCCTCAGGGGATGTCAGACTGCTAGTTTCAGCCCAAGGGTTCCTGGATTGCAAGAGGGCACAGGCTAGGCTGCGGGACCCCACTGGTGCAAGAATCTGTGCACCAGGCCTCTATTATACTTATAAAGATTTAAATTTTCTATAGATAAATGCATATTCTTAGAGTGTTCTTTTGGTAATTCCTCTATATTCTAATTCATTATCAAACAATCATAACTGAATGTGTAGTGGTAATTACGGAGTTTAAAACTATACTTTTGATTTCTATTGTGTTCAATAAGCATTTTGAATAATTATTATATTCAGGGTGTTACAGATCATCTATTGAGAGGAGCAGTTTTAAGTAACAGATCAGTGAAAATAAAGAAGAGAGAAAACTGTATTCCAGAAAGCTCAGTGTGGTAGAACAACACTGATCTAATTGTCCAAGTTCAATCTGTAGTTCCATTTTTTTAGGTATAGCACGGGGCAAATCATTTCACCTTACATGTCTCATTGCCCATGTGTAAAAAATGGTTAGTCGACTTGATGGCACTTGATGCTTTCAGCTCTAAAATAGTGCAGTTCAATAGAAAATCATTGGCGATTATGATTGGGGAGAGTGATATGAAAAATAAATGGCAAACATGTAGTCTGGATGGATGTTGGAGGAGAGTGAATCTGGAGGCAGAGAACACTTAGTAAAACACAGTAATATGTCATGCTTGAAGACCTGTTCTTTCAGTTTAATATATATGTATATGAATATATATATATATATATGATGGTACACTATTTAATATCATGTCAATGTATGTTTTCTGCAACAGATATTTTCTTTTATGATGCTATTTAGGATATGAGAAACTAAGTTCATATTTTAGTTTGTCTCTTCAGTTCCACAACTCTTCATTTTTAAACAAGTTAACCTTAATTTTGATTGTGAAACACCTTTGTTTTTCTTTTTAATAGCCTAGCTTATTTTCTATTCAACTGGCACTTACATTTGAATTTTAGATCATATTTATTTTATTATCTTGCTACCAAACCCCTTTGAAACTACAATATACTTTCAAATACAATCTCATTTTTTCTATTTCTTAATTTCCCTAATGAATTATATTTCCTATAACTGATTTCTTTGTTTTGTTACCTTTATTCATTCTAGATAATAACATACCTTTTGTTTCTTATCATTTTTTATTAAATATGCTTTATATTTAAAACCAATCAATTCTTCCCTGTTTATCATGGTTCTGTACAAAAAAAAATATTCCAGTCAGCCCTTAGAAGAAGGTTGAACATTTTGTGAATGCAAAGCACAGAAATATGAGCACTTCATAAGTTGTCTATGTGGTGTTGAGGCTGTTCTGTGAAGTTGGTTAATAATGTATCCACTATTGCAACAGCGGGGCTAAGGGGGAAAATTTTTTTTTCGGTAAAGAACTAAATAGAAAGTATTTAGGCTTTGTGGGCTATATAGTTGCTGTTGCAATTACTCAATTCTGCCATTGTACAATTGACCTTTGAACAATGCAAAGGTTAGGGCCACCAATTCTTTTCACCCCCTGCACAGTCAAAAAGCCATCTATAACTTTTGAGTCCCAAAACACTTAACTACAATAGCCTACTGTTGACTTGAAGCCTGACTGATAATATAACAGTAAGTTAACACATATTTTGTATGTGATAGTTTTGATGCACTGTATTTTTTTACAATAAAGTAAGCTAGAGAAAAGAAAATGTGATTAAGAGAATAGTAAGAAAAAGACAATATATTTGTTGTATTTATTTCTAAAATCTGCATATAAGTGGGCCTTCACAGTTCAAAACCATGTTGTGCAAGGGTCAACTGTGGTATGAAAGCAGCCAGAGACAATACATAGAATGGGTGTCGCTGTGGGGCCAATGAAATGTTATTTGCAAAAAGGCAGCAGGCTGGATTTGGTCCGCAAATCATAGTTCTCTGACTCCTGTTCTACGATGTCAAATATTTGATAACCTTTTCTGTAAATGTTATTTCCTGCTTTAAAATAAAGTGAGACAATATTTACCCATTAAATTATTCTTATATTCTGAACCTGAAAATTGTATTATTGGTACTTGCAATTTAGCATTCTCATATAGCAGACACTCATGCAAAGTGTAAAATCATAACATTACTTAAAGAACATTCTTTTATAAACTTTTACAAGATGACCATTTTACTCTAAAGCATCTAAATCAGTGATTCTCAACCTTCCTAATGCCGCGACCCTTATTACAGTTCCTCATGTTGTGGTGACCCCCAATTTCATTGTTACAAATTGAACATAATTAAAGCATAGTGATTAATCACAAAAACAATATGTAATTATATATGTGTTTTCCGATGGTCTTAGGCGACTCCTGTGAAAGGGTCGTTCGACCCCCAAAGGGGTCGTGACCCACAGGTTGAGAACCACTGATCTAAATGATAAATAGCACTGCTTAGTTTTAGGAGTCAGCAAAATAAATTTGTTTGGAGTTGTAAGGCTGAAAGTCCACAACTGATTCTGATTGCTTTTCCCTCTGACATAAATGGGAAGGAGGAAGCCTCTGAGCCACTTAGATGTGTATAGTGATAGAAACAAACAGGGGTCGTATCTGTGTTAGAGATTATTTTGTGGAAAGTGCAGTACATCAGGCACCTTCAAGTAAATAAAGAATTTATTATAAAAATCTAGGAAAATCTCACTGAAAAGAAAATTGCAGAAAATATAACCGGGCCTCATGAAGAATAGAAAAATCGTCAAATACATATTCTCTCAATTTCTCTCTTTGCTCTTTCTTCGAATTTCCATCCATGCTTCTTTATTACATCTGTTCCATCATCCTCTCTGAAGGCTGCTGATGTCTGAAAAGCTTTTAACATTTGTTCCTTCATAACTTTGACATATACACATTCTTTTTGGCTTGCTGTATACTGATTCTGGATCTTACTTTATCAGATCGCTCACTTCAGATGTTCAATGTCTTCTAGCTACAATGACTGTCCTTTAATCAGAGATTCTGATTGCCTGCTGGCTTGCAATAAATTGCTCGCCTTTGAGTTAGTTTCTCCCCATTCAAAAGAGTTATAGTCAGAAAGGTTAGGGTCATGTGACCTGATGCCAAAATTGAAGCCATTCAAGGCTGAAATAAATTTTCTCAGTAGGAGCTGAGGGCAAAGAAGGAAAATAGACTGATATGTCGGCTACAGCCTGAGAAATAAGAGTCCCACAGTTGGGGGAGTTATTATTCTTGAAATTATAGATGACAGCAATTTTCATAGTAGGGTTCATAAGAAAGAAAGATTCTTGACATTAGTCAATAGCTGAGAAGCCAGTGTGCTGGGTGGATAAGCACACAATCTCTTTTTTTTTAAAATATATTTTATTGATTTTTTTTTACAGAGAGGAAGGGAGAGGGATAGAGAGTTAGAAACATCGATGAGAGAGAAACATCGATCAGCTGCCTCCTGCACACTCCCCAACTGGGTATGTGTCTGCAACCAAGGTACATGCCCTTGGCCAGAATCGAACCTGGGACCCTTGAGTCCGCAGGCCAACGCTCTATCCACTGAGCCAAACCGGTTAGGGCAAGCACACAATCTTTAAACTTTCCCAAATAATTACAGATTTAGGGGAGGAGAGGGAGGTTATGATCCAGGGTCAAAATCTTGATGTCAGGGGACGATGAGGTGGTTAGTAGGTGTTCACAAGGAGCAGGACTTGTTCTGACACATGGAATAATAACGGTGGGATGTGACACTGAGAAGAGAGAGCACTGAGGACTGTGAAAAAAATAATCAGCCTATACTTCAGAGTTTGAAGAGGAAGAGTGCCTTGGAAGAGATCTAATTATATCCCAAGAGTCTTCCAGCCACAGTAAACTGGTATCAGTCCTCTATTAGCCTTTTATTTTCCTTGCCTTTGTGTATTTGGGCAAACTATCTCATTTCCTGCAATTTTGCTTCCAACTTACTCATCCTTAAGCCCTAGTGAAATTACTAATCTCCATAAAACCTTTCAAACCCTTTAAAAGGAATTAAATCTCAAACAAAACAGAAGCAGACCCATAGACACAAGGAACTGACTGCTGTATGCCAGAGGAGAGTGGGGGGCATGGAGTAGGTGAAAAGGTAAAGGGATTGAGAAGTACAGATTGGTAGTTACAAAATAGTGATGGAAATATAATCATAAGGGATATAATCGATAATATTGTAATAACTATGTAGGCTGCCAGGGGGGTACTGGAAATATTGGAGGAAACATTTTATAAAGTATATGGTTGTCTAACCACTATGCTGTACACCTGAAACTAATACAAAGCAATACTTAATGTAAAAATTAAATTAACTAACAAAAATAGAATTAAGTTCTCACTCTTCCACTTGCCACAGTGTATGTATATGTGTGTACACATATATATGCAGTTAGTTTATTATTCTTTAATTGAATATCACACATCAATTTGACAGTAGACTGCAAGCTTATGGAGAGAGACTTATTCATCTTCATAATGTGATAACCTTGCAGGCACACAGTAAGTACTCAGGAATAATTGCAAAAACTCATACATTTCAGTGGAATGAACTAACTTTCACCTGGCTAAAGAAGAGTGTAACTAAACTTTGTAGGAAAATAGACATTGGTGTCATTGGCTATGATGGGGTAGATACAAGCTCTAGGTCTCAATAGCATTCAGGAGGCACAGACTCCATTTGGCCAGTAGAGAAGTACATTTTTAAAGGAAGCCCAAGGATTACTTTGAAAGGTGGTAGAAGGGTGGTGGCTAAGGTTCCAGAGAGAAATCAGAGCTTTAGCAACAGCAGGTGACAAAGAAAGGCTCAGGTTGAATCTGAGGATGGCACTTTGAAATTCAATGTCATTGAAGAGGGGTTACTGGGTGATATCCACCAGGAAAAGCTTTGGTAACACTGTTCTTAGGGGTCTTTAGCGTGGGACCTGAACTGGGTACTACAGATGAGATCCCTGGGGTAAGGGTAATGTTGGTGCCTGACCTTAACCCCTAAGATCCCTTTAGTCCACTCTTGTGCCTTCCTTTTCTGTGTGATTTCACTTCTACCAGGCAGAGTCCTCCATGAGTTGAAACTGAAGGAACCCTCTATAGGACTTCACTAAGACAGCACCCTTGTTTGTACTTCCTCCTTTCCTCTGTCCTACTTTCCCTTCTACCTTACATTTTCCCCCTGGGCACTCTTTCTTTTTAAAAAAATATTTTTATTGATTTCGGAGAGGAAGGGAGAGGGACAGAGAGAAACATCAATGATGAGAATCATTGACCAGCTGCCTCCTGCACACCCACTACTGGGTATCGAGCCCACAACCCGGGCATGTGTCCTGACTGGGAATTGAACCATGACCTCCTAGTTCATAGGTTGATGCTCAATCACTGAGCCACGCCAGCCAGGCTAAAATTACTTTTAATAGTACATTTTATTTAACCTAATATATTCAGAATATTATCTTTTTCAAAATTTAGTCATTATCAAATATGATTAGTAGGATATTTTATATTTTAAAAAATTGTTTTCATTGGCATCCAGTGTATTCTTTACACTGGTCAGCACATACATCTCTATTCTGACTAGTACATTTCAAGTACTCAGTATACAAATGTGGCTGGTTGTAGCTACCATATGGACAGAATATATCTAATCTATTGGTATAGCTTCTTTCCCTCCAGGCCCATCCTGCACAATACTGCTACTGTAGTGACAGTTCCAACATGCAAATCTAATTTTTATACTTCGCTGTTTCATATGTCTATCACTTACGTGATAAAGCCAAACCTCTTTTTCATGTTTCCCACAATTCTCTATGTTCCTATAGCTTCTTACTTCTCCTTCCTCATCATTTGTTAAGCCCTGACTCATGGTGCCCTGAAATTTACTGATCTTCAAACTAATGAGATCACATTTCTGTTCAGTTCTTCAAGTACTTTTGTTATTCCCCTCCTCTAGGAGCTTTTATCTCCTTCTTTTTGTCTTCCTAGAGAACTTCTATTTAACCTCATTTTTAAAATGTATATTCTGAGAAACCTTCCATGAATTCCACCTGTAGTCCCATGCCAAACATGATTGCTCACTATGTTTCTCCATGGTACCTTGATCATTGTTGGCTCAGTGGATAGAGCATCAGCCTGCAGAAGAAAGGGTCCCAGGTTCGATTCTGGTCAGGGGCACGTACCTTGGTTGCAGGCTCCTCCCTGGCCAGGGCCCTGGTCAGGGCACGTGCAGAAGGCAACCAATTGATGTGTTCTCTCACTCACATCAATGTTTCTCTCTGTCTTTCCCTCTGTCTTCCACTCTCTCTAAAAGATCAATGGAAAAATATCCTCAGGTGAGGATTAAAACAAACAAACAAAAGAATATTTATAAAACTGTACAAAAATATTTTCTTCATTTATCTCTTGATTAGGCTTTAAAACCATTGAGGGCTGAGAGGATGCGTTATTTATCTTTGTATCCCCAGGGTACACAATAGAACATGAATAAATCTGTGCAGAATAAAGAAAAAAATGAGCACTTTCCTTTGAGGAATACCTCACCAATTATGAAATTATAGTATTCACAAGTAGCCTACTATCTACCAGTCTCTCAATTTACCCAGACTCTGCTCTGGACATCCCTTGATGTACCTTTTCTTGTCTGCCAGCAGCTCTTGAAGACATAAATCCTACCACCATGTCTCAGACTTGACATAGTATCTTAGCTGGGGTATGGAGGGAAGTGTAGATGAGTGTAGAGTATGAACATCATTTGTGGTATGTTCAGTTCATTTATCCAGAACAGACTCAGGGCTCCAGTTCAATATTTACCCAGCAAAGTCTACACATGTTAAAATTTATATCAAGCACCTGTGAAGATGAGTTACCTTGATTGCAGATAGAGATTTCAGAATGCAGGAAGTCTTCTGGGCATGATTCATATTGTCTTCATGCAAAAGTGTATCCATTGCTACAATTATACTATATAACAAACAGCCAGAAAAACTTCAGCGTCAAACAAAAATAAACATGAGTTTAACTCCTGATCCGCAGGAATTCATTGATCTGGACTGGAAACAACATATCTGGATTGAACTTGTCCATCTGTCTGTGGTAAGCTGCAGGTTAGCTAGATAACTCTGCTGATCTTGATTGGGATTATCTGCATTTCTGGAGATTGGCTGGCTGCTGAATTATCATAGTTTAGCCTTGGTTGAAACAGTTGGGGCAATTCAGTTTCACTCCATGTGTCTCATCCTGCAGCAAGGTAGCCCAGGCAAAGCTTTCTGGTGCTGATGACAGAGGACAAAAACAGCAAACAGAAAACACAAATGCCTTTAAAACTTCTTCTTGCATCATTTTTGCAAATATGCTTTTGTTTGTGTGATTTTTTTGAACTTTTTTTCAATTATTTTTTCTTTATTAAGGTTATTACAAATGTGTCCTTATCCCCCTATTGTCCTCCCATCCCCCCACTCACACCCTCACCCCCCGGTGTCTGAATCCATTGGTTATGCTTATATGCATGCATACCGTTCCTTTGGTTGACCTCTAGAGTTGGAGAGCAATACAGAGCATGGATAGAAAGAAGAGTGAGTGAATGCAGCCATTAATGCAATAATTCCAATGCAGAGGAGAGTATATATAACCAGGTCAACTTGATGGTTAGAAGACAGTTTACCAAAAGGGTACCTGAGTGGTTCATTCATTTATTTATTTATTTGTGGAATACATAGTTTTATTTTGAATGTTTAAGCCTTAAAAAGTATCAGTCCTTCAAGATGTAATATGATTCTGTGGTTTGTTTGTTTGTTTATTTGTTTGTGATATTAGCAATGCCCAAGCATAAAGAATGGTCTTATAAACCCTGGAATAGAGGAAATATGGGCCCAGGTACCAAAGTGGAGAAGCCATGGAGAGGTAAGTTGATGCAGCCTTACTTATGAGTTTATATGAACTGAGGCTCAATTGTGAGATTAGTGGTGGGATGCCTCATTCAATCCCTGATCCTTATATGCTTCTCGGCGCTTCTTTAGTACATTTTGGAATCTTTCCTTTTACTACTCTGTAAAACCTTAGCCATTTCTGAGATGGAGAAACAGTCATATTTCCTGAATTTTGATGTGTCAATGCAATATGAATCCACTGAACAAAAACATAACCCAAATAACAATTCTATAATTTTCAGAGTCAGTTTCAGGAGAAAACACATCCAGACTCTATAGGTATTCATCTTGAACTTGACTTTGCATGTTTTGCTTTGTAACAGTGTATATTCTATGACTGAACATTAAGCTAAATTTCACTGATAGGATTCTAACTGGAAATGGGAAAACAAATGACTTTGTGGATTTTTTCTCTTCATGGTTATCAGCAGGCAAACACTCTTGTGGTCTCATTGACTGCTATATTGGTGGAAATGCTAATGATCTAAATCCAACAGATGCTTGGAAGCACCGTGCAAGTTAAAATATGCAACCAACAGAAATAAAAAAAATGGGCTGTTTCACACACAGAGAAAACTCTTCCTATAATTAGAGATAATTACCAATGTTAGGAGATCAAAAGTATCTTTTTTGGTCCTTGAAAAGCTAAATATAAACTGCAAACAGACTCCAGCAGGTACACTAAATTTACAAGATGCATAATTTCTTGTGAGAAGTGGCTAAGACATTTTATAGCTCTTCACCTTTTGAGCATTTCATATACACTTTTCAAAGTATATCTTAAATAAATCATTTGCTACATATAGTTTCTAGCAGCATAATTTATTTCTCTCAGGGAGACACTCATTCCCCACAGTCAAAAAAAGGGAAAGGACCATGGTGTACTTCTACAAAATGAAAACAAATTCTCTCTGTAAATGTGTTCTCATTAGGTTGCTTTACATAAGGTTCTAAGTTTTAAAGCAAAATTTATATTTCAGTATCATAGTAGAAACATGATAATACCAAATATGGGTACACTATAACATCTGTTTCTTACTCCTGTTTAAACCCGGTCTTAGCTCAACTAGGTTACTTAATTTCCATGGATATTTTAACTGTTTTGACTCCACTTCCCAATTTTATACCTAGTACATAGAACTCATACAGTCTTTATGCTGACAACTTTTTCGTTAAGTTAGGCTTTAGGTGTCCCAGAAACTATCTGAAAATGGAAAACTGTTCCAAGTTGCCTTACTCACAGAATACAGCATCTTTTCCCCTGCTTTGTTTTGTACCCATAGCAAGGAAGATGGGGTTATTCTTAGAACAGAGTCAGGACTGCTCCTGGAACTATTCTTCTCAAAGTGTATGGTCTGCACAGGGAGAGATTCATACATAAAAAAAGAACTGGAGTACTCCATAAAAAAGAGAAATCAGTATTAGGCAGGTAATCAATAAATATTATGCAACTAATTGTTTGAATGAGACTATATAGAACTTTGGAAACACATATATATTCTCCTCAAATATAATTTATGATCTCCCATTTTCTTTAGAAAACTTTCTAGTGCACCCAGCCAGCGTGGCTTGGTGGTTGAGCATCAACCTATGAACCAGGAGGTCATGGTTCCATTCCCAGCCAGGGCATATGCCTGGGTTGTTGGCTCCATCCCCAGTAGGGGGTGTGCAGGAGGCAGCCGATCAATGATACTCAATCAACATTGATGTTTCTATATTTCTCTCCCTCTCCCTTCTTCTCTGAAATTAATAAAAATATATAAAAATAAATAAACAACAATTCTTGAAATAAATGAAAGTGGAAACACAACATGTTAAAACCTATCTATACTAATAAAAGGGTAATATGCTAATTAGACCAGGTTCACCGGCCATCTTCCAGACATTTGACTTCCTTCCAGACAAAGCCACAGTGGTGGGAGCTGAGGCAGAGGCAGTTAGGGGCGATAAGGCTGTCGGGGAGAACAGTTAGAGGCGAGATCAGGCTGGCAGGGAGTTAGGGGCGATCATGCCAGCAGGGTAGGGCAGTTGGGGGCAAGATCAGGCCAGCAGGGGAGGGCAGTTGGGGGCAACCAGGCTGGCCGTGGAGAGCAGTTGGGGGTGACCAGGCCGGCAGTGGAGCAGTTAGGGTCATTAGGCAGACAGGAAGGTGAGTGGTTAGGAGCCAGCGGTCCTGGATTGCGAAAGGGATCCCTGTGGGATTGGGCCTAAACCGGCAGTCGGACATTCCCCGAGGGGTCCCGGATTAGAGAGGGTGCAGGCTGGGCTGAGGGACCTCCCCCTCGTACATGAATTTCATGCACTGGGCCTCTAGTGGGATGTGTAATTATTTATGACTATGCAGTCTTAGGAAATAAGATAATATTGCTTTCTGAGAAAAATGTTGGAAATACATTAATTTTGTTGCAGTATTCTGAAACTTTCCAAGGTATGCAGAAGACAAATGAATCTGCCAATTAAGTACCATTTTACTTGGCCGGCAGGGCTCAGTGGTTGAGTGTCCTCAACCTATGAATCAGGAAGTTGTGGTTGGATTCCTGGTCAGGGCACATGCCTGGGTTGTGGGCTCAATTCCCAGTGTGGGGCGTGCAGGAGGCAGCCAATCCATGACTCTCTCTCATCATTGATGTTTATATCTCTCTCTCTTCCTCTCTTCCTTTCTGAAATCAATTATTAAAGTATATATTATTTATTTGTTTATTTTTAAAGATACATTTTTATTGATTTCAGAGAGGAATGGAGAGGGAGAGAGATAGAAACATCAATGATGAGAGAGAATCATGGATCGGTTGCCTCCTGCAACGCCCCTCACTGGGGATCGAGCCTGCAACCCGGGCATGTGCACTTGACTGGAATTGAACCCGAGACCCTTCAGTCCACAGGCTGATGCTCTATCCACTGAGCCAAATAAGCTAGGGCAAAGTTTTGCCCATAGGGCAAAGTATATTTTTTTAAAAAGAAAACTTCCTAGTGGAATATTCAAAGTCCATTTACCATATGGCCCTGGCCTACAATTTTAAATTCATGCTTAGTTATTATTTCCACACTTCCTCCAGTGACATTGTATTATTCACTGCCCATCAAGCATATTATTTAATTTTCTACCTCCAAAAAAGTTTCCAGTGAATCTGTCCTTTTTTCCTCTCTCTATGTATTCCTCCATCTCTCTCTCTCTCTCTCTCTCTCTCTCTCTCTCTCTGTGCTCCCCAACCCCTCTTATCTATTCATAGATTTTCTTAAGGATCAAATCAGAAGTCAACTATTTGGGACAATCCCCACAGACACATTTAAGGACAGCCTTATCTTTCTTCCCAGAGTCCTCTGTATAAACTTTAATTATATGAAATTTCACTTTGATTTGCATTTGCATTTAATTATCTGCTTATCCATTCCTCCCACTAGATGTTAAGATGTTTATGCTACTTCCAACTTGGCTGGGCTCCAACACAGGGTCTTATACACACCTTGTTTACAAGTGTTCAAAAAATGCTCCAAAATCCATGATGATGTTGAGATTTTAAATACTATTGTAGAGCAGGGTCAGTAAGCTGTAGCCCAAAGGTAGACCATCTATTTCTGTAAATAAAGTTTTATTGGAACACAGCCATGTCCATTCATTCATGTACTTTCCTTGCCACAGAAGCCATATGGTCTGAAAGCCTAAAATATTTACTCTCTGGCCCTTTACTAGAAAATTTTGCTGTCCCCTGGTTTAGAACAATATAGACTAGTACAATCATGGAATAAATAATATATACTTGGGGGTGCAATGTCTAAGCATTATTTATTGTACCAAGTGGCAATTTAGTAAGTTATGCATTGTGATGGTCAGTTTTATGTATCAACCTGGCTAGGATATGATACGTAGTTTTTCAGTCAATCAAACATTAATGTAGGTGTTTCTGTGAAGTTGTTTTGTAGCAGGAATGACAGTTCATAATTGGTTGATGTTAAGTAAAGGATATTATCCTAGATAATCTAGGTGGACCTCATTCAATCTATTGAAAGGCCTTATGAGCAAAGCCGAGGTTTATAAAAAGAAAAAATATTCTAACTTGCCTTTCCTGCATTTTCAGATTTTGGGCTTAACTAGCTAGTCTCCATAATTGTATAAGCCAATTGCTTGCAATAAATCTCTTAAAATATATCTTCTATTGGTTATGTTTCTTTGGTTGAATCCTGAGTGATATGTGTATCTTTGTGTCCTGGAGAAGTTGAAGCTCACTACAATTAAGGAGTCTATTTTCTATCACAGGGAAGATGTATTAAAACATGTTTAAAACTTTTTATAGAAGGCTTGAGAAGTAGTATTATTATCATAATATTGCCTTGACTTGATAGAAGTAGAAATGATAGGGGCACAAATAGAATATTTGGGGACTAGCTAAAATTGTAAGAAATATTAATCATGCTCTGTTAACTGTGATTGCTTTGTTCTGGTTAAGGAAGGCACATTCTAACCTGGCTGGGAGTTGCCCGCGAGACCTGGGAGCTCACCTGGAAATGCGGCCCATCCTGTCCATCTGGGAGCTGCCTATTATCATGGAAAGATTAACAATCTTGTTGCAGAAACCAGAGCCCCCAGCCCTCTGCATATCACCAGCCCTTTGAAGATCCCCAGCCCTTTGCATACCCAAAGGCCTTTGCAACTCTCCAGCCTGCATTACCTGTAAACTGCCCATTCGGCATACCCTTTTGCCTACTTCCCCATACAATCTTTGTCCTCCTACCCAATATAAGCAGCTGGCTTATGGTGGGGTGCAGAGCAGATTTTAGTGGATGACCTGCTGCTCTCCCATCCTGCCGGCAGTATTGGAATAAACGCTCATATATGATTCAACCCTGTCTCTGCTGAATTGGCTCAAGTAGTGACAGGCAGCCTGGACCCCTTGCTTGTCTGGTTACCAAAAGCCATTAAAAATTTTTAACTAGGTCACCTATTTCAATCCATTATACAAATCCATTATACAATCATTTGAATATGAGCAAAGTCAATTTATTATTAACCAAAAAAATATTTACTTCTAAAATCACATATATTTTCCCTAACTCTGTGAATTACAAAAGACAGCATTTTCCATCAGTGAGCAAAGATTACTTCCTAATTTATTAGTACTAACTGAATGTTCAGTTGGGGTGGAGGGAATCAAGCCAAATTTTTAAAAGGGGAAAAATGCAAAATAAAAAAAATCATTTTTGTTTATGTAGTCTTTTGTTTGGATGCATCAGTATCGTATTTCCTCTTACATAAAACAGTTCTCAAATAACCTTCTTTTATCATCGAGGGCAAAGCCTTGAAATACTGCTTTGCAAATAAGTTTCCCTCATCCTCTGACTCTCCACAAAATTCAAGTCACGGTTTTCATAGGCTTGTTTCCTCTTGCCAGAATCCAAAATATAACATTGCAGGAATATTGGGCTATTGTGTTAGACCAAAGATCTATTTGACAAGTGAAGTGACAGTTTCTAAACAGAAAAAAAATAGTTTTTATTTTTAGTGGGCAAAATAAATTTGAATTTCTGTTTGTATTTTTGTATTCGTTTGTTTCTTTTTATCCTCGCCCCAGGATAGGTTTTCATTGATTTTAGAGAGAGAGGAAGGAAAAAAGAGTGTGAGAGAGAGGGGCATCAAAGTGAGAGAGAAAGATTAATCGATTGCCTTCAGTACGTTCCCCACCCGGGGATCAAACCCGCAACCTAGGTATGTGTCCTGACTTGGAAACAAACTCACATCCTTCTTTGGTGTATGGGACAATGCTCCAAGCAACTAAGCCAACCAGCCAGGGCTATGTTTGTATTTTAAAAGAAGTCTATCCAGTGTATTTAAACTAATTAAATCATTTTTTATGTGAGAACATTGAACTAGATGTCAGATTTCCTGGGATCTCTGCTCAATTTCTAAAATTATTACCTGTATGACTGGGCCACTTACTTAACATTCATGAGTCTCATTCTCCTATGTGTGAATAAGAATGACATTTTTTTCTCTCTCTAGTGTTATTTTCAGAAATAATCAGAGTAAAGTTGCTTTAAGAACTCTAATGGAAAGGTGCTATTATCTTAAGGGGTAGTGTCACAGAATCTTTTCACAATATGATGAAAACCAGGGGTATTTTCCTTAGAAAAATGCACATATTACTACAAACTTGAAATTTTGCTCACGAGTACAGTATATTTACAGACCACTGGAATCCTATCTTTGAGCCAACCCATGAAACTTTATTTAGAATCCCTCCTCTAACATGTTATGTTGATGTAATATAGTATTATTGTATACAGATGTGCCATGATATAAACAATATGAAATGTTTATGCTTTTCCCATTATTTTAAAATTATATTTTTGACAAATGAGTCCACCATGTTATTTTACTGCTAATTGTCATTTTCTTTCCCATGTAGCCTTTGGGTAGGTCCTAGGTGTACTGCCCTCTACAGTGTAATAAGCAATAGAAAGGGTGAGAGAATGCCAAGACAAAGGTGCCATGTGAGAGCTCTCCTTGAAGCTTTAGAAACTGAAGGGGAAGAGACAAATGCAACACATGGGACATAGATTTACTAGTATAATAGCTTGTCACAGTTTTTTGCTTTGAGGGAAAAAAATCATTCATATTTGGAAGTAGCCAAACTGATTTTGTTTTTTTCAAGTCAAGGTCCTCTTTTCATCTAAATTCATACCATTAAACTACCTTGGTTTATTTGTACTTTAATTAAGAGATAATTGGGAAATGTGGGCAAGGTAGATTAAACAACTCAGAAGAACAGTACTGAAAACCCACACTTCTTATTATAGCCCTATTGTCTACAGGTATATTTTTTAGCAAAGCTACCCAAAATTATATAAGTGAAATACTCTCCCTGGTGATATTTAACTTGTCTATTTGTGTTTATACCACTGAAACTGAAAGGTTTTCCATTTAGACACTCAATCCTGTAGTCCACACGCACACATGCATACTAATCTAGAATATCCTGTGCAAAACATTCAAAATAAGAAAAATGTGATCAAAGACCTCTTTTAGGTCTTTGCTACGATTAATATTCACTGGCCAAGTTTTGCCCTTCCAGTAACAGTGATGGTCTTTTCAAGATCACTTGTTCTGCTGATCAGGAATAGTTTAAATCATTCCTATTTCTCAAGACAAATAAACATTAAAAACTTTTTAACTCTCTAAAATTTTAAGATTTTGACTATTGAAGAATTCTTTTTTTGTCTCAATTCCTCCCACCAAGAATTCTAAAAGTTAGCATTTTCCCCTGACTTTTTTTCCCCTCATGTTTATTACCTAGAATTGTTGGGGCCCAGGCAGGCTGCCTTAAAATATCCCATAATGGCATATAGATTTTTCTGGATGAAAGTTACTTGACCAGCAGCCAGTGCAAGAATGGCACATTGGCCCTCTTTTGTCTCCCTGAATGCAAGAATTACATCTCCTCATAAAAGGTGCCCTTCTTTTTCCATTGGGGCTGAGAGAGATCCTCTTATCACTAGAGTTAAGGAAACCAGGGACAAAAAGTGATTGTAAACAAACCTTGTTACTCCTTTACTAATTTCCTACCCAATTAATTTCCTCACTAATGGGCACCCAAACCTAAGTGTATTTGTCCTGTCAATTTTTCACAAACTTATTGTTTCTTTATTTAAAAAGTATTTAAAGAAAACAGGTTGGCTCATCATTTCTCTGAGCATCATTTCTGATTTCCCAACTATATGCATTAACTTGTTTTTTCCTCTGTTCATCTGGTCTTGTTTCAATTTTATTATCAGTCCAGCCATAATATTTCAAGAAGGGTAGTGAGGGGTGGATCCTTGCACTCCCCAACAGAATGAGAAAATAAAATAGGGAGAGAGTATCAGAAAATATTTTTATTGTAAATCATGGTTTAGAAAAGACAGAATGATAGTTCAGTTTTATTATTTTCTTACAACTCATTTGAATCAGCCTACATTCTATTGTTAAATAATACAATCTGAATAGTTTGATATGGTGGTAGGATTATGCCATCAATAAATAGATCTGGTATTCTAATAGATGCTGATAAAGATGACAATTTAGATTATGGTATTAAAATACTCAGGAAAATAACTAGATGATTACTAACTAAAACTGCTATGTCCTTCACCCACTTGATCTAGAAAATTTTCAGCAAAGTACAGACACCTTTTCAAGCAGTGAAGTTCCTATTAATAAAATGTCATGCATAGGGATTTAACTTCTGATTCTTCCCTTCTAGGTCTATAGCAAGCAAAAATGCAGGCTATAATGTTGAGAAATAAAATATGTTTGTGTCCTAGGGCATGAGTGGGGGGTGCGATGGAGGGTAATGTGGGGATAAGGACACATATGTAATAACTTTATCAATAAAAAATTAAAAAAAATAAAAATATAAAATAATTATCTTAGAACTTTTAAAACTTAAAAAAATAAATGTTTGCGTCTAATTACCTAATTTTTTTCTTAAACCCTTGTGCTTTTAGTGACTACTAATCACTTCTCAAAAGTGCTTGGGAAATTTTCACAATATGTGGGCAGCAACATGTGATAGAGGGATTTACAATCTGATAGATAGAGCACCTGAATTAATGTGAAAAATAATCATATTATTTTAAATCTTAAGTTTCTTATATGTGAAGAAGGGGTTAAGTTTTTCTTAAGTTTTCTTTTCAAGGCCTCAGCTAAGCGATTGAGGAGGTGACTCGGCTGTGAATCCAGTAAGCAGAACCTATAAGCAGGGTCTGACCGACCCACCAGGAGTCAAAACATCATCTCATCGCCTGATGACTAAGGAAACACTTGGGCTGTCTCCAGATCTTAGTTATTGTAAATTGTGCTGCTATGAATATAGGTTTGCATATATTCTTTCTGATTGATGTTTATGGTTTCTTAGGATATATTCCTAGAAGTGGAATCACTGGGTCATATGGCAATTCCATTTTAATCTTTTGAGGAAACTCTATACTGTTATACAGTGGCTGTACCAATCTGCATTCTACCAGCAGTGCATGAGGGTTCCCTTTTCTGCACATCCTGGCCAACACTTACCATTTGTTGATTTGCTAATGATAGCCATTCTGACAGGTGTGAGGTGATACCTCATTGACGTTTTAATTTGCATCTCTCTAATTATCGGTGACTTTGAGCATTTTTTAGAGGTCTTTTGGTCTTTGGTATGTCTGGTTTGGAGAAGTATCTTTTTAGGTCCTTTGTCCATTAATTGGATTGTCTTCCTTTTGTTAAGTTGTATGGATTCTTTATATACATTGGAGATTAACCCTTTATCAGATGTATCACTGGCAAATATGGTCTCCCATGCTGTGGGCTCCCTTTTCATTTTGTTGATGGTTTATTTTGTTGTGCAGAAGCTTTTTATTTTGATGTAGTCTCATTTGTTTATTTTCTCCTTAGTTGTCTTTGCCCTAGGACAGTGGTTGGCAAACTCATTAGTCAACAGAGCCAAATCTCAACAGTACTTCTTCAAAATAGACTCGCCCAGGCCGAAAACCGACTTCTGCGCATGGACACGAAGTTTCAATTGCACTGTACATGCGCGCCCGCACGTGGTATTTTGTGGAAGAGCCACACTCAAGGGGCCAAAGAGCCGCATTTGCCAACCACTGCCCTAGGAGATGTATCAATAAACATATTGCTACGATAGATGTCTGAGATTTTACTGCCTATGGTTTCTTCTAAGATTTTTATGGTTTCACAACTTACATTTAAGTCTTTTATCCATTTTGAGTTTATCCTTGTATATGGTGTAAGTTGGTGGTCTAGTTTCATTTTTTTGCATGTACCTGTCCAATTTTCCCAACACCATTTATTGAAGAGACTTTCTTCACTCCATGATATGCTCCTGCTTCCTTTGTCAAATATTAATTGAGTGAAATGGCTTGGGTTGATTTCTGGGTTCTCTGTTCTGTTCCATTGATCTATATGCCTGTTCTTGTGCCAGAACCAGGCTGTTTTGATTACAGTGCTTTATAGTGTAACTTGATATCTGGTATTGTGATTCCTCCAACTTTGTTCTTCTTTCTCAGGATTGCGGCAGCTATTCAGGGTCTTTTTATTTTCCATATAAATTTTTGGAGTGTTTGTTCTAGATCTGTGAAATATGCCATTGGTATTTTAATAGGGAGTGCATTGAATCTATAGATTGTATTGGTGTTATGGACATTTTAATGATGTTGATTCTAGCAATCCATGAATGCAGTATATCCTTCCACTTGTTTATATCTATGTCTATCTCTTTTTACAATGTCCTGTAGTGTTCTGAGCACAGGTCATTTACCTCCTTGGTTAAGTTTATTCCTAAGTTTTTTAATTTTTTTGTGTGTGCAATAGACTGTTTTTTTTTCATTTCTCTTTCTGAGAGTTCATTATTGGTGTATAACAATACCATCAATTACTGGGTGTTAATTTTGTATTCTGTACCTTGCCAAATTCTCACATGTATAGGGGTCTTGTTTAAATTGTGATTTTAAAAATTTATCTTTATTGTTGAGAGTATTACAGATGTCCCCCTTTCCCCACCATTGATCCCTCTACCCTGTTCCTGTCCCCTCCCTAGGCCTCCCTGCAATTTTGTTGTATTAACAAGAATGAAAAAAAGTCATTTCTACATTCCAACCCAAAGTAGACATTAAACAATTTCATTGAGTATGATGCAGATTTAGAAAATAATGCATTTCATGCAACATCAAAGTTAAAGTCATTTAAATATTCTTTTAAGTATATGAAGTGAATATTAGAAGTATTAACAAAGGAAAACTTTCCCAAAGTTAAGCTTACAAGAAGCCTTATTATGATGTAAATTACCCTAATTTTGTTTCTTAAAATAAACACATTTAATTATAATTTACCCACAATTTCCTCAATTCATAGTTAAAACTTTCATAGCTATTCTCTGTAGATCATCTTTAATTAATTCAATGTTTCTGTATCTTTCACTTAAAAAACGTGTTAACTGTTTCTTAGCTTCTAAGCTACTTAACCAATTAAACAATAGCACAATTATTAGTACAATCTATAGATATAAAGGCCATATGTAATAAAGAGTTGACTGATCAAATGTCAGACAATTTGAACAAAATGACTGAATAGTTTTACTTGACTGCTTGTGTCGTCTTATATATGTAAATCTCCTTACGATGATTCTGTAGATGTTGGTGTTATAGATGAAATGAAAATTCTTTTTAAATGATTTACAAATAATGCAAAAATATAAACAGAATGACTTCACAGTCTGTAACTATGCTACTTTTCCCCATTTAAAACATATTCCTTCCACAGAATGGGTAAGGAATCACCCACATGATAAGCTTGAAGAAGCTTTCCTACCCTTCCAAAGAGTTCATTGGCCATTCCCCTAATCCTAATATTTCATTATTAGAATCAGATTAAAGGACACTTAATCCACAAACATTATGACCTTATGTATAGAATGACTTGGTATACAGATATATTGTTAGAGGTAAAATAGAGAGAACACTGTAGCTATAAAGATCAGAGAAATCAAGAAAAAATATCAAAAGGGAAAATAATTCACTGAAAGACATACTTCACCAGATTTACAAACTTGCTGTAGTTAGTTAGTTTTGATACTTTTAAAAATATATAAAAAACTATTAAGTGGTCTAGGATAGGGGTTTGAAGACCATTTGTTAAACAAAAACAACAAAATAAAGATAGGTCAGATGTTTTTGTAGCTATTGCAGGAAAGATATTTCCCATTAAATATGAATGATAAAGAGAAAGAATTAGGGCATCAGAAAAGAAACAGCATTTTTGATGGGCTGTATCTGGCCACACTTGACCCTTCTGTAGGAATTAATTGCAGTAGCCCAGGGTTCACACATATTTCACTGTGATAAAATGTAGTTAATTTGCTAATTCAATTGGACACATATGCCTTAAAAATGAAGGTTATCCTCTATTTAGCTACTTGTCTGCATGATCCATAAATAGACTGCAATTTTTCATAACTATAACTGAATTAAATATGTAAAAAATAGTAAAATGAATTCAGAGCAGAAATACTGACCTTGACTCTTAAAATGTTATTTGTATAAAAAGCTAAAAGAAGGGAGAGATGTAAAATTTATAATTATATGCTTGAGCATTTTTTTCTAGTTTTCTTGTCTTGTTTGTCTTTAATTTACAAATGATTTTCATTAATTATATTTATTTTCTTCTTGAATGGAGTCAAGCAGTTTAATAAAGATACCATTACCTCTGCATATTCTCCAACTCCCACAGAGACTGAAAATGCAAAGTGCAAAATAAATTATATGGCTATGAAACAAGGAGCTTAATTGAAGTACATTTATTTTGGTTTGCCTTCACAAGTAAAAGTTATTTTAGTTAACAGATGGGGAAAAGTCTGGAGGTCTTAAACCTAATACTACTCTAATAAACTCGACATAAGGTTCTTATTACTCTAACATAAAGCAACTTAATGCAAATAAAAACACGCAGTAAATATTACTTAGGGCTCATCATGAGGTGTTAAATCCATCATCACAGCATGTGGCTCAGGACCTACAAGTTTAATCTACCAAGTACCATAACACAGCTATATAAATATGGTCTCCCCTAAAATCTAAAGTGCATCTAACTTGTTAAAACCTGTAATTTTTAAGTACTTCTGACATCTTGTAAACAGAATGATTAAGATTAATTACAATTTTTTGTCTTTTAAATAAGAATATTTGTTGTGAGTTGGTCTAGGATTGTAAAACCAGATTAAATTAATGTCCATCATTAGCAAGGATAATAAGAAACTTTATGAAATACGTTTATGTTTGCAATTTTATTTATCTTCACTCTTCATAACTATCAACCTATAAAACTCATATATTTTGTTCCAACTTGGAAAATGTAAACTTATTTATTAATTCCCAACAGATTCATCAATCAATTATTGAAGTAAAAAATATGATACATACACTAACATGAATGCTATTAAAATAGCCTTTCAAATAATCGCATTCAAATAAATAAATGTGATTTATTAATTGGTAATTACACTTGCCTGGTATGTGTATTTGAGTGTGTGTGTGTTGAGAGACAAACAGAACAAATCTGTTTTAGATATTCTCATGACTATAAGATAAGAGAACCAAAAGATATAGCATGTCTTTTTTCCTCTTACTAACTGTTCACTGAAATAGAAAATATTTCAAATGGATTTTTATGTATCAATTTCAGAATGACTTCTAGCTTGGTCTACGTTACCTGCAGAGTATATTTCAGTTCTCCTTTGCTTATATCATGAAAATTAGCCATGTTTTTACAATAGGTCTGAAAAAAATAAGTATTTTGTACGTGTAGACATAAAAGAAGGGGGAAATATAGTAACAGTAAAAGATTCAAGCAACCTTTCTGTTATCCCTGGACTAAATTTAGAAACATTCATGATGTAGACATTCCTTGGGATTGATACACTTTGGGTTAACGACTTAGCTGTTGCTATGGCCCCACTTTTTACTGATGATCCTATTCTTATGAGTGTCAGTAGATAGTAAAGAGTGTTGCAATCACTCATGAAAAAATAAGGCTGTTCCTGGACACATTTGCAAAACCTAAAGGGAAATCAACCTTCACATGCTTCCTCACCCATCCTTACTCACCATGGCCTTGTGAGCAAAGTTGTTCTTTCTCCCCATGGCTATTACATCAGTAGCTCGTCTCTCATTAGCTAATTACCTGCTGCCCCACCCAAATTATAATCATACTAGAGGCCCAATGCATGAAATTCGTGCATGGGTAGGGTCCCTAGGCCTGGTCGGCAAGTAGGGTCTATCAGGGCCTACTGGCTGCCAGCCGGTGCCTTCCTTCATTCCACGCTACCCCCTGGTGGTCAACACATGTCATAGCGAGCGATCAAACTCCCAGTCTCCCGGTTGAACTCCTGCAGGGACAATTTGCATATTAGCCTTTTATATATACAGACTACAGGCCCGATTCACGAAAATTTGTGCAAGAGTAGGCCTTCCTTCCCCCAGCTGCCAGCACCAGCTTTCCTCTGGCACCTGGGACTCAGGCTTCCTTCCCCCCACTGCCTGCAGGCACACCAGGACCCAGGCTTCCCTCCTTCCAGCCAGCCACAGGCACCCGAGACCCGGGCCAGCTTGCCCCAGGCTGGCTGCAGGCACCCGGGACCTCACCGGCTTGCCCCGGGCCAACCACAGGCACCTTGGACCCTGGCCGGCTTCCCTTGGCTCCAGCTTTTTCAGGAAGGACGTCCTGAATGATGTCTAGAAGACGTCCAGTCTAATTAGCATATTACCCTTTAATTAGTATAGATTCTGTAGGAAATTTCTGAAATAGAGCTTTCCTCCTGCTTTGCCATAATTCACCTCAAATAATGTTAGATTAGACACATAACCTTACAACATTCATATAAATAGCTAACATCATTAGAATGCAATTGGAATTATATAATGTTAAAAGATATTTGACCCTAAGAGTTTGTGCAATCTAACATCACTATTTTCCACAAAAACAAATGGAGGCTCTGAGAGTCTAAATGATTTGCCAGACTGTTGCTCATTCTAAGCATACAGTTATCTCACCAATATTGCACCATGTTAATAATTAATTTAGTCATTAATAGTTGGATATTCTGTTACATGTGTTTAAAAGCATGCTAATTGATATAACTACTACTTGAGTACAGAGCATAGGGCTTGCCAGAGCTACACCCAATAGGAGGTTAACTATCCTGTCAAGACTCAACCAAACTATGTAAATATTAAAGATTATTTTCATTTTTGTTTGCATTTTACCATCAGGGTTTTATGTATTGGTGCAAGCTATCCTATCTAACTTAAATTGCTGATTTCTACTTATCTACTAGCCAATATAGGATGCATAAGTCCCTAGAAACTGCTATGCCTTCTGATATAAAGCATGTTTTGTCACCAATGTTACTTTCATTTGCATGGATACGTTTAAGTTCTAAGTGACAGGAAAGTGTGACAGGATGCAAATATATTTAATAATGCATACTCCATTTATTGGCACTATGAAATAAAAAGGGCATAGAAAGTAATACTTAAAACATCAGTGAAGCAATTAATATAATGTAATTAATCATGCAATAAAAATGTTGAAAATAAATGTTTGGAATAGAACCAGATATTCTCACTGAAGGAAATTTAGCAACTGTTCCAAATGTTTAGGAAGTTAAATTATCTTGGTCTATAGAAGTTCTTAAAAATTTTTTATAGCATATGTTGGTCAACAGGTTCAAACTTTTAGTTATGAGTAAGTTTCAGGGATCTAATGAACAGCACCCCAGTGACTATTATTAATAATACAGTATTGTATGCTTTAAAATTGCATTAAGACTAGATATTTTTCTTCTTTTTTAAAATTTTTTTTATTGATTTAAGAGAGGAAAGGAGAGGGAGAGAGAGATAGAAACATTAATGATGAGAAAGAATCATTGATTGGCTGCCTCCTGCACACCCCCTACTGTGGATCAAGCCCGCCACCTGGGCATGTACCCTGACCAGGAATTGAACTGTGACCTCCTGGTTCATAGGTTAACATTCAACACTGAGCCATGCCAGCCAAGCAAGAGTAGATTTTATGCATGCATGTATGTATGTATGTATGTATTTTTCAATCCTCAATTGAGGATATTTTTCCATTGATTTTTAGAGAGACAGAGAGAAACACATTGATTGGTTGCCTCCTGCATGCACTCAGGGAGAAGTCTGCAACCGAGTACGTGCCCTTGACTGAAATCGAAGTCAGTCGGGACTCTTTGGTCCACAGGCCGACGCTTTATCCACTGAGTCAACACAGCGAGGGCAAGAGTAGATTTTAAATGTTCTCACAATAATAATAACAATAACAAAATAACTATGTGAGGTGCAGGATGTCTTAAATAACCTTATTATGGTAAACATTTCTTAATATACAGTGGTTGGCAACAGTAGGTTTCCAGTTGTGCATATGTGAAACTGAGTTTATTCTTGTATTATTATTTACTAATTATTGTATTATTTATTTGCATTACAACTGGAAATCTACTTTTGCCCACCCAATATATGTGTATCAAATCATCACTTTAAACTTACCTGATGTTATATGTCAATTATATGTCTATAAATCTGAAAAAAATTATAAAATGATTCTTCTAAATGTAGCAATAATCCAATGATTAGTTGTTTTTCTATTTATAAATTGTGTAGGGTTGTATGTATTACTATCTTTATAATTATCTTTTATAAGATAACTTCATTATATTAAAGAATATCAACAAGAATTATTTATATTATATTTATTTTTGGACTTCAAGTACAGAGAATTCAGTTAATCCTATTTATAAGGTTAGCAGGCTGTTCAAGGTCCATTTTTGTTTTATTTCATTTTTTAAAATTATACTTGATGTATATCCATTTATCCTAATATCCACTCTCACTTCCTCTCATCCACGTATCACCATCATGGGCACTCACTATAATGTGCTATATCCTAACATGTATGTATCTTTGAATAACATATTATTTATGTGTTTTAATAGTCTCATGACTTTTTGTCAATCAGTTCAATCTTATTATTTACTCTTGGGCCCTATTAAAGCTAAGTAACTGTTCCTTGATGTTGCATAGTACTCATATTGAGTTTAAAAGACAATCCACTTTTACTCAAGTCTAACTTTCCAATAGTGCCTAGTTTCTCACTTATTACAATATACATACTTTATAATAGGATAATTTTGGGCCTTGACCAGTCATTTTCAAAAGACTTTATAAGAAAATCATTAGGAAACAATGCAATATGTTGAAAAAAGAGCCTGATGGTGATGCTTCAATGTTCCTTTTCAGCCTCTCTGGTCCAAATAGCACAAGACTGTGTGTTAGCTTGTGTGGATTTAAACCCCAAACTGCCCTCACATTTTCTCTGATCTCTCATTGGTCACTTAATGTCTCTAACTTTTTTTAATAATAAAATTGGGGGTTGGATTAAATAATATTATACTTTTAGGTTCTAATCAGTACCTTAGTAGACATTATTTAAACTACTCTAAAATGTTTCAAATATTTAGAAAACAGAAAATTTACCATCTAATGGTATTTGAAATATAAAGGACATAGGAATTGCATTTGTGCTCCAACCATAGGCATCGGTGGCCTTCTTCTTCATAGAAACATGCAAAACATAACCCTCTTAGATCTCAGGGATCAAACCTGTATATATGCACTTAATTGTATTAACCTTGTCAAAACTACTAAATAGTAACACATATAGAGTTAATCTTAGAAGGACATCTGCTAACAGTTGATCTATCTATAAAACAATTATTTCTAAGAATACAGGTAATTTGCTGTTGCTAAAATCATGTTTTAGAGCATAATAAATTTAAGTTCAAATCCCAATGTTGTCACTAAACATTCCTTGACTTTTGACATGAAATCTCTGAGTCTCCTGTTACATGTGAAGTGAGGATTGAAATTCTTAAGTAGAAGTACAAGAAAATGTCATGTAGTTATTTGTTGTTAAACAACATATCATTAATCATTGGAAGGCAAGGACTGTGATCTACTTTTCATCCTTTGATCTGAGAATAATGTCTACTAATGTACTTAATCCGTGTTCCCTGAAAAATAAGTAACTCTCAATCAATCTATATCTTGTCTTTATAAATTTGCATTTTTAAATGCAATGAATCTTACTGTGTTGAGAATGAGAACTGTTTGGTAGCTAGACATTCAAAGATTATTTCCACTGTCCCATAGCACACATAACTGAATCATAAACAATGTATTCTTTATCACTAAAAAAGTGTGAATAAAGAGTGCCATTACTTGTTCATTATAAGAATACTCTGTATCAGATACAGTCCCAATCAACAATCTGGTGTTTTGTTTGGACATTTGAAAATATCTGTCTGTCTTCATGTAGATAAAGCATCTGGGTGGTTAATTATTATTTTCACTTGGACACTTTAAAAATGTATAGAAAAGATCTATGGTTTTTGTCCTGAAATAAATACAATGCATTATAGATCAAACAAATCAACTTGGCCTATAAGACTGGTGTTTTAGCCATAGCTGGTTTGGCTCAGTGGATAGAGCATCAGCCTGTGGACTGAAGGATCCCAGGTTCAATTCCTTCAATTCCGGTCGGGGGCATGTGCCTGGGTTGTGAGCTCGGTCCCTGGTGGAAGGTATGCGGGAGGCAGCCGATCAGTGGTTCTCTCTCATCATTGATGTTTCTATCTCTCTCTCCCTCTCCCTTCCTCTCTGAAATCAATAAGAATATATTTTTACAAAAATTCATTTTATTTTTATCAAGTAACACATTTACTTAACAAATTTAATGAGATGGCACAGTTCAAAATAAAATTATAATGATATTGCTCCACTCCACAAAGTTCAAAATAGAATTATGGAGGCAAATACTTTTGAATATTTCAGTTCCTTGATCTGGAATTTTTATATCTCCATATTTTAGGTTGAGATATATATATATAAATATATGTATTTATATATATATAAATATATGTATTTATATATATATAAATATATGTATTTATATATTTATAAATCTTCATTATTATCAAACTTCAAGTTTCAGCAGAAATATAGCTGTCACTTAGTTCTAAATATTCCCACCTCCCCTAAATCTCATAGAAATAAATACGGAGAAAACATACGCATGTGTGGACAAATGCACACACAACACATGAGGGATGCTTGCATCTATAAGATTTATATTTTTATCTTTGGGTAAGTGTTAGGTTAGCGCTTCAGGTTGTCATTCCTGTTTTCTTCCTTTCAAACTCCCATTGTTGTTATAGCAGAAATATTAGTTAAATCGGTATTTAGAGTGAATATTATCTCACTTTAATCCAGACTGGTGCTCTTTATGCTGATGACACACTTGTTACCTGGTACCTCACTTCATGGTCAATGTGGAAATTTCCTTTGAACCTTGCCTGTGTCAGGGCTTCATTTTATGCATGCCATTTCTTCCACTCTCAGGCTTGTGTTGCTGGAGGGCATTCTTCAGTAAATTCTTTTTAAAAGACACATGAGAAGTAGTTTTGAGACTTTTCATTGTCTGAAAAGTATCTTTATTTTCATCTCCCATGCTTGATTGATTAGTTATATTACATTTTTAAGACATTGCTCCAATGTCTTTTGTTACTTTGCCACTGTTGAGATGTCCAAAGCCATTCTGATTATAACCAAAAAAACACAGGTTCCACTGCCTGCCTCAAAGAAAGCCAAACTCATGAGGCAGGTGCTGGTACAAAAGGAAAGAGGTTTTATTCAGGTGCCAGGTGACCTGGAGAAGCGTGGACTCGCGTCTGAAAGACCATTTCTCCTTCTTGCTCAGGCCCGGAGTTGTTCTAGGGATAGAGAGGGAAGGGTTTTTTCTTTTCTATCCAATTTTGCTAGCTTTTAGAGCTGGGTCCCTATCCATTCATCTTTCTAGCTTTTGGTGTATTCAGATCTTATCCATTCATACTTCTAGCATGCCTAGTGTAACCACTGCCCCCAACTCCATGCCATCTTGGCCAATGGGGGAGACTCCCCGGACCTCTGATTCACTGTCTATGGTAACATGATTAGAGATCCTTGTATGTGACATTCATTTTTCCTATTATGAATCTTATGGGAATTTGTTTTGTGTTTACCGTGTTCTTAAATTTAATAGTCATGTTATGTGGAGGCAGCTCTGTTTTAATCTATTGTGCTGTGCACTCAATGGATTCTTTTAATCTGGAAATTCATGTACTTGAGTTGTGGGAAATTTTCTTGAAATATTTGCTTATTTCTTCCGATGTGTTTTCTCCTTTCAGAATGCTTATTAGTCAGCTGGTTTCCTGGAAAATTTGTAAATTTCCTAATTTTATTTTCTTTGTCTCTTGCTCTACTTTTAGAGATTTGCCTAATTTTATATTTTCAGTATTCCAATTATGTAGTGTCAGGCAGAGTCCTTTGAGAATATATAAATTACATCCCTTTTGCCCAGCAGGTGTGGCTCAGTGGGTAAGCATTGACCTATGAACCAGGAGGTCACAGTTCAGTTACCAGTCAAGGTACATACCTGGATTGTGGGGTCGATCCCCAGCAAGAAGTGTGTAGAAGGCAGCCGATCCATGATTCTCTCTCATCATTGATGTTTCTATCTCTCTCCTTCTCCCTTCCTCTTTGAAATAAAAAAGAAATTACATCATTTTTTTAAAAAGTAGAGAATTTATTAGAAAAAAATTAGCTATAAGTTTGTTGACTAAGTAACTAAAAGGGTAAAAAGAAAACTCCCAAAGTCAATGAATGCTGGAAGTGGCTATGACTCTAGGGCTAAAGGAAAAAAAAGGTAAGAGGTTGAAATAACTAAAACTTAGAAATATATAAGAGGGGTCTGGTGGAGCTGATACTGTGAGGAGACACTAGTCTAGTGGTGCTGGTATCTCTGAGCTGAGAGGAAGGGGCCCCTGGACCTGTGTCCTACACCTTGGACTTGGAGCAGGGGTCTTGTGGACTAGTACTGACATCTCTAGTGGCAAGGGCATGATGAAGCTCATTTTGCAAGGGTTGGGAAAAAAACTGCAAACTATTTAGCTGTTGCTATTAGAAGTGATGCTGCTGGGATGAGGAAGCACTGTTGGGAAGGAAATGAGATTAATAAGTCTTTTGTCCTTGTTCCAGCCTCACAGTTCCCTCGCATACCCTCTAGTGACAGAGCCTAACAGGGAGCAGCTGGCAAAGCAGAAAGAGTTTACAGAGTCCCTGTTTCAACATCACAAAGCCAAGTATAGGATGGGTTTTGAAACTGAGAAACAATAACTTAAAATCTCTTTTATTTTTTTCTGAAGATTTCTTCTTTTATAGCATTAGGTCTAATGTTACGGATGTTATATTTTCTCATATTTCTCCATAGATATTCAAATGTTCTACTCCCTGCATAAATATCTGTTATATTTTTTCTCTTTTTTTCCTTTGTTGCTGTTTTTAGTCTCCCCTCTTCCATTTTTAATTTTCTTCTCAGTTACCATATTCTTTTTTTTTAATATATTTTATTGATTTTTTACAGAGAGGAAGGGAGAGAGATAGAGTTAGAAACATCGATCAGCTGCCTCCTGCACATCTCCTACTGGGGATGTGCCCGCAACCAAGGTACATGCCCTTGACCGGAATCGAATCCGGGACCTTTCAGTCCGCAGGCCGACGCTCTATCCACTGAGCCAAACCGGTTTCGGCACAGTTACCATATTCTATGCCTGAAACTTTCTGAGAACACTTGGACATCTGTCTATAATTATAATTGGGAGACTAAAACTCTGAATATGTGGAAGGAGCTTAATAAATTTAAGCTTTATCTTAGGTCCATATGAATAGGGATTTCTTAGGGAAACCCTGGTGGCAGTGTCCTGAGGTGCTCCCTTTTGAGCTGGTCAATTTCCCAAAGGAATCTCCCATCTCCTGCCTGAATGATAACACTCTGCCATTGAACTCAAGAAGGAGTTATGTATTTTGTCAACTACTTTTTTGCATCAATTGATATGACTATGTGATTTTGATCTCTCAATTTGTTTATGTGATCTATCACGTTTATTGATTTGCGAATATTGTACCATCCTTGCATTCCCAGGATAAATCCTACTTGGTCATGGTGTATGATCTTTCTGATGTACTGCTGGATCCAATTTGCTAGAATTTTGTTGAGGATTTTGGCATCTATGTTCATGAGGGATATTGGCCTGTAACTATCTTTCATTGTGTTGTCTTTATCTGGTTTTGGTATTAGGGTAAAAACCCTCAGCAAAGTGGGAATAAAGGGATCATACCTCAACATAATAAAAGCCTTATATGATAAACCCACAGCCAACATCATACTCAATGGGCAAAAATTAAAACCATTTCACCTAAGAAAAGGAACAAGACAGGGATACCCACTTTTACCACTCCTGTTCAGTACTGGAAGTGCTAGCCATAGCAATTAGACAAGAAGAAATAAAAGGTATCCAAATTGGAAAAGAAGAGGTAAAACTGTCACTGTAACTATTCACAGATGACATGATACTATACATAGAAAACCCTAAAGACTCCATCAAAAAATTATTAGACTTAATAAATGAATGTAGCAACGTAGCAGGATACAAATCAATGCCCAAAAATCTATGGCATTCTATACACCAATAGTGAACTTACAGAAAGAGAGATTAAAAAACAGTCCCATTTACCATTGCACCCAAAAAAATAAGATACCTAGGGATAAACTTAACAAGGAGGTAAAAGACCTGTACTCAGAAAACTACAGGACACTGAAAAAAGAGATAGAGGAAGACATAAACAGATAGAAGAACACACCGTGTTCATGGATTGGTAGAATCAACATCATTAAAATGTCTATACTACCCAAAGCAATCTACAGATTCAATGCACTCCCCATTAAAATACCAATGGCATATTTCACAGACCTAGAACGAACTCTCCAAAAATTCATCTGGAATAAAAAAAGACCCCGCATAGCTAAAGCAATCCTGAGAAAGAAGAACAAAGTAGGAGGGATCTCAATACCAGATATCAAGCTGTATTACAAAGCCACTGTTCTCAAAACTGACTGGTACTAGTACAAGGACAGACATATAGACCAATGGAACAGAACAGAGAACCCAGAAGTTGACCCAAACCATTATGCTCAATTAATATTTGACAAAGGAGTCAAGAGCATACAATGGAGTCAAGACAGTCAGAGAAAAATAAATGGTGTTGGGAAAATTGGACAGATGCATGCAAAAAATGAAACTAGACCACTTACACCATACACAAAAATAAACTCAAAATGGATAAAGGACTGGAAACCATAAAAATCTTAGAGGAATCCAGAGGCAGCAAAATCTCAGACATATGCCGAAGCAATTTCTTCACTGATTCAGCAAATGGGTCTACATCAAAATAAAAAGCTTCTTCACAGCAAAAAAACAACAACCCATCAACAAAACAATAAGAAAGCCCACTGCATGCGAGAACATATTTGCCAATGTTATCACCGATAAGGGTTTAACCTCCAACATTTACAAGGAACTCATATAACTTAACAAAAGGTAGATAAACAGCCCAATCAAAAATTGGGCAATGGACCTAAAAGATACTTTTCGAAAGAGGACAGAAGGAAGGCCAAGAGACATATGAAAACATGGTCAAAATCACTAATCATCTGAGAGCTGCAAATCAAAACGTCAATGAGGTACCATCTCACACCTGTCAGAATGGCTATCATCAACAAATCAACAAATGACAAGTGCTGGCAAGGATGCAGAGAAAAAGGAACACTCGTGCACTGCTGGTGGGAATGCAGACTGGTGCAGCCACTATGGAAGACAGTATGGAGTTTCCTCAAAAAACTAAAAATGGAACTCCCATTTGACCCCGTGATCCCACTTCTAGGAATATATCCCAAGAAAACAGAAACACTAATCAGAAAGGAAATATGCATCCCTATGTTCATAGCAGCACAATTCACCATAGCTAAGATCTGGAAACAGCCTAAGTGCCTATCAGCAGATGAATGTAATAGAAAACTGTGGTACATCTACACAGTGGAATACTATGCTGCTGTAAAAAGGAAAGAACTTCTACCATTTGCAACAGCATGGATTGACCTGAAGAGCATTATGTTAAGTGAAATAAGTCAGTTAGAGAAAAATAAATATCACATGATCTCACTCATTTGTGGAATATAGAGAACAACATAAACTGATGAACAGAATAGAGAAGCATCAATCAGACCGTCAAACCTCAGAGGGAAGGCAAGGGAGGTGGGGGTAAGGGGAAGAGATCAACCAAAGGACTTGTATGCATGCATATAAGCCTAACCAATGGACACAGACACCAGGGGGGTGAGGGCACTAGCAGTGGGGGTGGGGGACAATGGGGAGATAAAGACACATATGTAATAACTTAATAAAGAAAAAAAATTTAAAGAAAAAGTTCTGTAGTCTAATTTTGTCAATAAATCAATTACTACCCATCTACCTGCTTTACAGATAATTTTTTCTGTTTTCTTCTCAGTTTTTAAATCAATTGCCATATATATCTTGAAAATATCTGCAATGTATTAAGACTATAATGATTGTAATAGTCCAGTGAATGTCTCCATTTTATCACAGATGTTGTATCATTATAGCTGAGCTGTTTAACTATATACACAAAAATTATTTTAAATGAAGTACTAATTATTATCATTAAATATATTTTTATTGATTTCAGAGAGGAAAGGAGAGATAGAAACATCAGTGACGAGAGAGAGTCATTGATTGGCTGCCTCCTGCACATCCTCTACTGGGGATCAAGCCCTCAATCAGGGCATGTGCCTTGACTGGTAATTGAACTGTGACCTCCTGGTTCATAGGTCGACATTCAACCACTGAGCCACACCAACCAAGTGAAGTACTAAATATTTGGGGCTAGAAATTTAGGCTAATAAAATCATTATCTGAAAGCTTTTTTAACTACTCTTCTAATACCTTGCATTCTTCAATGACCCTTATAAAAATTTGCAGAGCCCTAGCCGGTTTGGTTCAGTGGATAGAGCTTTGAACTGTGGACCGAAGAGTCCCAAGTTCCATTCCGGTCTAGGGCATGTACCTCGGTTGCAGGCTCCTTCCTCCCTGGCCAGGCCCTGGTTGGGGCACATGCAGGAGGCAACCAATCGATGTGTCTCTCTCACATGGATGTTTCTCTCTGCCTTTCCCTCTCTCTTCCACTCTCCCTAAAAATCAATGGAAAAATATTCTGGGGTGAGGATTAACAAACAACAAACAAACAAACAACAACAAAAAAGTTTGCAGAGTTTATTTTGTAAACCTTTAGGATAACAAAATATTTAATCCCATTTAATTCCCTCCAACTTTAAGCACAATTTGCCTAAAATAGGTATTTCTTTTGAAAAAGAATTCTGTAAAATGCGCAGCATGGTATCATGAAATGTGTAATGCTAGAGGATGAACTCTATCAAAAACTTGATTTAAAAAGAAAGGATGAATAACACACTCTAGAATCAGGTAACTCTCAGATTCTATGTTGCTGTGATGAGTAAGTTTTACCTGAGTTTCTGTGTATAGTGCAGGTATCTGTACATCACACAGGTTAGGAATATATGTGGTCAGATTTTATCTCAAGGAAATTATCATTAGCCAAGACAGATACCTTAATAGTGCTATAGATGTGGTTATAATTTAATTTGGAATTGAATTTCAATTAGTTCCTCTGTAAAGAATGAGCTATTATTATCAAGCAATATTAGAACCACAAAAGTCTTATTTGTATTTGTTTTCAAATCAATAAAGTGTGGTTTCAACTTATCAACTCTTTAATATTAGATGTTTTGTGATTAGCTAGAGACAAATTAAATGAAAAGTAACATTGGTTATAAAATGGGCATGCATTCAGATTTGATCCTACCATGACTCAGATGAATGTAGATACAGGGTGTCAGTATTATGAGCTTAATTTTTTGGCTTGTACACTCTACTGGTATAGCCAGATGCATAATTTGAAATTCTCCTGCCAGAAACAACATTCAGTATAATATAAAAAACAACCTAATTATTATAATACACATAATATCTAATCTATAACCATATTAAATACAAACAGGTATTTTAGTATAATGCATATAAAGGGTATTATTTATTAGTCAACGTATATCAGGCAATTGCTAAAGACCTTTATGTGCACAAATGCGTTTAATCCTTACAAAAACCAGTGATGTCAATTGTACCATTATCTCCAATTATACAGGTGAGAAAATTAAACCTTCAGAAAGCTTTGATGTCTTGCCCAAAATGTATGCAGCTGGAAAATAGATGAGGTAATACTAGGAGGTCCATTGTAAATGATGTGATGTGATCAGCATGCTAAACTGCAACGTGTGTGCTCGTGTGTAAAACAATACCTTGTTTTAAATTCATTAAAAGCAGGATTGACTTGCAATGATATCATCTGTTGCAAGCAGAATAATGAGCCCCCAGAGATGTCCATATCCTAATCCCCAGAACCTGTGAATATATTAGGCCACACAGTAAAGGAGAATTAAGTTTGAAAATGGAATTAAGATTGCTTACCAGGTATCTTCAAATTGGGGGATTATCCTGGATTATGTTAGCGAGCTCAGGGTAATCACATGGAGTCTTATAAATGGGAGAAGGAACTGGAATAAGGGGAACCAGACAGATGGCAATGGGAGACAGACTTGGCCCAATATTTCTGGCTTTCAAAATGAAGAGAGCAATGAGCCAGGAATATGGGTGACCTCTGGAAGGTGAAAATGGCAAGGGTATGGATTCTCCCCTAGAACCTCCAAAAAGGAATGCAACCCTGATCACACCTGATTTTAGCCCACTAAAAAAAATTAAGACTTTTAAACTATCTTATGCTAAGTTAATAAATTTGTGTTGTGTTAAGCCAGCAAATTTGGGGGGATTTGTTACCATAGCAATGAGAATCTAATACACCATCTCAAAAGAGAACAATGCAAAGCTAAAAAGTATTCAAGGAAAGGCTTTCGAATTTAGTTTCAGTGCTGTCTTTTCAAAAAGTAGGACACTTTATACTAGTAAAAATGTGTCTTGCTTTTTTTACATAGCTGGCACAATATTTACATATATCTGAAAAACTTTGCCGAAGCTGTAATTGAGAAATAAAACATACAAACCAATGTGCTGTTTTTGCTTATCATCTAGCAATTATGTGACACTGTGCATATAAATTGGGTAAAATGTTCTTTTAAAAATATTCTTCAAAGTTTATGAATATTTAATTTTTTTACTCAATCTATAGTAGAATTTCATTAAACCATTCTGAAACAACTATAAAGTGTGTTTTTTTCCTATTGTCTTAGCCAGCAGTTTCTATTAATGATCCATAGCAAAATAACTCCAAACTGAGCGGTTTCCCACAGCACATTATTTCTCATTTTTTCTATGTAAGTAGTGGGATATGCCGTTCTGTTCCAGGCTTAGGTCTATAGTTCATCTGGAGGACTGACTGCTTAAGACTCCAAGTGGAGTTCAGGTTTACCCTATGGTCTCACTTTGAGGCCAGGAAGAAGGGGTATATTTTTCTCATGCTTATAGTCACAAGGGCCCAGATGGAAAGGTTCTTGATTTGAATTAACACACTGCTACTTCTGCCTGCTTTCCATTGTTCAAAGCCAGTCAGTTTCCACACATAAAATCAATGGCCAGGGAAGTATACTCCTTCCTCGGAGATACAGACAAAATAAATAATGAATATTAGTTAAATTACAACCTATAGTACAACAGTCAACATTAATAAAAATGAATCTTGGTTAAAGTATAAATTATTTTTATACTTTTCCAAGTATTGATGCTAGATTATTGTTTAATTATTCAGTGACAAATGCCTATCTATAATAATAAGAGTGTAATATGCTAATTAGACCAGACATTCTTCCAGACGACCTTCCGGACGAAAGCCTGGGCTGTGAGGGAAGCCCTGATCCCGGGTGCCAGAGGGAATCTTGTGCCAGCAGCTGGGGGAAGGAAGGCCTACGCTTGCATGAATTTCATGCATCAGGCCTCTAGTTAAACTATAAAGAGCTTGCATATTATAGTGAATTAACCCAAAATTTCATTTCCTGCAAATCATATTCAAAATAAACTTTGAGCCCAGCCTAGGTGGCTCAATGGTTGGGCATCGAGCTCTGAACCAGGAGGTCACAGTTCAATTCCTGGTCAGGGCACATGCCCAGTTGCTGCTCAATCCCCTGTAGGGGGTGTGCAGAAGGCATTTGATCAATGATTCTCTTTCATCATTGATTGATGTTTATATCTCTCCTCCTATTCCTTTCCTCTCTCTGAAATCAATAAAAAATATACATATTAAAAAATGTATAAAAAATAAAATTTGAATAAAATATAATTAAAAGCACCCAGATATTTTACTAACTTGGGGAACAACTATTATAAATTTAAATGAAAATAGCCATTTACATTTGTATCTCAGAATGGTTTTGTCTCTCTGTTAAAGGGCAAGGAAAAAACATAACCACAATTGCAATTACAAATATAGAAATGAAAAACTAGTCTTGGAAATGAAATATACTTTTCAAGAAATTACATTTTAAAACAAAGTGCTAAGTATTTTGTATAAGGCCAATTATAGTCTTTGCTAGAAAAGGGAGGTCTTAAATGCATCTTTGAACTGTAGGGAGTTTTGTTGGAATGCAACAAACATTTTCTTTTTTATTTAGGTACCAAATAGATCTATTTTAAGAAGCTCTATTTAGTGCTTTTTAGTATGTTAGATTGGTCAGAAATGTTCTTTGTAGTCTAAAATTAGGCGCTCTGTTAACTGTTTCATAAAGTTGTCCAGCCAATTGGAAAAATAAGAATATTTTTCATCACTAATAATAAGCATTAACTATCACTCTCTGGAATCTAGTCCAATAGCACATTTAATATACAATAATTCTTGTGTTTGTATTTTTATTATATGCCAGGTATAGAGACCCTGAAATAGCATTTTATTATGTATTTTAATTTTTTTGTCATATCAGTTCAAAACTAATTTCCTTAGAGAATGTCCCTATTCTAAGTTCACCTCTATAATATCATTTCAAAATATGGTGCTTCAATTTAATCAATAAAATATTATATATTGTATAGTAAGACATAAGCTTTTAAAAGTTAGTAGGGAAATTATCCTATATAATAAAGAGCTAATATGCTAATTAGACCAGACAGCAGAATGACCTTCTGGACAAAGCTGGGGCTACAAGGGCCAAGTCCCTTGCATGAATTTTGTGCATCAGGCCTCTAGTAGTTTAATATCTAGCTCTTCTGCCTATTCTAATCTTCATCCTTTAAGAAGGAAAATTAAGTCAAGAGAATACATAATGTTCACTTTATAAATATTTAAGGAATTTACCAAATTATCTTCACATTATACAGCTTTTCTTGTTTATTGAATTTTATGTGGATATACTGCTCTTCCAAGTTCTGACCACAGCTTATCCTTGGACATTTATTTTTGATACCCTTCCTTGTTTGTCTCAGGGGTATTGCTAACTTCCCTTGTCAGTCTGTCATACTTGACCCCTGCATGTTGGTTTAAATATATATATACTAGAGGCCCGGTTCACAGATTCATGCACTGGTGGGGTCCCTCAGCCTGGCCTGCACACTGTTGAATCCAGGGCCCCTGCAGGGATCAGGCTGAAACTGGCAGTCCAACACCCCCCGAGGGATGTAGTAGTGCGCCAAGTGGCAGGCAGCCAGGAAGGAGCCCAAGCCCAGGCAAGGCACCGTGCCGCTCCCCTCATCCCGGCCCCACTGTGCCTACTGCCACAACCACTCTGCACTGAGTGTCTGCCCCCTGGTGGTTAGTGCATGTCATAGCAACCGGTCGACTTATCGTTCAGTCGTTCACTCACTTAGGCTTTTACATACATACCCAGCAGACAGATAGATAGATTTCAGAGAGGAAGGCAGAGGGAGAGAGAGATAGGAACATCAATGATGAGAGAGAAACATTGATTGCTGATTCCTGCATGCCCCTCACTGGGAATTGAGCTTGCAACCCAGGCTTGTGCCCAAACCGGGAATTGAACTGTGACCTCCTGGTTCATAGGTCAACAGTCAAACACTGAGCCATGCCAGCTGGGCTGCATGTTGGTTTAAATTCTCCACCTAACCATTAGGGTAGCAAGATCAAAGAGCGTGCAAGTTCCAATTAAATGTTTGTAGTAGATGCATGTGCATTATTTTAACTAATTCTATTTACTATAGATGTTTCCATATTTTTATAGTATTAGAAGAAAAGTGGACCATCATTTAATAATTCTCTCCGCTCATCCTTTGTAATACTATTTTATCCTGTTTATTTATTTAAAACTATCCAGTTGAACAATGATTTTTAGTGGATCCTCTTCCTTAATTTGGCCCCTATGAATCCACGGAGCATAGTTTTTCTGTCTTGGTTCTCTATACAGTATATTTATTGGTCTATATACTTATCACAGTAACTGCAATAAAATCCCAAATCTCAACTACCAAAACTATAAGCTGATGACTTCCAAATTTTAATCCTTAATTCAAAACTGAAAACTTTCTCAAAAATTTCCTATCATCTATCTATCTATCTATCTATCTATCTATCTATCTATCTATCTATCATCTATCCATCCATCCACTAGGCTGTATGATCCATAGATATTACAACTGAACATTCTCCAAACTGAACTTTTGTCTCTCCTTCTATTTTCCCTTTTTATGAAATGAATTTATTGGGGTGACACTGGTTAATAAAATTATGTAGGTTTCAAGTACACAATTCTATAATACATCATCTGTATGTTGTTTGTGTGTTTACCACCCAAATCAAGTCTCCTGCCATCACCACTTTTCCTCCTTAATCCTCTTTAGATGCCCCCATCCTCCCTTGCCTCTAATCGTCACCATGAGTGTTTGTGTTGTCTCTGTCCATGAGTCTTTATTTTTTCTTTGCTTAATCTCTTTTCCCTTCTCTCCAGGCTCCCAACCCCCTCCCTTTTGACAGCTGTCAGTCTGTTCTCTGTATCCATGAGACTGTCTCCACTCTGTTAGTTTGTTTCGATCACTAGATTCCATATATAAATGAAATCATATGGTATTTGTCTTTTTCTAACTGGTTTATTTCACTTAGCATAATACTCTCTAGGTCCTTATTTCACTCAGTGCCATCACTATTTACCCAATGACCCAAACCAAAGGCTTACACTCACCCTAGATTCCTTCTTTTTCTCATCCCCTATCAGTTTTTGCACATTACTCCTCTATTAGTTTTCCTGTTTCATCCTCACGATCTGTACTTCCACTATTTTACTTCAGCCCACCAAAGAATATATTGAATTGTACTTTTTATCAAGAGCTCAATTCAGTACCTCACTCCAAGACAATGCTGTATATCTCTTGTTTCCCTATCTCTTCCAGGACCACTCCCACTTCTCTATTTTAGAAGAAACGTGAAGCTGTGCCTTGTAAGATGAACCTTTATCGACTATATCTGCAGGCTTCATTGCCCTCTGACTTCAGGTTGGGTTCCTCTAATGCAGCAGTTCTCAACCTGTGGGTCGCGACCCCTTTGGGGGTCGAATGACCCTTTCACAGGGGTCGCCTAAGACCATCGGAAAATACATATATAATTACATATTGTTTTTGTGATTAATCACTATGCTTTAATTATGTTCCATTTGTAACAATGAAAAATACATTCTGCATATCAGATATTTACATTACGATTCATAACAGTAGCAACATTACAGTTATGAAGTAGCAACGAAAATAATTTTATGGTTGGGGGTCACCACAACATGAGGAACTGTATTAAAGGGTCGTGGCATTAGGAAGGTTGAGAACCACTGCTCTAATGGGAAGCTCAGGACAGAGACTGGTGCTGTGTAGAGAGTCAACTCTGGGGTATTTATTAGCTCATTTCTCTCTTTGCTGAGTCTCCACAGATTGGCTTCATGTCTCTACCGAAGGTCACAGATCCTGTCAGATAATCTTTTACATAGCTTCTTCTCTGGGTAATTAATACTATACTTGCCCCGTCAGGCCTTGCAGTTTTAACAGCTGATGCCTGGTGCTATTCCTACATTACTGCACTGTCTCTTTTGGTTTCCCTAAACTTTATCAAAGACTCTGTACATAGTTTTTGTATTAGTATTTCCTCACGTTATTCTGTCTGAATGTACCACCTGCTTCTTGCTGGGACTTGACTTGTTCACCCTCTTACTAGCCATGTTTCTCTGGGAAAATTATTTACTCATTGCAAAAATATGAACAATAATCTCTCCATATGGTTTTATAATATTAAATGAGATTGCTTTTAAATATCAAGTGCTTAGTGTAATACCTAATCTATAGGCTGAAGCACACAAAATTGCCATTTTTGTAGATCAGAGAGTTGCGTATTAGCAACTATATGGTGGTTCAAACTAAATATGTGTTCAAGAAATGTTAGCATTTATTATCAATATCCTCATTACTTTTTCTCACCTGAGTTACTATAAAAACTTCCTGACTTGTTCCTAACTTCTTTATGTTCTTTAAATATATTAAATTGAAAAAAATTAATTAATTACTTAAATTGCCTTCATTAGAAGCTCATAAAACCCTCTCTGTTATGCAGTCATGAAGACTTATCTTCTCTCTGCTTTCATGTATCAAATTTGATGCAACTTCCACAGAGAGTGGAAGGGAGGGGAGAAAGACAGAAATATCAATGTGAGAGAGACACATTGATTGGTTGCCTCCCTAACATACCTAGGGATCGAGCTTGCAACCAAGGTATATGCCCTTGACCGGAATCAAACCCAGGACTCTTCAATCCATAGGCCGACACTCTTATCTACTGAGCCCAACGGGCTAGGGCAGGCTTCCCTTATTCTTGACATCTACAATACAAGTCCCATCAAAAGTCTTACAGTGGGCTCTGACTGGCTAGCTGTGGGTCCAGAGTCTATTTCCAAGTCACTCATTTTGCTTGGGGGTGGGGACGTTCTAATTGGCTAGGCCTGGATTATATGCTATTCCCTGGACCTTGGGGGTGAGAGCAACTATAGAATCATCTGGAATGAGAATAGGGGATTCATGTCCCTCTCCCCTCCCCTACCCCCCCCCCTGAAATTTTGAACAAACCTCTCCTACAGCTAATTTGCCAATTCCGAATGTCTCTATGCTTTTTAAAATTTGTTTTATAAAAGATATATTTCAGAAGCCAAGAGAAGCCTAGTATATACATGTATAACTTGACCACAGAGCAATAGTTTTTTTTTCTTTTTCCCTTTTACTTGTATCCATTAAAAAGCTATAACATTAGGAGAACTGTCTACTTTCCTTTCTCTCTCTACCACCCTTCTCTTCCTCCCATTTCCTCAAGTAATATCTTGTTTGAGAAGATTTAATGTGAATTTCAAAGACTCTTATGCTATACCAATATGAAGTAAAACAAAATAAATGAGAATAAATGAGGTCAAGAGAAATTAAATGGAGAAATAAGATAAAGGCAAATAGTAAGATTAGTTTCAACAAAATGCCTTAATATCCTAAACACTTCCTAATGGAGGATAATATATTCTGGATTCTAAGCATTCCATTAGACCAATCAAAGAGGCAAAGTAATAGTTACATGGTTCAGAATGTAGTACATAAGAATAAGTCAGTTTCTCTGAAAAAACAGCTATTTTTAACCTTGAGACCAGATAAATATTTCTTTCAAGAGTTTTCAAAGAAAGAATAGCATGTAATGGAATGTACAATATTGTCAAAATTCATCTAGTAAATACAGCTGTTAGATTTATAGAAATATTTGAGTTTCACATTCCTACAGTAAATGAAGCTATTGAGTTTAAAGAAATATTTCATAGAAGTCTGTCAATATAAGTTAACGTCATTGAATGAAATTTAAGTCCATAAAAGCTGTCTACAAAAGGGGTCAGTTAATAGAACATGGGTCAAAAGCATAAAAAGACTTATAAAGACTATTTTCTCCTAATGCCTATCGTGAGCTATTACAAGTTTGTAACCATGGTAGTGACATTATAAGATTTGCCTTTTGAAAACTTACTTTATTAGCTTTTGGAAGAATGGATTGGGGTTTGACATTAGCTGTAAAGTCATAATTGTATTAATCCCATAAATAATGCAAAAGGAGGACCTCTTGTCAAATATTCCTTTGTACTCTGACTCTTATTCCCTCCAGAATACTAATCTTCTTTTAAATCCCTCTGGTTCTTTATGCTTTGGTCTGTGTCATCTCATTTAGGATTCATACTCTAATTTTTCTATTTTTGCTCAAACATTGGGTCCTGCTACTCTGTAATCCTTCCTCATTTTGTGTACATACTTCCCATATATGAATATGTTTAGGTTTATATACCTTTCCTCCCACAGAAATTGTGTCTATGATCTCTGTATATATTAGTCCAATAATGTAATACACAATTATGAATGAATGGATGAACATACAAATGCATAGGCTAGAACATGTTAGCCATGTGGAGACCTACCAAGCCTGCCAGCAGCTTTATATATTAATGAATAAAAAACACTAGCAAATCCTTTAACTGTATATGGGTAATCAATTCAAAGAATTATAAAAACATGGGAATAGTTTTAATAAACTATATCTTCTAATCTTATTTCTTTTAAACATATCGTCTTGAAAAAAATATGGATTCAGAAATTTGCCAGAAGGACAAAAAATGTCATTGTACTTTAAGAAACCAGGTCATTTTTAAAGAGAGAATATCTACTGAACAATATCAGAGGAAGCAAAATGTTTCTTAGCAATGAAACAAAAACCACCTCAAAACAACAGTGCACTTATTCCCATATTCTCAAATCAAGCCTCTAGGCTCTTTCCTCTATGACCTCATCTAACAGCCCCTTCAAATCAAGAGGACTTTCTTCTATTATTCTATGTATCCAAAAGTATAAACCTTCATCTGACAGGATCATTTTTGCAGTTAAGTGAATCAATTATAATAGAAAGAAGCAGAGTTTATTGCAATTTTTAAAAATGTTTTCTAATATTTCTTTCATAGTTCCTTTCTTTAGGTTTTGGTGGGTTGATGGTGGTAGCACTTAAGGACATTTGGAAATGAGCATATAGTATTCCACATAAGTTATATAACTGAATTGGCTCATTTGTACCTGCTACAAGTGCCCACGGTTGCATCACTTACAAAGACTATTGATTATAGTGGTGAATGGAAGTGTCTTGCACTCCAGAAGTGAGAAAAAATGACTTTGAGAAAGACAGCCATCTACTTCTTAGAGACCACATTGATTAGTCACTGTCAAGATCTATAGATTTCACCTTAAACTCTGCCAGTTTTCCAAGGCTATTTGGGCACTAGGTCTTAAGCAGACAGAACAAAGAATGGGGAGACCTTGACATTGTCTTAAATTATGGAGACTCAGTTTGGATCTGAATGATTGTGTAGGAAACCAAAAAAAAAGGTGAATAAAATAAATGTCAGGAGATAACAAATAATATATTTTATTAAAATGTCATCCCTGTAGAATATATCTCAAGATATATTTGAGAATTATAGGAAAGGATATTAAATTTTGTTATTTATAAATTAGGAGGTGAAGGATAAGGACTTCCTGCAATAAAATATTAGTCATCTCTGTAGAAATATTTTTTATTTCACACATTATATAAGAAATTTACTTTTTGACTTCTGGCGGGAAATTATTTCAATTGAGGTTTGCTGTTCCCTTGCGCGAGGAAGATCAGAATTAATGGTTTCGTTTGTTACCTTGGTTTGAAGCAGAGGAAAATGGGATAGTGACAAATAAGAAACTTTGGAGGTAGTAAAGGGCAGTTTGTCCAAACTGTTGAGAGCTCAGAAGTAGAGTTTAATTGGGATAGAAATCCTGCTAATAACACCTGATGCCTAAAATCTGAGCACTCTACTTTTAAGTTTTCTAGTTCAAGTTTTTGGAGACTGCCTATTAAAACATTCCTGGTTGGAAAGTGCAGAACACCACGGCCCCTTGCCCAGGGTAGCCTCGCCCCCTGGGGAGTGACTAGGGGCTATGAGGCATACAGGCAGAGTGGTTAGGGGTGATCAATCAGGCAGGCGAGTGGTTAGGGGCAATGAGGCAGGCAGGTGAGTGGTTAGGGGCAATGAGGCAGGCAGGCAAGTGGTTAGGGGTGATCAGGCAGGCAGGCAAAGTGGTTAGGGGTCATGAGGCAGGCAGGCGAGTGGTTAGGGGTGATCAGGCAGGCAGAGTCGGTTAGGGGCATCAGGCAGGGAGAGGGATGTCCAACTGCTGGGGTCCCTGCAGATCAGGCCTAAACCGGCAGTCGGACATCCCCCCAAAAGTCCCAGGTTGTAAGAGGATGCATGCCGGGCTGAGGGACCCCCCCCCCCCGCCATGCACGAATTTCTTGCACTGGGACTCTAGTAAAATAATAATAATAAAGGGGGAGAGACACCACTCAAACACAAGCTCTCTTGATTCCATAACGCATGGTCATCTGGTTGTCTTCTTTCTACCCTACTATGTTTGGCTGCACCAAGGGCTTTAAAAAGGTTTTCTTTGTATACTAAATAGCATACGTGTGTGTGTGTGTGTGTGTGTGTGTGTGTGTGTGTGTGTACACCTGCCAAACAAAAAAAGTTAGTCTGGCCCTGGCTGGTTTGGCTCACTGGATAGAGCGTCGGCCTGGGGACTGAAGGGTCCCAGGTTTGATTCCAGTCAAGGGCATGTACCTTGGTTGCGGGCACATCCCCAGTCGGGGGTGTGCAGGAGGCAGCTGATCGATGCTTCTCTCTCATCGATGTTTCTAACTCTCTATCCCTCTCCCTTCCTCTCTGTAAAAAATCAATAAAATTATTTTTTTTAAAAAAAATGTTAGTCTGAAAGAAGAGCCTGAGATCACAGTTCACACTCAATCACAAACTCTCTGGCCCCAGGATGGTCCCCTTTCAGTACTCCAAGTCAGGGATGTGCCACTCTTTCTAGCCCACCATCTCCCTGTCTTTGAATGTCTTTTGAACTATCTTGAGTAATTTACCAAAATCTCTTTTGAAATTATTCATATGCCCTCACTCCATGATCAAACTGACTTAAATAGTCAAGAGACGCTTTTTAAAAAGTGTTCTTTTCACTCAATATGTGGGGGATGCAGACAAAACCAAAACCAAAAAGAGATGTGAAAATTTGCTCTTCATCTTATTTCCTTGGTGCAGTAATCTTTGAAAACAGTAACAATAACAACAACAATAGCAACAACAACAAAAAAATACAGTAACAGACTTACAGTGTTTCCTATATTCCAGGCCCCAGTCTATGTTCAATGTCCCAAGGAATGACATTCTTCCATCCTAACATTGTTTCTTAGGTTGAAGGTAACTGGTAGTAGGAATGATGTAACAATTATTCTTTGGCCTCCTTCGGATTTCACTTTTTCTACATCCTCCTGATACCATTATAACAACCTGGTTGTTGTTTAACAGGAAAGGAATTAAGGGGAGACTAGATGATATAGGCATGCCATTTATTCATCTTTGCCAGAAAGCTGCAGTTAACATTCTCCACGTCTGTTCCCCACAGATGGCTGGTGGAAGGGACTGGCAATAGACGCATGCCCAGTAAGGTCTGGTTGACATGTCACACCTGCAGGTCACTGGCCAGAATCAGCCTGGCCACTGCAAGCACAGGAAGATTTGATATTTAAACTCCTGAACAAAGGGAGTTCACTCTCTTGCCTCTCCTGCTTGCCTATGCTCCTGGGACTCCTGTTGCAAAGGGTACGCTCCCCTGCATTTGCCCACATGGCTCACATCCATGTGGGACCCACACAATGGACTGATGGACTGAGTCTAGCCTGATGCTATATGGGGACCCCGCTCCACCTGAACACTGGCCCTGCTTTGGGCTCTGCTGGAGCCCCGGTTGCATATTTTCCAAGACTGGTTTAAAGACAATGGGACTTTGCCAACTGAGGAATAAAACTATGCAAATAAAAACCATTCATTTTTCCTGTGAGTCTTAGACAATTCCCTTTCTAAAGATATCACAAGAGTCACCCTACTCCCACTAGTGACAGAGGAATCCCACCATTCCATCCCTCCAGCAACACTCCCACCTCTGTTTTGTTCGTTTGGTTTGCTTTTGCTTTGATTTCTTCTCATAGGCTGCATCCAAGACAAGTTGCATCGGAAATTCTTCATCTGATTATAATAACTATGTATGGAGCTACCTGGGTAGTGGAAATATTGGAGAGACCGCTTTGCAAAGTATATGATTGTCTTACCACAAAGCTGTACGTCAGAAACGGATACAAAATAATATTGAATGTAAACTGTAATTGAAAACAATTACACACAAATACATACAGTTTCATTTAGCTTTCATATTCCTGTGCTTATGCCTTCCCCCATTCAGTCAGAGGCATTCATTTAACTTGGGAAAAATTGGGATTGTTGCAACAGGAATACAAAGAGAAATGGAGGATCAATACTCAGCTTTTAGAATCCAAAATTGACTTTCTTTGAGATAAAAGCATGATAAGAATCCTAAAAGCCATGTTTTATCAAGGGAGAAAAGAATTTTCTAAGTTTCTTTCGGTCCCATTAACATATTGAGAAATGGACTTGGACGACTAGATCATAGAGAAAACTGCTACTTTAGAAAAGATAAGCCTTGTACCTGAGCTTATGGGGCAGAAGAAAGATTCCATCTGGGAAAACCCATGATGTAAAAGAAATGATATAAAATCCATGATATAAAAGATGGAGTGCCCTTCATATTCAGTGGTTTGTGAGAAGTGGAAGAGAGTGGGAAATGGTTTCTTCGATCTAGTTACAACTGGGCTGAAACCAGGGAACTATGGGAGATCTTGAGACCATCAGGCACAACAGATATCATTCCTTGGGTAAAGAACTTTCAGGAACCTGAAAACCTCTCTCCAGACTAAATCCAACAATCTTCTAGTGACAGCACAGTGGTGGTCAGAAGGACAGCTAAACAGATGAGCCTGAAGCAGCTTGCCTGTGAGGCTACCTTGGTTTCCCACTGCCTGGCTGTGTGAGAAGTCCCCTGAGTGAGAAGACTCCAAGGTGCTAAGAGCGCCAGTGGACTGAAAGGTAGACAAAGGGGTTGCAATGTAGAGAACAAACGGTTGTTATCAATGCTTCTGAACGTCAGACCTGGAACCTCTTTGTGAAACGTGGTCACCTGTACAAAAACAAGAACAGACCAGCCACTGTGCATTTGTGACCAGAGAGGATGCACAGGATGATCATTGAAACTGAATTTCTCCTCTCCCCTACTGCCAGCAGCACAAGTCATCCACACTCCCATACTCTTGGTGAATGCAAGGTTCACTTTCTTCCCATGGAAGTAAAACCCAATGAAATGCCTGGGCTCTTTACTACAGAGAATCAAGGAAATGGGAGAGAAATAAGAAGACAGACATTTTCCTCAAACTAGATTGATTTGCATATAGCAAAGATAAGATCTAAACTGGGGAAAATAACAATTTTCATGGCTAATTTTAAATTTGTTTTTGACCACTTGTGTGTGGGGAAGGCGGGGGTGCATGCCCACACACCACACACTCCGGTTCCTCAGTGAGAGGGTTGGGTGGATGAGATGATAGTGGTGTGTGTGGAAGGTAGTAGCTATTATAGTATTGAAGGAAGAGGCCCCCAGTCAATATCTGAAACAAAAAAAGTTGAGTTTATTGTATGTTAAGCAAGGGAGAACTGTGTCTGTACAACACAGCCTCTTTGAACAAAGCAAAATGCTTGATCTTCTATAGAGTTTAGGGTAGCAGGGAGTTCAGAGATTGGCAGACTTCAGAAAGTGTTTTTAGGCCACTGATTGGCAATATTGGGAGATACTGTCATTCTAATAAATTCTGTTTTGTTCTTTAATCTAATCTTCTGCATCATTTGACTGAAAGAAACTGTACAGAATTTTGATACAGGGGGAGGAAAAAATTTTTAACCTGAATATCTACCTCTTGTTTAGAAGTAATATGAACAATGATTTATTGTCTAATTTACTTTTTTTATTTTCTGAGAATATAGTGTGAACAGCTCAAGAAAGGAGTCATAATCTTATTTTTTAACTGGATCCCCATCAACAGCTAAAACATTGTAGTACTAGAGGGTAATAAATCAGCTTAATATAGTATTGACTAATGGTTTTGTAATTTTCAAAGTCCCTGTATTGTTCTAAATCTTGTTAGGATTTTGCACTTCATTGATATTATTTCTTTTTGCAAAATATATATAAATATATATATATATATATATATATATATATATATATGGTCAGAACTTATTGTGACCTTCCCATTTCTTTCTTTTTTTGCTAAACTGAAACCATGGCAACCAGTAGATGGAGCATTTCTCTTTTTTTTTTTTTCTGAGTTAAAGGTATTTCAGTCTTCTTGGATTAACCTTCCTTCAGATAAAAAACACTTTACTACAGATATATAACAGGAACATTTTTCCTAAACCTTGAAATACTTTCAAATATATTATTTTGCATACTTTAATGCCATCTACATTTAAGTGTTTAAAAAATGTATTGGGGTTTTTTATTTTTCCATTCATGTTTTTCAACAGATTTCAGAATACGTTTCACAAAACAAAATTGCAATTTGTTTAAAATAGCATGTTCTCTCCTTGGTAAATGAGAAGTAAAAATTGGACTAAATTACGAAATTCTCTGTGGAATCCATATGAGCATGCAGTAATTTTTCAGTTGTGCTAAAGCAAAGAAAGCATTTGATTTAGTTTAAGTGTAAAATGCCATCCATGGGAACTATTTTCAGATATATATATATATATATATATATATATATATATATGCCTAAGCGACCATTTTAACCAGACAACTGGACAACTGGATGACTGGCTGGTAGCTATGATGTGCACTGACCACAAGGGGGCAGACGCTCAGTGCAGGAGCTGCCGCCTGGTGGTCAGTGCGCTCCCACAGCCAACCTCCCGTGGCCAGCCAACCCTACTGCAGTCCCTCCCCCTAGCTAGCCAACCTCCCACAGTCCCTCCCCGCTGCTGGCCAGCCATGATTGGCCCCGATCAGGACTGGGTGAGATAGCCCCGATGGGCCCCAATTGCCAGCCAGGCCAAGGGACCCCACCTGTGCACAAATTCATGCACTAGGCCTCTAGTGAGAGAATAAAAGGGGTATAGAGATGTTTGCAGGTTGTTTGACCCTCCCTTACCTCCCATAGTTGGAATTTGTGACTATTTTACCTTATATGGCAAAGGGGATTTTGCAGATGTGATTAAGAGATAAAGGAGGGCCAGAATCATAGAAAAAGATGTGAAGATGGAAGGAGAGATCAGAGAGGAGAAAACATGCTACACAGATGGCTTTGAAGATGGTGACAGAGCAATGAACCGAGGAACCAAAATGGCCTCTCCGAACTGGAGAAGGCAAGGTAACAGATCCTAGATCCCGTGATACCGCTGTAATTAAGTAGTTACTAACAATAGGAAAGGAGCAAAGTAAAGGCCAGTTATTATAGGTATGTCATTTGGGCAGTTTCACCAGGAAGCTATAGTTTCACTTTCCCCAGGGATCCAAGAAAGGGGAGATAGACACATGCCCAGTAAAGTTGGGGAAGTTGCTTACTGTCAATCACCTGGGAATAGAGGTCATCGACCAGAATTGGCACAGCCACCACAAGCACATAAAATTTGGGGATACGTAATCCCTTAGACAAAGGAATTCATTCTCTTGGTTCCTCTTGTGACTCTTGGTTTCCTTGCATTCGCCCTTATGGGTCACAGCCATGTGGAACCCACATGCAGTGGACTAATGGACTACAGCAGGGAAACACAAGCTAAACTAGCCCCATACTAGACTGAACACAGCTCAACATGGAAAGGCAACTTTTGTCACTGACTCTGCTTCTAGCTCTAATGGGATGTTGGAAACCCAGGGGTGTAATTCCACAGAAATAAAGCTTTCTATCATATCTCATCTTCCCGTGCGTGCCTCCAGGAATGCTTATTCCATTGGTATCCCAAGAACTCCACCTCCAGCAGCAACTAGGGGAGACAAGGCACACTCCCCTCTGATAACACATAGATCCGCCAGAAGGAACATTGACCAGCTGACACTTTCATTTTAGCCCAATACACTTCTGACCTACAGAATTGGAAGACAATAAATCATGTGTTAAGCCACTAAGTCTGTGGTAATTTGTTACAGAAGCAATGGGAAACTACTACCACTGAAAAGCTCTTTCTGCAGTGAAAATTAATCTTAGCTGTGATTCTATGAATGTAAGACAATAGATTTTAAGTCAATAAGTCAATATTTTCTCTATCCACAACATCAACAAATTCACAAAGAATAAAAGTATATATACATAATACTGTTCCAAGTATTTTCTGCCTGCTTCTTAGTGATTCACTTTGGTATGTCTTTTAGGCTCCTCATTTCTTTTTCACATATGACCATCTTATTGATCTTTGTTCATGTTCAATATAACTTTCAATATCCTTAGTTCTTGCAATCATATATTAATCTGTCTGATTTACCTTTCACCTTAACCCAAATCTGTATATATATGCATATATACACCCCTAAACACATTATAAGGCCTCTACACTTAGAAAAATTATAGCAATATTCCCCGGCATTGTATTGGTAAGAACTCATATTTTGTTCTGGAGTTTAAACAGATGTTTGTTTGTTTTTTCTTTTCTCCTTTCTGTTTAATGGTTTTCATTCAGTGAAGCCAACAAACACTTTGCTGAGTAGAATAAGAGCCAATAATGTAAAAAGAAAAATGGAAATGTTATACATAGTCCTTGGGACATGTATATCCAGGGACATTCAATATACTTTCAAAAATATATTTTGTAAGGACTGCATGTTAAATGCCAGACTTCAGAATTAAAACCCCTGGTAAGCCTGGCCGGTGTGGCTCAGCTGGTTGGGTGTTGTCTCGTGCATGGAAGGTCACTGGTTCAATTCCTAGTCAGGGCACATGCCCAGGTTTCGGGCTTAATCCCTGGTAGGGGGCATGCAGGAGGCAGCCAATCGATGTTTCACTTTCACATTGATGTTTTTCTCTCTCTCTCTCTCTCTCTCTCTCTCTCTCTCTCTCTCTCAAAAAATCAATAAAACATATTAAAAATAAAAAAATAAGCCCTGACTGGTTTGGCTCAGTGGATAAAGCGTCGGCCTGAGGACTGAAGGGTCCCAGGTTCGATTCCAGTCAAGGGCATGTACCTTGGTTGCAGGCACATCCCCAGGAGGGGGTGTACAGGGGGCAGCTGATCAATGTTTCTCTCTCATCAATGTTTCTAACTCTCTATCCCTCTTTCTTCCTCTCTGTAAAAAATCAATAAAATGTATTTAAAAATAAAATAAAAAAATAAAAAATAATATCCTTTGTAAATTGCCTTGACTGTTACCATTTTTTAATTATTTTTTATGCCATGAACTGATAAATCTCTTTGTTTCTTCAATCACATACTCAGGATCTGAATCTGAAAAATCTCAAAAATGATTCCACCTAGTGTGACTAATTCACACATAAACAAACAAAACTCTAGTGACACTGTGTACCAGAAAGTTGCTCATTTGTGTGAGACAGAATGTTAAAATAACCATTTCCCCACAAAAGCAAATTTATAATATATTATGAATGAAACCCACATGCCTTAGAGAAATCTCCTACATAGAGATCACTGTGGAATATCTCATGTAAGCAAAGTAAAATAAATGAGTATGTGATTATTTGGAAAATAAATAAGTCTGGTACTAAGTAATCTGAGGTGAGTAATGTTTTTCTCTCAATTTATTAAAATGAAAACAAAACCTTCAATGATCTTTTAAAAGTAGGAGAGAAAAGTGTTGCAATTTAAGAAAATGATATATTTGAGGGCTTTATGAATCCTTCCAATATAACTGCCTTTTAATATTTAATTAATAATTTAATTATTTATTTTGCTAAGCTCTTTGCTCCCTTTTGTTGTTATTAATCCTCACTCGAGGATATTTTTCCATTGGAATGGAGAGAGACACAGAGAGAGAAACATCGATGTGAGAGAGATATATCAATTGGCTGCTTCCCAAACGCACCCCAATCAGGGCCAGGGATCAAGCCTGCAACCGAGGTACGTGCCCTTGACCGGAATCCAACCCGGGACCCTTCAATCCATGGGCTGAGGCTCTATCCACTGAGCCAAATTGGCTAGGGATCTTTGCCCTTTTATTGTTGTCCTATTCTCTTGAGTCTCTGCAAATCAGAACAAACTGTTATTCAACATCTTCAACTTTTGGAAAGCATGTTTGTTGTTCACAATATGACCTTAACTCCTCACCTGTGGTGAAACCTTCTGTTAATTTGCAACAGAGAAACCAAGAGTTTATTTTGACCATATTCCAAATATCCAGATAAAAGGTAAAATAAGCAGGATAACAAAAATTATTTTTGGTATTGAGGTGATTAGGAATTTGTTGTCATTTACATTGCTATGATTTATCCAGATGTGATATTTTAAACAATGGAAGGTTCGTCTTTTTTCTTTCTTTAGGAAACACATATACACATTTAAAAATCCAGATCATTAACAAAATCTGTGACTTGTGGAAAATTCTTCTGTACACAAAGAAAAAGTAAAATAACCAAAGTTTTGGTCAATTGCATGTTAAAATCAAATGTTAAAACATATCTGGAAAAGGCTGTAGTGCCTATGATAAATTGTGAAGAATTAATTTGAAAATTATGCCATGGTCTTTTTCTTTCTTATGAGAGCATGTTATAATATTCAATTAATAGACATTAAAAGGCCTTGTGACTTACTGAAGTTATTTTCTAGGAGTAGCTGATACATCACTACAGGATGTTAAGGAGACACCTGGTATCCTTGAAAACTAATGATTTCTTCAAATGTTGATTTGTGGCAGTTTCCCACAGACTGACTCTTAATTTGAATCCCACTTTCCATTTTTTAATAATAAAAATACTTTGCATTGCATCTGTCTTCTACTGGAAATAGTGCCAGTTTGTACTGATTTTTTGGCCTATTTTCCCTCTTCATTACCTTTCCATATTATGCAGCATTATTACGCATTGATTTCAAACAAAAGTAAATGGTGATTAGTCTGTTCCATGCTTCTACTGGTATGTCTCTGGATCTATTTTGTTCATCGGTTTATTTTGCTCAGTAGATTCCACATATGAGTGAGATCATGTGATACTTGTCTTTCTCTGACTGGCTCATTGACTGATGAATTTCAGAGGGGAGGCAAGGGTAGGTGGGTGGGTGGGGAGAGATCAACCAAAGAACTTAGATGCATATATGCATAACCCATAGACATAGACAATGGTCTGATAAAAGGGGGGTTGGGTGCAGGGTGGAGGGGGTCAATGGGGAAAAAAACAAAGGGGGCATCTATAATACTTTCAACAATAAAGATAAAATTTTTAAAAAGTAAGTGGTGATTAAATACTTAATCTTTATCCCCTAAAGAAAGGGAATTTTAAATCCTCTTGAAGTGAAAGCAATCCTTGCAAACTCTATTCAAATATGGAAAACAGTATTATTGGAAATTTTGAGTATGAAATTTATTTCCAGCATCTGTGGTTGCACTTTTTTTTTAACTAAACAACTTTTGATTCATTTTTAGAAATGTTTGCCTTTGTGACATCAAGTCTACATGACACTCATTATATTGTTCCTTTCCAAATAACAAATTCATCAAGTGAAGGAAGTATGGTTTGTGGACATGACATATTTAGTTTATAACCATTAATATGTAAATTCTATACTATTTTTTCCATTGTTTGTAACAGGTAAATAATTATCCTTAGCTGATTTTCTGAGTTCTCATAAAATCTTATGTTGCAGACTCAATGAATATAACAATTTATGTTTAGGAGGTGAATAGCCTTTTTGTTTTTGCTTAAAGAAGAAACAGGGAAGAAAGAGATGGCTCCCTAGCCTAGTCCTTATTTCATGTCATAAATTTAAATTAACTGCTGGTTCTGAACTCAACATCTTGTATTTAAATCAATTAGGGAAGAATCAGAGGGTCAGTGTACATGCATTTAAGATTAGAAGATAGATTCAAAGATTCATTACCAGGATCTAGGTTTTCTATTAATTCAAATATATTATAATCAGAAAGAGAACTATATTATCTTGACAGCCTGGTGCCCTAATGGCACTGTGGAATGACAGGTTTCTGATCCTAAAATTCTATGAAGAACAAGGAAGTGTCCATAGGCATGCCATTGTGGTACATTTGTCTTAATAGGGATTAGGCAAAGTAAGGACTTGCCTTGTTGAATCTACAAAATTAATTTTTATCTTTTTCTATCCACACTCCTAATCCCATAACGTTTACCTATTCAGTCTGGCAAATTTTAGTTCATTTCACAAGGCCAACTTTTAGCTTGAGATATGTTTAACATATATATCTCTCTGGCTTTGGCAACTAAAGTAGTCAAACAGAGTAATCAAATAGATGTACTTCTAAATTTGTCCCTTCCAGGGACTTCAAAATCGTATTAAATATTCTTAGAATATTCCGAAAATGACATTGTTTTTTAATAGTGTGTTCTGAGTATGTTTAAGGTAGGCTAGGCTAAGCTATGATGTTCAGTAGGTTAGATGTATTCAATACATTTTCAGTTTAGGATATTTTCAACTCAGCAATGTTGAGAAAGAAGAACAAAGTTGCAAGGATCACAATACCAGATATCAAGCTATACTACCAAGCCACTGTAGTCAAAACAGCCTGGTACTGGCATAAGAACAGGCACATAGATCAATGGAACAGAACAGAGAGCCCAGAAAATAACCTACGCCTTTATGGTCAATTAATATTTGACAAAGGAGGCAAGAGCATACAATGAAGTAAAGACAGAGTCTATAATAAGTGGTGTTGGGAAAATTGGACAGGCACATGCAAAAAAATGAGACTAGACCACCACACAGGAATACATGTGTATGGTGTAAGTTGATAAAATGGATAAGAAATTTAAATGTAAGTCTTGAAACCATAAACATCTTAGAAGAAAACATAGGCAGTAAAATCTCAGACCTCTCTCAGAGAAATATTTTGCTGAAATGTCTCCAAGGGCAAGGGATACAGGATAAAATAAACAAATAGGACTACATCAAGCTAAAAAATTTCTGCACAGCAAAAGAAACCATAAACAAAATGAAAAGGGAACCCACTGTATGGGAGAACATACTTGCCAATGATTCATCTGATAAGGGGTTAATCTCCAAAATATATAAGGAACTCATACAACTCAACAAAAGGAAGACAAACAATCCATCTAAAAAATGGACAAAGGACCTAAATAAACACCTATCCCAAGTGGACATAGAGATGGTCAAGAGACATATGAAAAATGTTCAACGTCAATAATCATCAGAGAGATGCAAATTAAAACAACAATGAGGTTTCACCTCACACCTGTCAGAATGGCTACCATCAATAAATCAACAAACAAAAAGTGCTGGCAAGGATGCAGAGAAAAGGGAACCCTAGTACACTGCTGGTGGGAATGCAGACTGGTATGGAGTTTCCTGAAAAAGTTAAAAATGGAACTGCCTTTGGACCCAGAGATCCCATTTCTGGGTATATATTTTAAGAATTCTGAAACAAACCAATCAGAAAGAATATATGCACCCCTATGTTCATGGCAGCATTATTTACAATAGTCAAGATCTGGAAACAGCCCAAATGTCCTTCAGTAGATGGGTGGATAAAAAGCTGTAGTACATTTATACCATGGAATACTATGCAGCCGTAAAAAAGAAGAAAATACCACATGATCTCACTTATATGTGGAATCTAATGAACAAAATAAAACTGATGAACAAAATAGGACCAGTGGAATAGATTGACAGATCTCAGATGTGGGATGGGTTGGATTGGATAAAGGAAGGTGAAGAAATTAGCTAAAGAACATATATGCATGTACACAAACAATAGTGTGGTGAGAGCCAAGGGAGGAGGACAAGGACTAGATGAAGGTGGACAAAGGGGGGGAAATAGGGGATATCTGCAATAGTGTCAACAATAAAAAATTTAAGAAAAAAAGATTTCACAAGAAAAATAATGTTACACACACACACACACACACACACCTTCTCCCTGTCTTTTCCACAAAAGAAAGGGCTGGTGAAAAATATAGGAGAATTTTATCAATTGTATAATTTTATCAATTGTATATAATGTCAAAATGGATGTGCCAGCAAGCATACGTCCCTAGGGGTTCATAGATTGTCTCTGTAAAAGGCTCCTTTGGGACAAAAAATATAGGGTATGAATTGCTTGTTAATTTGTATTTACTGCAAGGAGTATGGTAAATCAAATAAGAATTTTTTCTTTAGCAGTTAATTAACTAACCAAACATGTTTGCTAATCAATTGACCAACAACATTCATATTTATTCTTCATTCTTATATTATTGCAAAGAAAGCTTAAAAGATGACACATTTATACCTACAAATGTGCAACTAACTCATAGCTAAAATAGAATGCCTTCCATAAATATTTATCATTTTAAAATCATGTAATATATTTTTATCTTTTTTAATCAAGTTCAATTTAGAAACATAACTTAAATAACCACACACTAATCTTGTTTTCATGTTAAATTCTAAATTATTGTTGTGTAGAATAAAGAGGTGGTAGATGGTTTATATAAGTAGAAAAATAGATAAACTCTCCATTTACATATAACAGGAATATCATCAATACTTCATCATTAAAGTGAATTTATTGAATACAATTCAGATTTCAATTATGTTAAATGTAATAGACACTGCCTAAATTATTTCATTATCACAATGCCAAATAAGTATTTCTCTTTCACATTGATCTACTTTTTTTCAGACTGATACCACAGTTAAGGATTGATTTTTGAGGAAATCATGCACGTAAGACTATGAAATCATCATCATTTGTAAATATATATAGTTCACAAAGTACAAAATATCTGCATTTTCATAGCATTTGAAGTCTCAATCAGTTTTAGAGACCAGTATTTAATAAATTAAAATATATTTTCTAAACAGGCAATTTGTTTAAGTGTTTAATCACTAAAACTTAGTATCTCCATATATTACAAAACTTAATTGAGCATTATTTTGCTTACTTGGGAATTTTAACCACCCTGTGGGTTTCCCCCTCACTTTTATCAATTAATACCAAGGTGGCACTACATAAATTAAAAGTGTCGGTGTGTATAAGGCCTTTAAAAAGCACACTCTTGCCCTAGCCGGTTTGGCTCAGTGGATAGAGTGTCAGCCTTCGGACTGAAGGGTCCCAAGTTCGGTTCTGACCAAGGGCACATGCCAGGGTTATGGGCTCGATCCCCGGTGGGGGGTGTGCAGGAGGCAGCCAATCAATGATTCTCTCTCATCATTGATGTTTCTATCTCTCTCTCCCTCTCCCTTCCTCTCTGAAATCAATAAAGAAATATATTTTTTAAAAGCACACTCTTGAACTATAGCTGCTTTTACCCACTACTCTTGAGACATATTTTGTAAACTGAGAGAAAAGTTGTATCAGCAAATTACAAAATGCTATTTGCTCTGTTACTATATTCAGACAGGATCTGTCTATTCCAGTTTCCAGAGGAGCTGTAGTTGAGTTATGAAGAGGTAAGTGCTAAATAGAAACACCAAGCTTAGGCGACTGTGCAATAAGACAAATTTCCAGAGATTCAACAGAGTTTCGAGAGAGAGAATAGTCAATGCTGCTTTCTACCTCCTTTCAGCAAAATTGAAAAAGAAAGGTGCAAGTTATCCAAAAGGTTACTCTATCAGGCACCTTAGGCTTGGCTGTGGCTGAGCAATCCGAAATCATAGTGGGTTAAATAAGATAGAACTTTATTTTTTCTTTTAAATAATAGAGACAGTTGTTTCAAAGATTATATAGCAGTTGTAGAAGACTATGTTGATGCGCTACCCATCCTTATGTGTGCCTTATTGTGGTCAGATGGTTGGTCTAACACCAAACATAATGCCTATCTTCCTGCTATTTTTTTTTAAAAAAGGAAGAAAAAGAATTCTTCCTCTAAAGAAGTATTCTACCTTTAAGAAAACTTCCCAGAATTTTTTCATACCACTCCAATGTACATGTCATTGTCCAGAGTTTAGTCACATGGCCATACTTAGCTGCATTGGAAGATGAGAAATATACTTGGTTCACTATATACCCAGCTAAAAGTCACTAGTGTAGATAAAGGACAAAGAGCAATCCTTGATATAGCCACAAACATTTGCAAAATTGCTCTTATATGTCTTTTTTACACCAAGACAATATTAACACACATATATATATATATATATATATATATATATATATATATATATTTTTTTATAAGCAGGCATGTGAAAATACAGAATAAATGTAAAATATCTCAGGGGGGCATCATTTTTCTTTGATACTAACAATTTATAACTTTTACACTCAACTAATGCCATTAAAGTGTTCCTCTCAAATAGCTTAAATATTTTCATTCTTTTTTTATTGCTTAAAGTATTACAAAGGGTATTACATATGTGTCCTTTTTTTTCCCTGCCCTTGACAATCCCCTGGCCTCCCCTACCCCCCAGTGTCTTATGTCCATTGGTTATGCTTATATGCATGCATACAAGTCCTTCAGTTGATCTCTTACCCCCCTCCCTCCTGCCCCCCAAACCTCCCCGGCCTTCCCGCTGCAGTTTGACAATCTGTGTGAGGCAGCTCTGCCTCTGAGCAGCACAATTCACCATAGCTAAGACCTGGAAACAGCCTAAGTGCCCATCATTCTCTTTTTTTATTATTTTTCTCTTTTTTTTACTTTTAATTTCTTTATTGATTAAGATATTACATATGTGTCCTTATCCCCCCATTACCCCCCACTCATGCCCTCCCCCCCGTTATTTTCATTCTCTTTTAAATACATATATAATTAAATATTTTGCTTTATTTTATGAATATAAATCTAATAATGTTATAGAGTATGCTGTGAGAACCATGTAAAGTATTTCAAATTAAGAAAAAGGTGGAAAAGATACTAAAACTCAAGGATACTAAGACTTTGAGGGAGTAGCAGATCTGGAGCATTAAGCCTTGTTTGTGTGACCTAAAGAAACAAACAAAACACCCTAGTATTAGTTCCTTAACTTCAAACTGCTTCCTTTCCCTCTTTACTGTTTCTTACATGCACAAATATGCTTTTAAAAATATTTGTCTAGTGGTTTTTATAAATTACTTTCGATTGCTGAAAAATCAAGATAATCTCAAAACACCAAAAAGGGAATAAATATCAGCCATAATCTAACTCCAAATATATACATGTGGATATTTATTCTTAGTATCTGAAATTTGAACATGGGTTCAAATTTTGTTTCAAATTTTGTTCCTTCTTTGTAAATTTCTATAAACATATTTGTAATATAATTTCAGATATTTTTAACTTATCTTTTTTATTTAAGTATAGTTGGTATACAATCTTATATTGGTTATATTCAACATTTTTATACATTGCAATGTGATCACTCCACTAATACTAGCAAACATCTGATTAATTTAACATTTTTAAACAAAATCCAGTTTAATGGTTCCATTAAGTTGTACCCATAAATATTCTATATAATAAAAGGGTAATATGCAAATAGACCAAACGGTGGAATGACCGTGGCCCCTCCCCCCAGCCGGCCCTGCCCCCGAGTGGGCACCCCCCCGCGATGATTCCATTAAGTTGTATTCATAAATATATATTATAATTTATTAGATGAATATTATCTATATGTCCATATTTTTGCTATTAAAGTTTATTATTAAACATTGACTTTTGCTAATTACCCTTATTGCCATCTCTTTGTAAACAACCATGATTATTTGATGTAAATGTCTATAAATAGACTTGATTAGACAAAAACATGCTGTTTTTTAAGGATTTTGATGCTTGCTGAAAAAAAGCAACCCTCCAGACATTGTTAATATTTCATTTTCCCAGCAATGCCGGGCAGTGTCTGTCATATAGCACCCTCACCAACTGTGGATGGAAATAATTAATGAACTAATTAATGAAGCTTCAACATGTTATTTGACAAAGTAATAGGCCATGCTTCCTTTAATTGATATTTATTTGATTACTAATTTTTTTCCTATGCTTGAATTTCTTCCTTTGTGAAATATCACTTAAGCTCTTCTCTGAGTTCACTGTTGAGCTTATAATTTTTCTTCTGATTTATAAGACCATATTACATTTCTCAGTTACATTAACTAATTAGGCACTCAAAAGTGACAGTCTTTATGTGCTTTCCCTAATATCCTGCTGCATGTTTTTTTTCCTCTTGTATAAACTACTAAATGGCCGAAACCGGTTTGGCTCAGTGGATAGAGCGTCGGCTGCGGACTGAAAGGTCCCGGGTTCGATTCTGGTCAAGAGCATGTATCTTGGTTGCGGGCACATCCCCAGTAGGAGATGTGCAGGAGGCAGCTAATCGATGTTTCTCTCTCATCGATATTTCTAACTCTCTATCTCTCTCCCTTCCTCTCTGTAAAAAATCAATAAAATATATTTAAAAATAAATAAATAAATAAATAAATAAATAAATAAATAAATAAATTCCAGGCTATCTTACTTCAATAATATACATTGTCTACCTTATGGTTAATTGTCTTGAATTCCTTGTATTGAAAAGGATTGGGTTTCTATTCCAACTACACAGTGGCCAGCCAAGTATGCTTGTTGATTTTTCTTTTTGCTCCCCTCATTGTCAATCAAAACTTATATTGTCTTTCTCCCCAAACTTCCCTTACCAATGGGCATAAATTTTAAGAATATGTAACCAAAGTAAAATTTCCTAAAATTACATTTATTATGCATTTTTTGTTGCCAATATACATATTCATCCCCACCTCCTTTCTTTTAACAGTAAAAGTTCTTCTTCTTTTTTTTTTTTAGCCAAAATACTGCTTGAATTTAATAGGCAACTTGATTTATAAAATACTCTAGTTGTCAAATGTTTAAGTGTTTAATTTGAGCTAGATGCTAGTATATCCAAAAAGTTTCATGAACATTAAATGGGTGGTTAGATGTGATCCCGAGGATCCCTCAACCCCGTGATTCTACAACAGCAAGTATATGTATAGTGACTCACTATGTACAGAATGCTTTTCACATGTACTGTCGCTCGTGATCCTTGACCCAAGGCAATAGGTAAAATTATTATGTCTATTTTATAGCTGAAAAAACTGAAGCTTAGAGGCGTTAAGGTAACTTCACCGAGATGTACAGCTAGTTTGTGATAAGGCCAGACTCAAATCCAGGTCTGACTAAATCTCAGGCCTTAACTGCTATACAATTCTAACTCCAGTTAGAAAGACAAATCTCAGAAGGCTGATATTATATTTTATGGGTAGGCTTTAGTGTTCTCTATTGCCTACGA